>NC_135722.1:84084354-84386032 GCF_964656455.1 Halichoerus grypus | reverse complement strand
TTTTCCCTTTCAGTTTCTGTGGTCGTTTAAATGGCTCTTAAATACTTCTGACTGGTGTCAGTCTTAGCTGAATTCAGAAGTACATATGACATTTCCCCCTTGCTTGTTTGACAGACCTTTAAAATTAGTCAACTTTGAGAGATTTGCTTTGGTTTTCTGAGTTCTTTGAAGATGAATCAGAAAACTTCTTTATCAAATTTAAAGTCTAGGCTTTTTCTAGTTCTTTCTAACCTACATTTTCCCTAGTTCTATCATTTTTCATGATACACCCGGTCGTGACATCCTGGTTTGGAGTCACTGTTCCCTGTGGTGTAAGTTTTTCTTAGACAAGCTGCAAGAAACTACAAAGAAGAAGACAAATGTTTTAAAATGAAATGTAGCAACTATCCTCTTTGGGGAGAAAACATTAATTACATTTTTGAAGGAGTTATAATTGGATTTTTATTTCTCCTTTTCTTGATAGTTATTCTAGCTATGGATTTAACATACTCCCAACATCTTTTATTCAGTCAAGTTGAGTAAAGGAAGAAAGATTTATTTGTAATTATCAGAAATAAACACAGTTCCTGCAAAATAAACACAAAGGAACAGAACCTGGCTTGGATCCCACCTCGTTAAAGATGCAAATTAGGAACAGACCATCGAAATGGGAAGTTTCACTAATCCTTTCTCAACAGTGTAAATCATTAAATTAGCCTGGGGTTCAATGGCATCTGCAGGGTGTAACTCCGGGTTTTATACAAGGGATCCTGAAAGGAACAGCAACTTCCTTTGGGCGTCTCTCATTGTTCTAGTTGGTATTTATTTTGAGTCACAGGCATGGGGCATGTTCACTTAATGCCCATTCCCCGCCTGTTCTCATTTCCTTGTCTACCTAACCTATAGAGCCGCCCACCCATTCCTTGATTCTAGTCCATCTGTGATCTCTCTCCAAACCTTCTGGTCTATTTCTGGTTGATCAGCATCAGGCTGTCCTTCAGGTGCTGGCCCCAGGTTCCCCGAAGCAGATGTGTGTAGATCATCAATTCTAACTCAGACTGTGCAACTTGCCTTTGGGGAACATGACAATTCCAAATACAATAACACTGAAAATGAAGACAGAAATTGCAATGTCTTGCATTGGAAAATGAATGATCTTCTAGGCTTTCAGCTGAAAGCCAGGACTAGCTGAATCAATGAAAGTCTGATCTGTCTTCATCAGAGGAACTACTGAGGAAGGTGGAGAAAACACACTGTAGTCTAGCGAAACTGACTCCACATTAAGTTGCAAATGGTGGAATCTGATGGGACTTCGCTGGACAAATACTTTTCCCCTCTTCAAACCCCTACTCCAGAAGTGAAGTTGTTCCAGAACACCAAGCTCTTTATGCAAACAATTTCAATTTATAGCCAGCACATGAATTCTCTAGACCAAACGTGTAGATATCTCTTACTATTCCAGTTCCTTTGGTACTCAAAACACTTCGGTGGGGGGGGGGGGGGGAGGGCATTTTCTGTTCTTATTCTCCAGTGTTTCAAGAGAGTTCCTTAAGCGGTCCATTTACCCTAAGTTTCTAAGACTTAAAAATTTATAGTTGTGTCATTATGTATTCAATTCTCTCATATGGATGTTTACGATGACCTAGACTGGACACACACGTCACCCACAAGTTCATCAAGGATGTCTCCTTCCCACTCAAACCCCATTTTCAGAAGGGAACACTCCTTCTTGAAGGAGATCAGAGACAAAAAGCTGTAGTGCAGAAAATCAGACCTATAAGCAGATTTGCTGACTGCCTGGAAGATAGATATACATTCTGGATATCAGGGGTATTTTTCAATACTACTCACTTGTCCCCCAAGATATTTCTAGCTAGCTGAAGCCTACTTCAGTGTCATCAGCCACACAAATATTGTAGATTCACAGGACAGAGACTGTAACTACAGTGCTACAGTGGACCCTTGAACAACGTGGGGGTTGGGAGTACCAATCCCCTGTGCATTCAAAAATTCCCATAAAGTTTTGACCCCCCCAAAACTTAACTACTGATAGCCTCCTATTGACTGAAACCCCTACTGGTAGCCTAAACAGTTGATTAACACTTACTTTGTATGTTATATATATTCTATATTGTATTCTTATAATAAAGTAAACTAGAGAAAATAAAATGTTATTAAGAAAATCATAAGGAAGAGAAATAGATTTCAGTACTCTACTGTATTTATTGAAAGAAGTCCACATATAAGTGTACCCATGCAGTTCAAATCCATGTTGTTCAAGGGTCAACTGTAATTCTATTTTAAATAGGATCTGTGAATGTTGTAGACACTTGGTAAACTGAGTAATACAAAGAATGACAATCCCCTTGGGGAATTATTTTACTGTCTCTTCTGCATCACTGCTAAGAAATTTCCCCCCTCACTATGAGACCAAATTTCCTTGATTTAGCTTTATCCCATTAAGGCCAGTTTTGCCATACTAAATATTTTCTTGATTTGAATGCTCTGCTAAAGGCTTGGACCTCTACTTCTCAATTTATGTCATTCTTACAAACTACTCTCCCTTAAACTACATATATACATATGTTTTTTTTTTTTTCATCTAGATAGCAAGAAGTACTGCAGCATTGATTTGCGATTTGAGATCCCTAACACAAATCCTATGTTCTCTGCAAAACTTAAAATGTAACCTTTCTTCAGCATAGAAAACTAATTTTTTTTTATTTCTTCTTTTCTATTTTTTTTCCCTTTTAATCTCTCAAATACTCAGGGAATTAAAAGCCAAACTCATATTTAAATCAGCTTCTCCCATCTTAATCTCACCATTTTATGTCTTATCATGGTGTTTTCCATCTGAAAGCAACTCTCCTGTTTGTCACAAAATCAACTTCCAAATTGAAGTACTAAGTACCGAGTATTTAGAAAGTGATTTGGTTCTTGTAATATCTCTAGTCTAATTTACATCAGTCACTTTCTTTTGGAGGCAACTGCTTCCATTCACTCTGAAAAGCAGAGGGCTAGACTTTTTAAAGTTAAATGTTTTATATAAAACAGATATTCTACTAATTTGCTTTGCAAATTGAGCTCTCTGTGATTTCATGTGTAATGCATTCTAAGAGACTTTGCAAATCCAGAGATGGCTTGCTGGGCCATTCACACAAAGTCACTTAACCATTCTGGTTTTCACTTTTCCTAGGATGATTCTACCACCTATTTCTTCAGTAGAAGGGAAGTTTGTGAGGATTCCTAAAAGAAACATTGTCAAATGTTGCCCTTGTTGGATAAAGAACATATATAATAATTACTATATTATTGCTTTTCAGCTGAGAAATCATGTGATTTCTTTTTCATGATTCTTGTCAAAAACTAATTTTTTTTAATTATGTTAATCACCATACATTACATCATTAGTTTTTGGTGTAGTGTTCCATGATTCATTGTTTGCGTATAACACCCAGTGCTCCATTCAGTACCTGCCCTCTTTAATACCCATCAGCAGGCTAACCCATCCCCCCACCCCCCCCCCCCCCAGAACTCTGTTTGTTTCTCAAAGTCCATAGTCTCTCATGGTTCGCCGCCCCCCTCCAATTTCCCCCCCGTCATTTTTCCCTTCCTGCTATCTTCTTTTTTTTTTTTTTTAAATATATAATGTATTATTTGTTTCAGAGGTACAGGTCTGTGATTCAACAGTCTTACACAATTCACAGCGTTCACCATACTAAATTTTAAAAACCCCTCCAGGGGGCGCATGGGTGGCTCAGTCGTTAAGCGTCTGCCTCAGCTCAGGTCATGATCCCAGGATCCTGGGATCGAGTTCCGCATCAGGCTCCCTGCTCAGCGGGAAGCCTGCTCCTCCCTCTCCCACTCCCCCTGCTTGTGTTCCCTCTCTCGCTGTGTCTCTCTCTGTCAAATAAATAAAATCTTTAAAAAAAAAAAAAAAAAACCCTCCAGGATTGTAAAGCTACAACATGAGTTTTTTTTTTTGAAAAAAAAAAAAGCTTGAATGGATAGCCTATTTTGCATTACTCATCGTCTTTGACGAGGCATTAAATGAGAGGAGAACAAGACCACTGAACTACTGAAATGGTGGCCATATTTAGTCCGGACTTTGCCACAAACTAGAGGTGTGCCCCTGAGAAAGCAAAGAGAGATTCCAGGCCTCAGTTATCCAATCTGAAATACCAGGGTATTAGATGCAATGATCGCCAAGACCTTTTGAATTGGAGGCTATCATTTAGAATTTGTCTTTTTAACCTCTCTTAAGGAATAATACTATATTTAACGCAGCCTGAAAATAATGATGGTATCACTATTTTTGATGGACTTGGTACTGGATAACCTTACATTAGTAGAGCCAGGGTACAATTTCAGCAGGGGAACATACTGCCGAATAGGTCTGAAATGTTGAAAAAAAAAAAGAGCTCCTTTTTGTGTATCTGAGAAAGTGTTAGTAAAATGAGTTGACAGTTTTTTGAGCTCCTGAGCTGTCCCACGGATTATACACAGCTGCAATGAATCCTGAGGCTATCTCAGTCTGTAATGTAGGTCTCCATAATTATTTTTTAAATACATTTCTAGGCCTATTTTCAGAATATACAAAGAAAATGCTCGATAAGGCCGTTTAAATTGTGAAGGGTAATTTGCCTATTACATTGGGATTTTCGCTGGATTATGTGGCGAGGTTTCCTCACTTAGAATAAGACCCCTTTTTGTTTTTTCATTGATTTGGACTGAAGAGTTTATGAAGAGCAATGATTGTTTGGATGACTGACAGTCCAAATTTGGCAGTTAACAGAAATGGTTTTGTTCTGAAGAGTAAGGCAAAGACTCTCAGTGTATTGAGAAAATTGTGATTCTAGAAGCCAAACCAATCCCATTCCTAGCTGGGGGTAGTGGAAGATAAATATATATGCAACTTTCCTTATTTGTTGGCTCAAAAGTAGACTCAGAATCAGGGATGGTTCAAAAGAAAATTTGAGTCAAATTTT
This sequence comes from Halichoerus grypus, assembly GCF_964656455.1. Classification (NCBI taxonomy): domain Eukaryota; kingdom Metazoa; phylum Chordata; class Mammalia; order Carnivora; family Phocidae; genus Halichoerus; species Halichoerus grypus. The sequence continues at coordinate 84,381,065 of NC_135722.1, read as the reverse complement.
TGACTGAGATGGTTCAATTTCATAAAATGATATTTAACAACCAAATTCTGTAAGGCAGCAAGGAGGTGTCATGAGCTATGAAAGGCAGAATTGTACAGAATTCAAGAACACATAGGTGTATGGGGTCAGAACATCTGCATTCAAACCCAACTTGGCCATTTACTTACCTGTGAGATCTTGTGCAAGTTGCTGAACCTTAAACACTTTTTAATCTCATGAGATATGCTTTGTAAAATGTATCAATGGAATGGGGCATTTTCCTTTAGCCAAGCTAACTTTATCAAGAAGTTGAGAGAATTAAAATTTGCAGAGTACCTTCAGTTAACATTTATAGGGGAAAAAGTTATAAGAGTGTTCATATCTAATGCTGAGAGAAAGGGACTTGTCCTATGACACGTGATGGGCAAATCAACAGAAATATCATTCTAAGCAAGTTTCATAGACCTTATATCCAACAGCAGTGGACCACACTTGTCCAGGCTCAAAATATTAATCAAAATGTGGGGTTAGATTTCACTTAAGCAGGTGGTTCTCAAGCTTCATTGTGCATCAGAATCACCTACAGGGCTGTTAAAACAAGATTTCTGGGGCCCACTTCAGGAGTTTTGGGATCAGTGGGGCCAGAGAGTTGGCATTTCTTTTTTTCCCTTTTTAAGATTTTACTTTTTTATTTATTTGAGAAAGAAAGAGCATGTGTGAACAGGGGGAGGGGCAGAGGGAGAGGGAGAGAGAATCCCAAGCGGACTCCATGTTCAGTTCAACATGGGGCTCGATCTCATGACCCTGTGATCATGACCTGAGCAGAAATCAAGAGTCGGACGCTTAACTGACTGAGCCACCCAGGTGCCTCAAGAGAGAGCTGGCATTTCTAACAAGTTCCCACATAATACTGATACTGCTGGCATGATGAGCACACTTTGAGGACCAGTGATTTAGACAATGCACTGAAATCTTCCAGTGCCTATTAGTGTAATCACATGACTATGGGAGTATATCAAAAGAAAGTGAAGAGAGAGGCTACTGCATAGAATGGATTGGCTTACTTCTTTCTCTCTGAATGCTTAAGGGAGAGGAAGAGAAATGGAGTGGCTAGTGTAGCAAACTATTTTTTTTTATCCCAGTGCTAATGTATGTATCTATTCAATCATTTATTTAAATATTTTGTGTGCACAGCATGCTTGTGTGTGGGCATGCATGCCCATGAGTGTGTATATACCAGGCACAGTGCTAGATTCTGACTTATAGCTTAGAAGAGAGACAAGGGTCATGACATTGGGGTGAAGATAGTCTAGCTTCACCTCTAGCCTTAGCAGCAGGATTTGGGGCTTTGATGTAAGACTTAGTTGAAAAGCAACTGTTAGTTTAAAGGGAAATGTCACAAGGAATTATGAGACCTCCATATAGAAAAATGCATTTGTATAAAGACAACATGGGAAATAGGTATTACAGAACATTTAAGGTTGATTCATTCTCTTTTCTAAGCACTAATAAGATCCAACATTTATTTAAGTCTTACTAGGTAGCAGACGCTGATCTACAAACATTGGTTAATTTAGCCTCACAACAACCCTATGCCTATGGGGTAAGGTGCTATCAGAATCCGCATTTAAAATTTAAAGAAACAAGAACAAATAATTTTGTCTTTACTGTTAAGGTCATTTTATATGTTACACAATATATACTTGATGAAGAACATTTGAATAGAAGAAATATGAATGAATGAATGAATGAATAAAAGAAAGAACGAATGATGGACCAGCATGCTTTCACTGGTGAGAAGGGATTTGTTCATTGATAATACTTCATGGTCTTCCATTCTCCAGCCAAAAATATAGTGAGCCTGCTGGGGGATCTCTGGGCCAATTTAAGAGTAGGTAAAAATTCCTGTGGAAAATGGTCTGTTGGTTTTCACAGGATTATCCAAGTCCTTTTTGCAACTGCATCTACCTCTGCATTATTTCTCCTAGCAACTAACTCCATTTCCTCCCCAGCAGGATGGCCTCCAAAGTGTCCCAGAGCTTACACAAGGCACATTTTTAAAATGTGGGATAACAGTTATTGCGCATCTCCTACACATCCAGTGCTGGCCTGACTGTCCCAGTGACAGCACCTGATGCACTCCCATGGGGGGGTTTCAAGCATTTTGTGCTAATAACTTATAGTGTTTTCGTCCTGTTCACAAATTGGATGCTGTGAAATGGAGAATAAAGGCCCATGCCCATCCCGTGTCATTACCAAGTCTGATGAACATCTGATTATTTTCATGATTTAAATGTTCATCTAACTCAGCATGAGAAGGAAACAGAATTTGAAACCAACTCTACTTTTTCTCCCAGAGATCCATTTTTGTGCCTGTGACCAGACTAAGGTGTTATTTCACAGAGCGGGCCGAGGAATCTAAACTACAGTTGACAGTATTGATAGATTTGAGGGTGTTGATTAAGGGACATGATATGGCAAAATACCCTCCTGGTTGCAACCTAGTGTTTGCAGAATCATAAGCTTGCAGAACACGTGCTTCAATCAGCTGGCTGTGTAAGAATTCAATCATCGTTAATCTAACACAATGCAGCACCTGCTCCCCGACTGATTTCTAGTGTTCTTCAATCAAAAGCAGCAGAAGAAAAGCATCATTTACTGCAAGCAATGTTAGCAGACCTGAAAATTCAAGAACCTGAAGTTCAATAGGAAGATCAGGTTCGCCTTTTGCTCCTCTTTTTCTCATTGGGATGCGACAGAAAGAGTAAGCTGTTGTTCGCAAAGATAGTGGGAGAAGATTGGGCATGCCCAGTGCTACATTTACTTAGTATAAAATGAGTGCAGTAATTAGGTGCTGGTAATTAGCATTCCTGGCCATCCAGCTCTTGCATCTATAGGATCAATCATATTTTGGGGTTTGGCTGGTTTTCCTCCAAGCTACAGCATAGAACACACAGGACAAAATGAGACTACTAGGCTATATTAAGAGGGGCCTGAACATGTTGCCCTCGATTCAGGCTCAGACCAAGAGCCAGCTGGCCAGTTTGCTGAAAAATTAACAAATCATCCACCCAAGCGAGGTATTTTCAGTGCTATCAGAAAGAAACCTCAGAAACATCACCTCCCCTTCCCATTCATTTTAAGCTTCCTGAAGGCAGGGACTAGTAAGGCTTACACACAACTTGATCCTAGATATTTAGAATGGCTGCTGGCTAATAATAGGTGCTCCATGAATGTTTGCTGAATGAATAATTAAACAAATCAGACAGCACCAACTTTTATGTGCAAAGATGCCTTCTACCATTCAAGTTCAGGCCATAATAATTTAAAAATGCCCATTGACTATTGCATTGAAATTGACAATGCATCAACATTTCCCATTGACTTTAAATGCCCCCCAAAAGGAAATAATATAATTTTCCTAGAGCAGACACTTGTTAAGAATGAAAACTGTGCTCTGCAATTCAAACCGTTAACTTGGGAGGACAATTCACAGTACTTGAGTAGAGACAGAGAGTAATTCTTACAAGTAATGGAGAATTTGGTATCACTGGAGAACATGTCCTCAGTCCCTAGCTCTTTGCCCAGGATTATTTTACAGCAGGTTGAATTCTCGACTAATTATCTTCAAAACAGCTGGACTACTGGATAAACTATATCTTAATGCTTATACTGTATAAGAGCAAACAAGGATAATTAAACTTTGATTTCAGACTAGGCTAACAAGGAGACTGAGTGCAGAGACTTAAAAATAGAAGGCAGAGGGAGACAGCAGAGTAGTTACCTCATAAAATCCCTCATTGAGACCATAAAAAGTATAACTTATTGTTAATATTTTGCAACTGATCTTGATGAATTTCTCTCCCAACCCAGCAATTTAGTATGCTTTGGGAAATACCTAATCAATTCCACTGGGGTCCTGAATGATTTAAAACAAATTGTAAAAAAGCAACCGCTTGATTTCATCAGAAACATGCAGCTAACAGAATTAGCACCTAAACTTCCTGTGGGCAAAAGTAATAACATCCTCCAAACAAAGAATATATACAAAAAGGAAAATTCAGCTGAAAGATGATGAAGCCATACTTCATGGGAAGTGTTACGAAGTATTCTGCCAAATGAGAAATCTGTAAATTACCTGGGTAAGCAATCAGCTCCAGATTATAATTGCCAATTTGAGAAAATTTCACCAACAATTAAGCAAAATCAAATAACCCATTTGAGGAAGTGGAGTGGTGACAGGCCACCACCTTCTCCTTCTTGTTAAGGTTTACTATAATTTGTTTTTATTTTCCTTTAGAAATTGAAATTCTATTCTCTCTTATTGGGTTAGAAATAATCAAGGGCCAGCAGGGAGGGAGCCAGACACATCTAAAGAGTAGTCTCTGAGTGATTTGGTTTCAGCATGAAAATAGGAGTCATGTGGGTCTGGCTGGAGATTGTTGTGACCCTAAATAATAAGAATCTTAAACTCAAACTACAAAAGCCCACAGGATTCATTATTCTGGTTTATCATACCAGATTAGTTCCATAAATTAGAATGCAAAGTAAACTCACTGCAGGAAGCTTGCTAGAGGCTCAGGTTTGATTTTGTTCCTAGAACTTCTCACAGCTCTGCCACATGTAGTGATGGATCTTGGTGAGGTCATTTAAACTCTTTGGAGTTCAACTTCCCTTTGCTAAAGAATAAGGTTCCTTCTATGTCCTTACATCAACATCTTCTATAAATATTTAATGAGTGCCCATTATGTGCCAGATACTATGCTCAGTAGATATAAAAATAAGCAACCACTGTGTGCAGGAAACTGCAAATATGTTCCTAATATCCTGTCTTCTTTTCTTCCTTATTAAGAGAATCCCAGTGCTGCCCAAGGTGGCAATGTGCCTAACTAAAACACTTGTCTTCCTAGACTTTTCTGTAGCCAAGGCTGACTATGTGATTCAGTTCTGTCCAATGAGAAGTAGAAAGAAGTTGGCTAAGGAATTTTGGCATTTTTACTGAATATATCTTAATTTTATATGAACTTTTACTTTCCAGATATGGATGTTGTTACTCTCCCCTTTCTTCCTTATTTTTGTTCTAGTGTAGAGTGTAGATAAAAAATTGGATTTGGAGCAGGCATCCTGAGACCAGGAAATGACAAGAGTTAGAATAAAAACCAGAGGGCGCCTGGGTGGCTCAGTTGGTTAAGCGACTGCCTTCGGCTCAGGTCATGATCCTGGAGTCCCGGGATCGAGTCCCGCATCGGGCTCCCTGCTTGGCAGGGAGTCTGCTTCTCCCTCTGACCCTCCTCCCTCTCATGCTCTCTGTCTCTCATTCTCTCTCTCTCTCTCAAATAAATAAATAAAATCTTTAAAAAAAAAAAAAAAAGAATAAAAACCAGAGACTCAAGGTGGCATAGAGAAAAAAAAAAAAAGGACAATATCTGGGGCATTAATGACACAGAAAAGTCTCTGCCTAGCTCCACAAAGCATAGCTTCAGAATTTTTTGTTAAGAAAAATCAACTCCTATTTGGTTCAGCCACAGGATTCAGATTTTGTTACTTGCAGCTAAATACAACTTCAACTGATGCCATATGTCCATGCCCTGACATGCTTGGGGGATTGCAGACACTACACTAATCAGTTACAGTAAAATGTGGTGAATGTTAGGAAAGATACAGAGAAAAAGATTAAGAGAGATCAAGAAAGATAATGAGATAGCCGGAAAAAGAGATTGTTCTTTGGAAGCACAGCACTTTGGCACATTGCCTATCCTTTCTGCGTGGTCGTCAGGCAAATCTTCTTGAAATATAATATGTTGTGTGATCCAGGAAGGATAATGTTGGTTGGGTGAAGAAGGGAGTAAAGATAAGGTGTGGCCATAAAAGAGAGAGAGAGAACATAATCAAAGACATGGAGGCATGAGCAGTAGTATAAAACTATGCAATTCAAAGGGGGCCAGGGATAACTAGAATGAGGCTGGGGAACAAAGCAGGTAAGTGGGCTCAAAGTGCTAAGAGCTTGTATAACACAGTAAGAAGCACGGGGTTTATTTTGAAGGAGCTAGTAAGATACTGGAGGGTTTTCATGATGGGGCTGAATAACTTCACTAGTCAAATCTAGGCTTAGTTGATGCATCAGAAAAAGCATTTGGCAGATCTGGGTGCACAGTATATTTATTCAATGACACACTGAATGAGAGGAATCATTTCATGGACAAGCTAGGAGAACTTGAACTAGGAGCTTCTAGATCTAGCTGATCTCATTAAATATATACACCAGTTATTTTTCCTTTCTGACACCCCATTAAAATGATAGCAAAGGGGGTGCTTGGGTGGCGCAGTTGTTAAGCGTCTGCCTTCGGCTCAGGTCATGATCCCAGGGTCCTGGGATCAAGTCCCACATCGGGCTCCCTGTTCGGCAGGAAGCCTGCTTCTCCCTCTCCCACTCCCCCTGCTTGTGTTCCTGCTCTCGCTATCTCTCTCTCTGTCAAATAAATAAATAAAATCTTTAAAAAATAAAAATAAAAAAAAATAAAATGATAGTAAAGGACAAAAATAAAAGAAGTAGCCACATCACATTAAAGAGAATAGGACAGGGCTCATCAGAAGACCAAGAATTTCAATCAGTCCCTGGAAGTATAGGAAAAGAGGAACACCAAGAGTAGAAGCAGCCACACCTCAGCAAAGTGCTCAGCAAAGTGTGTGAACTTCTCAAGCAGAATTCCAGAGTGGCTTTGGATTGAAGGCAGAGGTATGGACAGCAAGAATGAGGAACAGGGATGAAAATAGAGGAAGAAATTGCTCGCCCACAAAGCAATTGTACTAATCTGTTCCCCAAGATTTCCTTTACATCCTTACACATACAGAATGCAGACAGCCCAGTATTATCCCAGGCAAATAGAACACATAGTTTCTCTTTAAGAAAATTAAACAAGCTGCCAGGCAGTTTGTCGCATTCTGGCATTTGGGAATATCTAAGACTAAAGGTCAGTTCCGTATCTATATTAACAAATGTGTGACCTGCCAATAAATAAGCTTAATCACATGCAGCAACTTTGGATCTCATGGCAGAAACCTAATGTGAGAAAAAAAGATTTACATTTCCAAGAGCAGAAAAAACCCACACTGGTTATCCTGTAATACCAGTCCAGTTAAGTATATATGACGACGATAAAATGAAAGCCAGTAAAAAAAAAAAAAAAAAAGCCAAGATAAACAAAGAGAACTGGCCTCAGAAGAAACAGGGAACAAAAAGAGAAAGTATTTTTTAAGTGCTTCTCCTTTGTGTTCTCATAGATTTAAGATTTGAGATACTGTCCCAATAAAATAAAAATAAGATACTATGAAAAATAATCAGGAAAAAATAGCAAACCCATGGGAATTAAAAATATTATTGTTGTATTAAAATAAAATTAATAGTGTATGGGATAAAGTATATGGAATCTCTCAGAATATACAGCAAAAAAAGACAGACAGATAATAAGTGTGAAAGGGCAAAACCTGACATGGTTAGGTGAACAGACTGGGGAGCTAGACTACCGGTTGGAAAGGGGCGCCTGGGTGGCTCAGTTGGTTAAGCGACTGCCTTCGGCTCAGGTCATGATCCTGGAGTCCCAGGATCGAGTCCCGCATCGGGCTCCCTGCTCAGCGGGGGGTCTGCTTCTCCCTCTGATCCTCTTCCCTCTCATGCTCTCTGTCTCTCATTCTCTCTCTCAAATAAATAATAAAATCTTAAATAAATAAATAAATAAATAGACTACCGGTTGGAAAACTGCCGAACAGGGGGTGCCTGGGTGGCTCAGTTGGTTAAGCATCTGACTCTTGATTTAAGCTCAGGTCATGATCTCAGGGTCCTGGGATCGAGCCCCATATCTGACTTCACGCTCAGTGGGGAGTCTGCTTGAGATTCTCTCCTTCTGCCCCCTCTCTCTAAAATAAATAAATAAATCTTTAAAAAGAAAAAAAGAAAAAAAAACTATCACTTCACAGCTGAGATCTAGAATTTTCTCCATATCCTAGCGCACACACACACACACACACACGAGCCCAAGAAGTCTAACACTGACCCATAAAAGTTGCAGAATTAAACTGGAAAAAGTAGAGAAGAGAAAATTATTATTGAAGAAATAATAGAAGAAAAGTTTCCCAAAAAATCAATTGGGATGAGTACCATCTAGGATGAATGAAAAATGGCTCATATATAAATTCATCATGTATGTGAAAGCTCAAAATACAAAGAATAAAGCAACATCCTGAAGGCTTCTAAAGAAAAATAGATATATTTGTGTGCTCACAGGTATTGGAACTCTATAAAGGATCAATCACCAGGCTAGGAGCAGTTTTCTTATTCTGAACCATGGAGTGAACAAAGCTAAATGTGGCAAAACAATTTTTAAAGCTAAATTCCTATAATTGCCTATAGGAAAATGTCTGATGTATATTAAAAAACCCAGAAAATTTGGGGTGCCTGGGTGGCTCAGTCGGTTAAGTGTCTGCCTTCGGCTCAGGTCATGATCCCAGGGTCCTAGGATCGAGCCCCGCATTGGGCTCCCTGCTCGGCGGGAAGACTGCTTCTCCCTCTCTCACTCCCCCTGCTTGTGTTCCCTCTCTCGCTATGTTTCTGTCAAATAAATAAATAAAATCTTAAAAAAAAATAAAAATTAAAAATAAAAATAAAAAACCCAGAAAATTTAACTCCCAATTAGTTTTTTGAGGACGTTATTTGACTATGTACTAAAATGTAAAAAAGGATAAAAACAAAGAGGATGATGTAGGATAAAAGAAAGGGTGGGATTAAACTAGGAACTAATGGAAATAAATCCTAAACTAACAGCAGAATGATAGGCCTAGAAAGCAAGTCATCCAAATAAGAACCAGAAGCCAGTGAGTACTCAAAAATGCCTTTAAGAAGAATAAATGGATTCCAGCATTAGAATGGAACACTGTGAATATTATGAATGAAGATATTACTTTTCTTTTTTTTTTTTTTAAGATTTTATTTATTTGACAGAGAGAGCACAAGCAGAGGGAGAGAGAGGGAGAAGCAGGTTCCCTGCTGAGCAAGGAGCCCGATGTGGGACTCAATCCCAGGACCCTGGGATCATGACCCAGGCTGAAGGCAGCCGCTTAACCGACTGAGCCACCCAGGCGTCCCATACTTTTCATATATTATATATAGATGCACATATATTTATATATTTATATTTATAATTTATATTTTTTCTTAGAAAAAACTAAAGTCATATAGAAACTCTAAAATAAACAAACAAAAAGAACAACAAAAAAGGTAAGCCTCAGATAAGGAGCAAACTGAAGTGTTGAATAAATTTAACAATTGATAAAGTAGGAAAAACAACCCATTTGACCTGGACGGTAAGACTATTTCAGGTCAAATGGCCTAGAGACTGTCATACTGAAGCCATCGAGAAGCAAAGTCATCCTACAGAAGGCACCATTTATAAAACTATAATATAAATGGCTCCTTAAATCTTTAGGATCAACTTAGAGACAAAACACATGAAGCGAAATATGGTTACAAACAGAGGGTTAATATTCACAGACAGAGGCCTAGAGATGCAGGGAGTGAAGGATGCTAAATGGACTGGTCCATTCTCAGAGCTACATCTTGTAAATGGTGAGTAAACAGATCTCATTGAAAGTTAATAGTAGAGACCCAGAGATTGTTTTACCATGTGCATGTATTGCTGTGATAAAAGGAAAAAAAAAAAGTTGAACACACTGTACAAACTTGCTAGAGTCAATCACATGACCCTTGTTGGGACTCCAAGCCTTCTGTCAACCAGAACAAAAGTGATGGGATGTCTTGGCCTTCTCCACCCACACCCACAAGACACAGGTGCCCTTTCCTTGCTTTCAGAGCAATTTTTTCATGCTACTTCCTTGCTTCTCTCTAGGTGTTCAAAATGATTCCTCCAGAAGAAGAGATGCTCTATTTGAGGAGGCCAGGAGAAGTCAACCTTCTCATTAAGAGGTAAAAGATGCAAATCTACTTACAGCTACATATAATATAGTAAAATTCCATCATGTAAGCCCCCTGTACCACACACTGTGAGCTCCCACTACAACCTTTCTTTACCTTAGCACCACCCCTCCCTCTCAGAGGCCTCTGAATAAAGTGCACAGATTTGGGGTGCCTGACCCTGGTAAACTGGCAGTGTGTCCATGCAACTGAATGAGTTCATCTAATTAGTAGTTTATTTGTTTGAGATGTACATGAATATACCAAATTACATTATCAGATCATAGTCCCGCTTCTGATTTATTCCTTCTTTGTTCTTCAAGGCTTCGTACATCTAAGCAATTAACCTCTCAAAGAGCTGGAGAACACATAATTATCCTCATTTGTCTAAACGTCGCCAAGATGGCCGCCTTTCAATTAACCTTCTGGGGATGGAAGAAAGTTGGAGTGATATAGTGATCATTTTTAACCTTACTGTATGCTTTTTTAATGTAATTTAATTGAAATAGCCAGATGATAAAATAGTCAGATACTGTTTCCACAGGTAAAAGGATCAAGGGGGTTTTGAGGGAGAGATGACTGAAAAGTTGACAGAGCTAATGGAACAGATGATGCATTGTATGAGAGAGAACTTCGGCACAGCAATATGTGGAACTGTATCCATGAGCTTCAGAGCCAAGGCCCACTGGAATGCCAGAATCAGACGGCAACACACATATGCTCCAGCCTTTTGTTAGCTCCAGCAGACTGTGGGAGACCAAGGAATAAATGATGTTATTGCTCAAGGCAGAGAGATAGAGGAGGGGGAAAGGAGCTAACTGTTATTTAATACCTAGTATCTGCCAGCTTCTTGCTAGGCACTTTAGGTACAGGATGTCATATAACATATTTTAGTTGTACATGAATATACCAAATGATATCTCCCTAGTCACTACAAACTGATGAGAGAAAAATCAGGAATACCAATGAGGACTTTTTATATAGCTGTATTATTACATTATTCAGGGATATGCCTGAGAAATGGTTCAAAGGGAGATCGTTTCAATCAATCTGCAGAATTATTTAATGGAGTGAGATCAATTGCCGTAATATAATATCCATACCATGCTTTATAGGTCTTTTCTTTATCCGTGCTCCAAGTGTGTATGAATCTTTCAAGTCTGATATGTACAAACATATTGCACACTACTTAGTGATGATTCAGATTGTGTTCAGGTCTGGGTAGCACTTTCAAAGAGGAATAGTGGGCTGGGACGGGAGCAAGATGGCGGAGGAGTAGGAGACCTGGATTTCCTCTCCTCTCAGGAATTCAGCTGGATAGGGATCAAACCAATTTGAACACCTACGAACTCAACAGGAGATCGAAGAAAAGAAGAGCAACAACTCTCTGAACAGAAAAGCGACCACCTTCTGGAAGGTAGGACGTGCTGAGAAGTGAATCCGAGGCGATATTCCGGAGGATAGACGGCGGGGGAGGGGCCTCCGTCGGCCGCTTCTGGTAAGTGATAGAGCAGCTGAGCACAAAATCGGAACTTTTAGAAGTCCGCTCCGCTGAGGGACGTCACTCTGGTGGCTAAGCGGGGGTTGGAACCCTCGTGGGACAGTGTGGTCTCAGGACCCTCGGGGTCACAGAAAGACCGGGGGTGCCTGAGTGTGGCAGAGCTCCGAGGTATCGGAGCGGGGAAGCTGGCTGCAGAGACAGAGCCCAGGCGCGGGCTCTCAGCTCGGGGTTGCCATAAACCATGATCCGCGGCACAGTCGGGCCACTGCTCCTCCAGCAGGGACCCAACAAGCGTCAGATCCGGGGAGACTCACCTTCTTCCCCCAGGAGGAGAGGTGCGGGAGCACACCGCAGGGATCTGCTGGGTTTGGAGACTCCACACGGGGTCGGGTGCCAGAGATAGAAACGCTTTGTCACAGGCTGGGTGAGCACGGACTGTGGCCTGAGACCGGGGAGACGGGAGTGACTGACGGCTTTTCTCTGGGGGCTCACTGAGGAGCGGGACCCTCAGTTCTCGGCTCCTCCGGGGTGGAGATTGGGAGGCCGCCATTTTCACTCTCCGCCTCCAGAGCTGTACAGAAAGCTTGAAGGGAACAAAAGCTCCAGAGAGCAAACCCAAGCAGATTACTTAGTCCAGACTGGGCAAGGGCGGGGCAATTCCACCTACGGCAAAGACTTTTGGAAACCACGGCAACAGGCCCCTCCCCCAGAAGATTAGTGAGAACAGCCAGCCAAGACCAAGTTTACCAATCAATGAGAACAGCAGAACTCCAGCGCTAGGGGAATAATGCACATAGAATTCATGGCTTTTTTACCATGATTCTTTAGTCTTTCAAAGTTAATTTTTTTTAACTGTCTTTTTTTTTTTTTGAATTTTTCTTTTTCCCTTTTTCAACCAACATCTTATCAATCCCTTTTTTAAAAAAAAATTTTTATTTTTCATTTTTAGAGTCATATTCTATCCCTTCACAGTAGTTACCCGTATTTTTGGCATATATATATAAGTTGTTCTCTCTTTAAAATTTTGAGATAGTTTCTTCTAACAGATCAAAATATACCCTAAATCTCTATTGTATGGTTTTTTTCTACTCCCCTGCCTGATCACATTCTCTTCCTTTTTTTTTCCTCTCTTTTTTTTTAAATCCTATTCTTTCTTTTTTCAAACAACTTCTTATCAATTCCTTTTATAAAATTTTTTATAATTTCCATCTTTACAGTCATATTCCATCCCTTCATCATATCAACCCTTATGTTTGTACATATATAAGTTTTTCTTTCTTTAAAATTTTGGGAGGCACTTTCTTCTAACAGACCAAATACACCCAAAATCTAGTGTGTGGCACTGATCTATATACCAGCCTGATCATATTTGATCACATTCTGTTTTTTTTTTGTTTTGTTCTGTTTTTGTTTGTTTTTATCTTTATCTTTTTCTTTTCCTTTTTTTTTTTTCTTTTTTCTCTCTTTCCCTTTCTTTTCCCACTGCTTCAGGTCTTTTCTGATTTGTTTAGAGTATATTTTCTGGGAACGTTGTTACCCTGTTAGCATTTTGTTCTCTCATTCATCTATTCTCCTCTGGACAAAATGACAAGATGGAAAAAATCACCTCAACAAAAAGAACAAGAGGTAGTACCGACTGCCAGGGACCTACTCAATACAGACATTAGTACGATGTCAGATCTAGAGTTCAGAATCATCACTTTAAAGATACTAGCTGGGCTTGAATAAAGCATGGAAGTTATTAGAGAAACACTTTCTGGAGAAGTAAAAGAACTAAAATCTAACCAAGTAGAAATCAAAAAGGCTATTAATGAGGTGCAATCAAATATGGGGGCGCTGGGGTGCCTGGGTGGCTCAGTTGGTTGGGCGACTGCCTTCGGCTCAGGTCATGATCCTGGAGTCCCTGGATCGAGTCCCACATCGGGCTCCCTGCTCGGCTGGGAGCCTGCTTCTCCCTCTAACCCTTCCCCCGTCATGTACTCTCTCTCTCTCTCATTCTCGCTCTCTCAAATAAATAAATAAATCTTTAAAAAAAAAAAATATGGGGGCGCTAACTGCTAGGATAAATGAGGCAGAAGAAAGAATCAGTGAGATAGAAGACCAAATGATGGAAAATAAAGAAGCTGAGAAAAAGAGAGATAAACAACTACTGGATCACGAGGGCAGAATTTGAGAGATAAGCGATTCCATAAGACAAAACAACATTAGAATAATTGGGATCCCAGAAGAAGAAGAAAGAGAGAGGGGCAGAAGGTATAATGGAGCAAATTATAGCAGAGAACTTCCCTAATTTGGGGAAGGAAACAGGCATCAAAATCCAGGAAGCACAGAGAACCCCTCTCAAAATCAATAAAAATAGGTCAACAACCCAACATCTAATAGTAAAACTTACGAGTCTCAGAGACAAAGAGAAAATCCTGAAAGCAGCTCGGGAGAAGAGATATGTAACCTACAATGGTAGAAACATTAGATTGGCAACAGACCTATCCACAGAGACCTGGCAGGCCAGAAAGGACTGGCAGGATATATTCAGAGCACTAAATGAGAAAAATATGCAGCCAAGAATACTATATCCAGCTAGGCTGTCTTTGAAAATAGAAGGAGAGATAAAAAGCTTCCAGGACAAACAAAAACTAAAGGAATTTGCAAACACGAAACCAGCCCTACAAGAAATCTTGAAAGGGGTTCCTCTAAGCAAAGAGAGAGCCTAAAAGCAACATAGACCAGAAAGGAACACAGACGATATACAGTAACAGTCACCTTACAGGCAATACAATGGCACTAAATTCCTATCTTTCAATAGTTACCCTGAATGTAAATGGGCTAAATGCCCCAATCAAAAGACACAGGCTATCAGATTGGATTAAAAAACAAGACCCATCGATATGCTGTCTGCAAGAGACTCATTTTAGACCCAAAGACACCCCCAGATTTAAAGTGAGGGGGTGGAAAACCATTTACCATGCTAATGGACACCAAAAGAAAGCTGGCGTGGCAATCCTTATATCAGACAAATTAGATTTTAAACCAAAGACTGTAATAAGAGATGAGGAAGGACACTGTATCCTACTTAAAGGGTCTATCCAACAAGAAGATCAAACAATTGTAAATATCTATGCCCCTAACATGGGAGCAGCCAATTATAGAAGCCAATTAATAACAAAAGCAAAGAAACACATCAACAACAATACAATAATAGTGGGGGACTTTAACATCCCCCTCACTGAAATGGACAGATCATCTAAGCAAAAGATCAACAAGGAAATAAAGACTTTAAATGACACACTGGACCAAATGGACTTCACAGACATATTCAGAACATTCCATTGCAAAGCAACAGAATACACATTCTTCTCTAGTGCCCATGGAACATTCTCCAGAATCGATCACATCCTAGGTCATAAATCAGGTCTCAACCGGTACCAAAAGATTGGGATCATTCCCTGCCTATTTTCAGACCACAATGCTTTGAAACTAGAACTCAATCACAAGAGGAAAGTCGGAAAGAACTCAAATACATGGAGGCTAAACAGCATCCTACTAAAGAATGAATGGATCAACCAGGAAATTAAAGAAGAATTAAAAAAATTCATGGAAACCAATGAAAATGAAAACACAACTATTCAAAATCTTTGGGATGCAGCAAAGGCAGTCCTAAGAGGAAAGTATATAGCAATACAAGTCTTTCTCAAGAAACAAGAAAGGTCGCAAGTACACAACCTAACCCTACACCTAAAGGAGCTGGAGAAAGAACAGCAAATAAAGCCTAAACCCAGCAGGAGAAGAGAAATAATAAAGATCAGAGCAGAAATCAATGAAATGGAAACCAAAAGAACAGTAGAACAGATCAACGAAACTAGGAGCTGGTTCTTTGAAAGAATTAACAAGATTGATAAACCCCTGGCCAGGCTTATCAAAAAGAAAAGAGAAATGACCCAAATCAACAAAATCATGAATGAAAGAGGAGAGATCACAACCAACACCAAAGAAATACAAACAATTAGAAGAACATATTATGAGCAACTCTATGCCAGCAAATTAGATAACCTGGAAGAAATGGATGCATTCCTAGAGATGTATCAACTACCAAAACTGAACCAGGAAGAAATAGAAAACCTGAACAGACCTATAACCACTAAGGAAATTGAAGCAGTCATCAAAAATCTCCCAAAAAACAAAAGCCCAGGGCCAGATGGCTTCCCAGGGGAATTCTACCAAACATTGAAAGAAGAATTAATACCTATTCTTCTGAAACTGTTCCAAAAAATAGAAATGGAAGGAAAACTTCCAAACTCATTTTATGAGGCCACCATTACCTTGATCCCAAAACCAGACAAAGACCCCATCAAAAAGGAGAACTACAGACCAATATCCCTGATGAACATGGATGCAAAAATTCTCACCAAAATACTAGCCAATAGGATCCAACAGTACATTAAAAGGATTATTCACCATGACCAAGTGGGATTTATCCCTGGGCTGCAAGGTTGGTTCAACATCCGCAAATCAATTAACGTGATACAATACATTAACAAAAGAAAGAACAAGAATCATATGATCCTCTCAATAGATGCAGAAAAAGCATTTGACAAAGTACAGCATCCTTTCTTGATCAAAACTCTTCAGAGTATAGGCATAGAGGGTACATACCTCAATATCATAAAAGCCATCTATGAAAAACCTACAGCGAATATCATTCTCAATGGGGAAAAACTGAGAGCTTTCCCCCTAAGGTCAGGAACGCGGCAGGGATGTCCACTATCACCACTGCTATTCAACATAGTATTGGAAGTCCTAGCCACAGCAATCAGACAACAAAAAGAAATCAAAGGCATCCAAATTGGCAAAGAAGAAGTCAAACTCTCACTCTTTGCAGATGATATGATACTTTATGTGGAAAACCCAAAAGACTCCACCCCAAAACTGCTAGAACTCATACAGGAATTCAGTAAAGTGGCAGGATATAAAATCAATGCACAGAAATCAGTGGCATTCCTACACACCAACAACAAGACAGAAGAAAGAGAAATTAAGGAGTCGATCCCATTTACAATTGCACCCAAAACCATAAGATACCTAGGCATAAATCTAACTAAAGAGGCAAAGGATCTGTACTCAGAAAACTATAAAATACTCATGAAAGAAATTGAGGAAGACACAGAGAAATGGAAAAACGTTCCATGCTCATGGATTGGAAGAACAAATATTGTGACGATGTCAATGCTACCTAGAGCAATCTACACATTCAATGCAATCCCCATCAAAGTACCATCCACTTTTTTCAAAGAAATGGAACAAATAATCCTAAAATTTGTGTGGAACCAGAAAAGACCCCAAATAGCCAGAGGAATGTTGAAAAAGAAAAGCAAAGCTGGCGGCATCACAATTCCGGACTTTGAGCTCTATTACAAAGCTGTCATCATCAAGACAGTATGGTACTGGCACAAAAACAGACACTTAGATCAATGGAACAGAATAGAGAGCCCAGAAATGGACCCTCAACTCTATGGTCAACTAATCTTTGACAAAGCAGGAAAGAATGTCCAATGGAAAAAAGAATCTCTTCAACAAATGGTGTTGGAAAAATTGGATAGCCACATGTAGAAGAATGAAACTGGACCATTTCCTTACACCGCACACAAAAATAGACTCCAAATGGTTGAAAGACCTCAGTGTGAGACAGGAGTCCATCAAAATCCTAA
The DNA here is from genome assembly GCF_964656455.1 of Halichoerus grypus. Classification (NCBI taxonomy): domain Eukaryota; kingdom Metazoa; phylum Chordata; class Mammalia; order Carnivora; family Phocidae; genus Halichoerus; species Halichoerus grypus. The sequence continues at coordinate 84,363,919 of NC_135722.1, read as the reverse complement.
AGGAGAACACAGGCAGCAACTTCTTCGACCTCAGCCGCAGCAACTTCTTCCTAGAAACATCACCAAAGGCAAGGGAAGCAAGGGCAAAAATGAACTATTGGGACTTCATCAAGATAAAAAGCTTTTGTAAAGCAAGGGAAACAGTCAACAAAACCAAAAGACAACCGACAGAATGGGAGAAGATATTTGCAAATGACATATCAGATAAAGGGCTAGTACCCAAAATCTATAAAGAACTTATCAAACTCAACACCCAAAGAACAAAGAATCCAATCAAGAAATGGGCAGAAGACATGAACATTTTTCCAAAGAAGACATCCAAATGGCCAACAGACACATGAAAAAGAGCTCAATATTGCTCGGCATCAGGGAAATCCAAATCAAAACCTCAATGAGAGACCACCTCACACCAGTCAGAATGGCTAAAATTAACAAGTCAGGAAATGACAGACGTTGGCGGGGATGCGGAGAAAGGGGAACCCTCCTACACTGTTGGTGGGAATGCAAGCTGGTGCAGCCACTCTGGAAAACAGTATGGAGCTTCCTCAAAAAGTTGAAAATAGAGCTACCATATGATCCAGCAATTGCACTACTGGGTATTTACCCCAAAGATACAAAAGTAGGGATCCGAAAGGGTACGTGCACCCCGATGTTTATAGCAGCAATGTCCACAATAGCCAAACTGTGGAAAGAGCCAAGATGTCCATCGACAGATGAATGGATAAAGAAAAGGTGGTATATATATACAATGGAATATTATGCAGCCATCAAAAGGAATGAGATCTTGCCATTTGCAACGACGTGGATGGAACTGGAGGGTATTATGCTGAGCGAAATAAGTCAAACAGAGAAGGACATGTATCATATGACCTCACTGATATGAGGAATTCTTAATCTCAGGAAACAAACTGAGGGTTGCTGGAGTGGGGGGTGGGGTGGGAGGGATGGGGTGACTGGGTGATAGACACTGGGGAGGGTATGTGCTCTGGTAAGCGCTGTGAATTGTGCAAGACTGTTGAATCTCAGATCTGTACCTCTGAAACAAATAATGCAATATATGTTAAGGAAAAAAAAAAGAAGAAGAAGATAGCAGGAGGGGAAGAATGAAGGGTGGGAAATCAGAGGGGTAGACGAACTATGAGAGATGATGGACTCTGAAAAACAAACTGAGGGTTCTAGAGGGGAGGGGGGTGGGAGGATGGGGTAGCCTGGTGATGGGTATTGAGGAGGGCATGTTCTGCATGGAGCACTGGGTGTTATGCACAAACAATGAATCATGGAACACTACATCTAAAACTAATGATGTAATGTATGGGGATTAACATAACAATAAAAAAAACACAAAGAGGAATAGTGATAAACGCTATGTGTCTAGAAACCATGTTATGGAAGGAATCATGAAGGAACTGGAGAAGTTGAGCCTGAACTTCAAGGTGGGCCAGTTCTCTTCAAATAGAGAATGACTTATTTAGATGAAATAAGTGAAACCAATAGGCAAGATTTCCACGATGATAGAAATGGCAAATTTATATTCAGCCAAAATTTAACTATTGAGACATGCCACGATGGAATGCGCCTCCTATTTTGAGGCATTATTATTTATAGTGTGCTTCTGTCACAATGAATATTTAAAGTGGGTGCAAAATAAGCATTTGTGCAAGATATATTGGAAAACAGATTTTATGTGCTGAGTGGGTAGACTGAGGAACTTCTCTAGCTCCTTCTGACTCTTCGGTTATAATTCTATGACTACACCAATCCTCACAATCACAAGGCTAATGACTTCACTTACAGGAATTAGCATTTACTGTTTTCCCAGGCACATCATCTTTTTTCCCTTTGTAGCTCAAACTCCCTCAAATATAGTGAGAATATCTTATGTGCACAAGAGTGCCATGAAAAATAAGAAAAACACTTTTAAAAGTCAATTATCACTTCCATACGTGTATCTCTCTCTACTTGGGATATAGTTTTAGATGCTAAAACAATCATTATTATTTTCTTATACTCAGCTATAACGAAATTGCAAAATTTACTATTAACTAAAGAATTGAAAATCAGACATAGTAGGTAACCAAACTAAAACTCACCTGGATCTACCTTACTTTATTGGTGTTATTGGAGTACAAGTGATTTACTCAGACTCTGTCAAAAGAAAAGTTCAGAGAAGATGAATATATTTTTTACTCCACAGGAAACATTTAAAGTTCATTAATTGAAAGGTGGCGTGAAGCTAGTAAATGTTCTCAATGAATCAGAATAAAGCAGCTCCAGATAGCTCTAAAAATTAGACACAAAAAGTAATACCTTTTCTTTACACATACAATACAGCCGTCAATATCACAAAATAAAAAGAGAGTGAAGAAGACTTAACACTTTAATATTTCTTATTTTCTGAATTTCTTTCATTTAATATTGAACATATTTAAATGGAATGGCCATTTGTCCTTTGACGTGAGTTTCTTATTTTTAGCCTCACGGGCATGTACTTTCTACTTTCCTTCAAATGAGAGAGGCAGGTATTTAAGAAACATAAAGGGAACCTCACGAAGTTGTCACTTCCCTTCTCCAGAATTCTCTGACAAGCTGTGCTCTCACCCCCCTACAGTGATATTTATCAATAATGCACAGTGGAGAACCTGGTGTCTCCGTCCGCATCTGTGGAGTCCCCTTCACTTGTCTGATGGAAACAAGTCAGCGTCCAGCTTGGTTTGTGATAAAAGATAAAGGCTTTCAAGCAGGCATTGTTTTTTTTCAGGTTCTTAACAACAACAACAACAACAAAAACCACAACTTTTTATTTTGAAACACTTTTAGATTTATAGAGGAGTTGCAAAGATAATAGAGAGAGCTCCTATAAGCCCTTCTCTTAACATCTGACATAACCACGGTACAATAATACAAAAAAAGACATTAACATTGGTATAGTACTATTAACTAAACTACAGATTGCTATTCACATTTTCCCGGTTTTCACACTGATGTCCAGGACCACATCAGCTGTCCCACGCTGCATGTAGTTGGCCTGTCTTTTAAGTCCGCTTTAATCTGTTACAGTACCTTGGACTTTCCTTTTCTTTTATGACTTTGACTTTAAACAGTAGTGGCAGATAGATAGTAGAATGTCCCCGAATTTGGGCTTGTTTGATATTTTCCGATGATTACCCTGAGTAAGAATACTGCAGAGTTGATGTTCCTTCTTATTGCATCATATTGGGAAAACATGAAATCCATGTGACATTATTCGTGATGGCAGTTTTGGTCACTTGGGAAGGTGGTATCTGTCAGGTTTCTCCACTGTAAAGTTACAATTTTTCCCTGTCTACACTCTATTCATTAGAAGACAGTCACCAAATCCAGCTCACACTGAAAAGGAGGGGGATTAAGCCCTACTTCTTGGAAAGAAGAATAGCAAAAAAAAACTGATTTGCTAAAACCAACACAATGAATAACATACACTGGGGAAAGATACATCAAGGCTATGCAACTATCCGGTTTCTCCTTCAAGTTTTGCTCACTAATTTGAGCTCTCATCAATCCATCTTGCCTTGAGCCGGCATTATTTTCAACACAAGTTTACTTTAATGGGTTACATAAACATGTTTTAAATAAAATATCATATAATATTATCTCAATTAAGAAACAAATGTTGAGTGTTTACTAAATATCTGTAAAATAGCCAGTAATCTCATAAACCTTCCCCACTTGTAAGCTAGGATACAATGAACGTATCGGGCTGTGGTTCTCCAACTTCGGTGTACGTTGGTGTCATATATGGAGCTTGTTAAAAATGCAGAGACCTTAGCCACAAACATTTTTGTTGAACACGTACTTCATGTAGAACATATTTAAGTGGACAAGAATCTGATGGAAACCAAGAGTGACAGTTGTCTATTAGGAAGAGTTCATTTTTTTTTCTTTCAATTTAAACAGTAATCAATGATAGAGTATCAAATAATATAGTACTTAGAGGGTTTATGATATTCATTTGGATACACACTTCCTGAAGGTAGGAGCTGCCCCACCACTCACATAATCAAAAAGTAAAATATCTACACCACAGTCAACGTGCCAACACACATTATAAAGGAGATACGGAGACTTGGCTCTGCCTAAAGTTGCTCCCAGTCTGCTTGGAAAGATAAAACTATGAGTCCATTAACTGTATTTAATAGTTGTCAAATGGTCAATGTTGGGACTGACTTTAAAAGTAACTGAAGAATCAAGAAAGGAGAGATGGCCTAGTGAATCAGGAGAGGCTTCATGAAGGAGGCCCAATTAAAGATGGACTTTAAATGCCGTGGAGGGCGAGGAGGAGGAGGGGTAACATGAGGAGGAGGGGTAAGATGAGGAGGAGGGAAGGGCCTGAGTAAAAGGTCTGAGCCATGATCACCACCAGGAAGAGAGGTGGGTGGATGAATGAGACCTGCTGGGGAGGACACTGAAAGCCAGGTAATACATCTGAACTTGATGTGGATAAAACAAGACAGCATCAAAAGGATAGCCTAATGACAGGTTTGTTTGTTTTAAAGAAAAACCAATCTATCTTTTACTACTTTTATTTCTCAAAAAACCCTCAAATGTTTCTCTGCCGACCAGGACACTCAATTAATATTGATGATGAACTGATGTGAAGGCTCAAAATGACCTCAACAAATGGAAAAAAATGGAAAGAACCCAAAAGAATGACATTCGAATAGGACAAATACAAGTGAGCACACTTAAAGGAGAGATAAGATTGCCCAAAACATATAATGGAGGTTGGTTCCTACATATGATTATTAGAAAGCGTTCCTGAATGGGTCACAAATTTTCCCAATCAATTTAAAATGAATGACCTGATTTGGATTTTCACACTAGTCCCTTGAACTCGATATTATGTTCATTTCAACTCTGAAGAGATTTAGGCTCAGAGAGTGTTATTGACTCGTCCAAGAAAACAGAGCTAACAAGTGGCAGACTGAGGTCCTCTGATGTCACATCAAATGGGAATCATTAAACCATGCAGCCTCACTGTGTGTGTGTGATGTATATACGTATGTGTATGTATATATATAGTGTGTATATGTATATATATGAGCGCCTATACCATACCTATGGTACATACATGTTCACAAGCAAAGAGATCTTCCCTTTTCTTCCCTACTTCCGTTTCACCATCTCTCCCTTAAAATAACAAAATGCACATCAGTAATGGTATACACAAGAAGTAGCTTAAGGAGAGCCTATTCAACCAAAACATCAACAACAGTCTGCCTTAAATGCATAAGCTCTAGCTCTTACAAGTGGAAGAGCCTATATGAAAAAAATCTGGAGGACTTGCATTGTTTATAACGTGTCTATCCTTCATATCCCCTCACTCTTAAAGCTCCTGTGCTATAAGGTGGTGGCAGGTAGCTATTCCTGGAGAGGAGGAAAGAGTTGGTAATACAGCTATATCTTGCAGAAGTGTACCGCGGAAAATGAAATTGGATGTTGTTTGCAATTGATTTTGTAGAGGCGAATGGGAGGATGAATGTAATTAATGGAGCTGCAGGCTACTCAGGACTTCAGGCTGGTTTTCTCAAAACCCATAAAATGTGTCACAGGTGCTCCCCCTTCTCCCACATCTCCCCCCAACAAGTGGTCGGGCACAAAGGTGCCCGTCTCCATGGAGAGAATGAAGGTCACCACTTAATAAAGCTTCCCATTGGGGAAAGAGCTGTCATAGTGAAATGGTCTGTATTTTAATAAAAGAAAGGTTTGGTTGCAGTAGCGTCTGACACCGGGCACACTCTTCTCTCTCTTTTAAGCCGTCTAGTCTAATAAATATGTATCATTTCGAACAGAAAGTACTGGGTCAAACTCCCACCTCAAGAACACGGGACTGAGAAGACGCGGCGCTAGCTGCCATTGTCAGCCCCACCGCCCCATGTCCATGAAATGCGAGGTTCATTGCGTTTCATTTGCTGACAAGCGCAGCCTTCCAATTCATCTCTGAGCGGCCGCTCCCCACCCAGCATGAAATCGGGCCCACCACAAAGCAATTTCAGGTCCCGCTTCTTGCAGCCTTTCCAGTTTTGATGTGGAGCTCTGGCACTGGGCAGCCTGGCGGTCAGGGAATGAGAGGGGAAATAACATGCAGTTTACAGGAAAAAAAAAAAGTTATAAAATAAAATTCTGAATCCTACTCGCCCGAATCAGCTTAAAGCACACCTCTCTTCATTACTGGTGGAGGAGATGCTCGTCTCTCTCTAGAAGTGTAGCATTTAAACAAAGTTCATCTCTGCTTCCCAGGGCCAGGGTCTGTATGTGCTTTTCCTACCTCAGCATGTTCTCATTTAAAAAGGCATCTGCTTTTTTTCTCTTCCTTTTCTATGTTCCTATTCCCTTTGTTATCTGAAAAAGCTTAGGAGTTCCTCCAAGACTTGAAGCGAGCCAGTCATTATTTCATTCTGAAAATGTAATGTCACCCAGAACAAGATGCTTTATCATAAAATTATAATGACACTGTGCTTCGTAATTCATCATGTGCTTTATTTGCCGATTCATTAATGAATCCATCCGAGATTCCGGGATAATGGCCTTTAATTCTACAGGTGCAATACTTTACGGTAATTGCTCTAAATTACAATTACCTCTTCCAATTTCCAGGAAGGTTTTGGTAAGGAATCATCCCGTTTATCAATAAGGTGAGAATATCTTTACACTCCCTTAACCAATATGCAATTAGAAACTCTAAGAAGTTTACAAAATAAACATGCTTTATCACTATGAATAGAGATCACTTTCCTGGGACCTCATGGGCAGCATTTCCTTTAAAAAATATTTAACATTATAAAAATCATCTCCTATCATTATAGACAACTTAAAACATAGACGGGGAAACAGTCGCTCCAAATCTCCTATCCTCAAGCATAGCCACGTTGTTTGATGGCTTCAAACCTCAGATCTCAGACCCAAGATGGGCTCAGCTAGAAATATGGAATTGGTCAGAGAACGGGTGTTCCATCGCATTGCTTACAGCGCTCAGGGCCAACAACTAGGTCCCTAAGCTACCAATACCAACGTCAAGCAGGAAACGGGAGTTGTCCAGGGACCATTTTGTTTTGTGCTCCACCTGTGGAAAGCTGTCTAGCAACAGTGATCAAAACCAATCCCAACTATTGACCCAGTAATTCCACAGCAGGGGAGATTTCCTATGAAATGACCCTCTCTCCTATCTTCTCTGCAAAGGTCTACAGAAAAAAAATCATCATTAAAGCGTTAGTCATGGCAATGGAAACTACCTAAGTAAACAGTAATAGGAGACTGGTTGGTTAACTTACATTCTGTCCCCCTTTGAAACATTTGAAAATGATCACAAACACTATGAATTATATGTGAATAACATAAAAGCATAAAAACAGTATAGTTCAGAACCTACAAAAATGCAATACTAGACTGAAAAAATATCTAGCAACACATTGCCTACCTCTCTCTAGCTGGTAGGGTTAATAAAGACTTCTCTTTTTTCCTATTATTTTTTTTCTGTTCTCTTTTGAAGACATGAAGACATGTCTAATGCAGATTTTTCTAATTTTTTTTTAAAGACTTTATTTATTTATTTGACAGAGAGAGACACAGCGAGAGAGGGAATACAAGCAGGGGGAGTGGGAGAGGGAGAAGCAGGCTTCCCGCCGAGCAGGGAGCCCGATGCGGGACTCGATCCCAGGACCTGGAATCATGACCTGAGCTGAAGGCAGACGCTTAATGACTGAGCCATCCAGGCGCCCCTCTAATTTTTTTTTAACGAATCTGAGTAACAACATTGCGAAGCCTTGGACACACTGCAATAGCCGTGGACACTGCATCTGCCTGAAATATTACTTGCCTGTGGATAAGTCGAAGGTAAATAATGTACGATCTGCACCGCAGTTTTCACACGGAAGCCCTAGGAAGATGCTTCCAAACCCCATCTTCTACACTAGCTTCAAGGACAGGAATAAGAAAGCTGCAGAAGCCAGGGAACTGTGGCCGAGCTCACAATGCAGTGACATAATAAAAGTGTAAACGTTAAAGTCAAAATATCAATTGATAAATCTTGACTTTGGGCTCTGAAGCTTGACAGGAAACCTATAGTTGGTGATGTTGGTGCTGGAGTGGAAACAGGCCAAGAGCCCTGGCTTATCAAAGACTGTTTTAATGTTTTATTTGAGTAATGGGCCTTGCAAATTAGCACCCCTGCGGCCTGAAATACATAACTTTTCAAGGACACACCGGTTTTCAGTTCGACAGGTGATACGGGGAAAGAAATCCCCAAGGGGAGTTTTCATTTCTGTACTTTTCAGACACAGTTATATTTTATTCTAGCTAGGATGATGTGGAAGATAGCAGAGCACTCTGAGGGTGAGCTGAGGGCTTGGAGAGGAAATGGAGCAGAAAACAGCTCACAGTACAAAGGAAGGGAGGGCTCCCAGGAGAGAGAGTGGGAAGGGCTGCTCTGGTCCCAGTGACACCTAATGGGGTCCTGTGCCATCTCCCTGCCCGCAGACACATCATCAGGGTCCCCAGGAGGAACTCTTACTCCCACTGCTCCTCTCCTTTCTTACTGACTCCTCCCCTCCCTCTCTCTCTAGTGCTCTGGATCGAAAACCAGGCAGACAGAGTCTAGCTCCACAGTGGCTTTTCATAGAAGATAGTTCAACTTACTCATCCACGCACTCATCTATCCAACACGTACTTCTGGTGCATCTACTATGTGCCAAGCACCATATTAAATACTGCACACGAGCAGAGGGATAATACACAATTTCTGCCCGTGAATGACACTAGGCTAGGGTGTCAACACCCAGACGTGGAGACTGGAGAGATTGGGGAGACTGGGATTTCATTCCCAGCTCTGCCCCTGCTAGCTCAGGGAGCTTGAACAATCAGCCTCCCATTTTCTCATCTACAAAACTGGGATAATGAAAATTGCCTTACAAATAGTGGGGGAAGTAGAGGTAAATATATGTAAGGTGGATGATAAGACATGGTTGATACTCAGCAGAAGGCATTTTTTTTTTCAATGACAGGCCTATCTGACTTCCCACACAGTTTATGTTTCTCAGAAGAAAGTCAGTGCCAATTAATTTTCAGGTATCTATCCCCTAGGGCACTCTGCGCAGGTGTAGCTTATAACACCAAATATATCTTTTCGTGGAAAGAAAGGGCTGTGGTGTGCCAGGTGACAAAGCTGCTCCTAGAGCTAGCTGAAGGTCTGCACTCTTGCCCACACCTCCATGTATAGGCAGGTAATGACAGTGCAGTAGGACCCGCAACCACATCCTGGACCCCCAGTGTCACTAACCCGCAAATCCTGTCCAGGAAGTAGACTATGGGCTGAGATGACAGGCTTCAGTGAGGGTGCTCCTGGCCAGAAGAGTGGGGACACAGAAACTCCCACTCTCTCTCTGATATCTACCATCTAGCAACTATCTGCCTACCTATCTGTGATATCTATCACCTGTCTACCTAACATCTGTGTATCTACCTACCTATCTATTATCTGTCATTTATCTACATGTCTATCATCTATCAAATCTATCGACCCACATATCTATCAATCTATGATATTTGTTATTTATCACCCATCTATGACATCTATCATCTATCTATCTATCTATCTATCTATCTGCAATGGCCTTAATAACAACTCTCAATGACCCTGGAAAAGTGAGCCCTATGAAGGGTTGTATATGGATAAAAACTTTATCAGGAAATTTTAATTTAAATCACTTCTCTAGGAAATCCAATTTAACAGAACTTCCCTACAAAACGTTCACTCTTCCTACTTGACATTTAATACCTAGTTTTTACAACACAGAGGTAGATGTGATTTCTATTTTAAAAAAAATAGCCAGCACTCTGCAGTTTAATTCCACAATTTTAAATTAATTTTTCAGGTAAATCTAAAATTGAATGATCATTTATTAAGTGCCTAGTACAGGTTTAACACCGGGAATTACAAAGTGAGTCTCTAACATAAACAACATTTAAAATGTCCCCAAGATATGAGATAAGAAGAGTTCTCTGTTATAAATATATTTTTTAAACTACTCCAATAAAAACTGGATAAATGACATGAAAAAACTTCACAAGAAGAAGGATTTACAGTCAGTAAACATACCTAAAAATGTTCAGCCTTACTCTTGAGCTAATAACTGCAATAAAACATTAAAATACTTAAGGCCCCGCATCGGGCTCCCCGCTCGGTGGGAGGCATGCTTCTCCCTCTCCCACTCCCACTCCCCCTGCTTGTGTTCCCTCTCTCGCTGTGTCTCTCTATCAAATAAATAAAAAATAAATAAATAAATAAAATAAAATAAAATAAAACATTAAAATACTTCAGATAGTTCTCATGTTATAAAAATAATAATGAACAAATAATAAAACTTTTTAAATCAAATAAAAAATAATAATACTGCACAATATTGAAAAGGGTCCTGTGGAATTGAGCATTCATGGATGATGGACATATTGTAAACCTTATTGGATGCTTTTGATCTGAAGGTCTAACATTTTGGAACATATTAAAAGGAAATAATCAGAGATGAGACTATAAATTTATATTCAAGTATAATATCAGAGTATAATTTCTCATGGTGAAAAAAAACGAAACAACCCCTTTAACAATAGGCACTGACTAAAGAAATTACACAACAGGGCCCCCCGTGGCTCAGTCAGTTCAGTGGCTTACTCTTGATTTCGGCTCAGGTCATGATCTCAGGGTCATGAGGTCCAGCCCCACAAGGGGCTCTGCGCTGGGCGTGCAGCCTGCTTAGGATTATTTCCCTCCCTCTTCTGCAGCCCCTCTGCCCTTGCTCTCTTGCACTCTCCCTCTCTAAAAAAAAATAGATATAGATATAGATAGATAGATATGGATCTTATGACCTGATAAATGTTCACAGAATTGAGTAAAAAAAAGCAGGATATAAAAGAGTACACATCTATCATTGACACTATGCAAAAGAAATAAACATGTCTAAAGCGAGAGTGGCACGATATATATTGAAATTTCAACAGCTGTTTATCTCTGGCTGGGGGAACTTTGGAAATTTTTTTTCTTCATACTTTCCACATTTTCCAAATTATCTAAAATTAACATGTATTATAAAAGAAACAAGTTAAAGTTATATAAACCCTCCCTCTTCCAAAACAAATGAACAAACTCAGAAAATAAATGGAAACGAAGAGGACTCCAAAAATGTAGCTGTTTAAAAGATGTAGCTCCACAAAATGGATTCTTCCCACCCAGTGTTTGCTTCCTTCTGTGTGAGGGAAAGAAGTTTAAATTTTTAAAGTTTGGAACTTTCAAAAGGTAATAAAAGCCAAAGTCTAGGAGCTGTGATGTGTGAGGAGCTGGGAAGGGTGTTGGCTGAGAATCTTTAAGGGGTCAAGTTTATGAAGAACAGATGGCTGGTCCTGTGATCACCAATGATGCCTCATCACACATCACACGGTCTCTCGCATTCTGAACTGCAGGGAGAATATCTCCCTTTTCAAAGTTTCCACAAGGTGGAGTGATAGCAAATCTCATCTTCCCAGCCTAACTAGTGAGACAAAGAAAATGAGACACAAAGATCATTTCAAGTCCACAGATTTTAAGGGCTGAGGGGCTTCACTCTCATTTGGTGACATATTCTTTATCCCTGCTTCCTCCTCCATCCCTGGATGTGGCTTGCTGCTGAATCTCTCTGATATCTCAGTAGATTCTCCTTTACCTCAAGGAGTGGAGCACACAAGTTTGTTAATTATGTTTTTTGATATCTGAAATGTTTAAAATCGGGGAGAGTTCTTTCAAGAAAAGAGAACGGATGAGTCCTGAATTAAGTGCAGAACAAGTATTGAGAAGGATAGAATAAACCGCAGCATGTGATACATTTTAAAACCTTATAAGGTGTGTTTATAAATGCATTTGCTGTGTTATCGTGTATATTCCCAAGAGGGAGAAAAATCCCGTTTCGACTAGACATTGGCAAAAACGGAGTCCTTCACTTGGTAATTTACCCTCAAAGACTGGGTGAGTTTTCCAGGCTGGCTTAGCTTCTCCTTCATCCCTGCGCACCTGCAGCGGGCGGCACCAGGGGACAGGCTCACGCGTGGATGTGGCTATGGCTTTGAGCCATGACGCTAGGTGAGCCACACTGTGGATGAGGGGGAAGAGCATGCCTGGGGGTCATCCCTCTGCACCACAGCCATGACCTCATTGGGCACAGAAGTCTGCAGGGGCCACATACGCCTGCGCTTATGAAACTAAACTCCATTTTCCTCCTCCAGCTTCCCCTCACCTGATCCATTCTGAGACCATCTGACTGGAAGGAGAGGCTCAACCCGGAGCACAAGATGGTGAGGCCACAGAGAGCACTGTGAGTCTTCTCACCTCCGAGACCAGAGCGCAGGGGACTTGTGCTGTAGCAGGGAGGGCTTCCCTGTAGGCACGGGACCCCAAATTCGCCAGGCAGAAGGTCAATGGCTGATCGGTACCAGCTTGCTGGCATGGACTTGTCATCCTGGGGGCGTCAGTGGACCCTCCTTCGTGCATACCTTCTGGGTCGGCAGACGGAGAAACATTCTCTCCTACCTTTTTGACCAGACAGAGAAATAGGCCATACTCTATGTGGAGTGAACGTATATCCTAGATGGTAAATGCTTTGTTTCTTTGTTTGTTTCTGGTCAGTGTCACGAGGAAGGTGTCAGAACCATCTTCCTCTTCTGAGTTTGGAGTTAATAGAGAGATTGACAGAGGGGCCAGAGACAAAGGTGTCAATTGTATTCCTGATGTAAGAGGAGGTAATTTGGGTCCAGCTACAGGGGGCGGGGGGGGGGGGGCTTCTTTTACTTTACCCCAGACCTGAAATAATATCTGTATTATAATACAATACGTACTCACATGGAGTGTCTTGTAGTGTAACAGAGAGCAGCCCTGTGGCCAGGTTGTCGCAAAGGAGAGCCTGGGAGTGGTTGATTTTCACACAGAAAGATTCCTTCTCACAAGTTCGTCTGTGAGAAGAATAGCACCTTCTTCCAAGGGGAGAAGTAAGAGGGGATAAGAGAGAGGCAAGAAGTGTTATTCTCTCAGAAATCCTTTTATATTGAAATAAAAAGCCAGAAAAATGGGTATCTTTTCCTAACAAAAGTTCTGAGGAGATGCTCATGAAACTTTACTCCGTGAGGCACAATAGGCGGGGATGGGCTTCTACCAGCTGCTGTAGAAATGAGCCCCATCTCCCAGGGCAACTTGTGGCCTGGAATGGTCCTTTTTGACACATGCAGTTCTAGGAAGGCTTAGGGTAGGCGCACACAGATGTCTGATGTGGCGAACTGGTTGCAACTGATTGGAATTATGTGGGCATCCTCCAAGGACCAGTCATAGCACGGAAAGATGTCATCAGGGGACAAAACTTACTTTATACTAAAGGTGCCTGCAGAGTAGAGTCCTCACACTGGAAAAAGAAATATCCATGATAATAAATAAATTAGCCCTGGGGCGCCTGGGTGGCTCAGTCGTTAAGCGTCTGCCTTCGGCTCAGGTCATGATCCCAGGGTCCTGGGATCGAGTCCCACATCGGGCTCCCTGCTCAGCAGGAAGCCTGCTTCTCCCTCTCCCATTCCCCCTGCTTGTGTTCCTGCTCTCGCTATCTCTCTCTCTCTGTCAAATAAATAAATAAAATCTTTAAAAATAAATAAATAAATAAATAAATAAATAAATAAATAAATAAATAAATTAGCCCTTTTGTGAATTTAGACCACATGAGAGAAACTGATTCACTCTGGGTACATTGTCAAAATCAGGTTTTAGCCCCAATAGGGCTAAAGAAGATCAAAATTCATCATCCTGATCTGCATCCCAGGACCCAGCCCGTTAGCCAGACTCTGGCCACAGCCCATTCTCCAAAGGACACTGCAGACAATCTTCCTAAAAGCTCTAGCAAGCCTTCTTCTGGCTGCCTTTGTTTCGCCATTTTTACTTAATGCCAGGAAAAGATAAATGATTACCATTTTAAATGCTGAACGGATTTCTCCAAACATTCTTTTTAAAATCTCTAAAAGAAGCTACTTGCAGTTAAAAATTGGATTTTCCAGAAAGAACTGTCAATTCAAATACTGACGAATCCAGGCATTTAAAAGTCCCCACTAGTTCACCTGTGTGGCTTTCAAAACCTCATCAGCACACATATATTTCCCTAATTGGCTCACTATTTACCCGGGAATTTATTCTGGATGGAATTATGGAGATACAATTTCCAAATGTCCATTTTATTGTCAATGCTTCTTACACGGCTAAAGACTGACCTAGGATCCAATTATTGAGATAACTAGCAAGAAAATTAGCTGGAGACACAGCATAGTCAGAGGTGGCTTATTTATAAAATTCTTCATAAAATGTCACACAGTGATATCATTACCTTGTGCCTGTGGACTATCTCATAACTACAATTCAATGCAGGTCTGGTATTTTTTTCCTAATAGCTTTATGTACAGTTTTTAAACATAAGGCCAAATTATAGCATAGTTCTGGGTAAATCAATTAAAATTATCTTTATATATAATGCAATCAGCAATCATTTAAAATTAAATTTAAATTCCAAGTCCCTCACATATAATACAGATTTCTTCTCTTTGACAATATCCCACACAGATTAACACTTTAGGATCGAAAATGTGGTTTGCATGAGAGACAATGGACTCTGAGAAACAAACTGAGGGTTCTAGAGGGGAGGGTGGTGGGGGGATGGGTTAACCTGGTGATGGGTATTAAAGAGGGCACGTTCTGCATGGAGTACTGGGTGTTATGCACAAACAATGAATCACGGAACACTACATCAAAAACTAATGATGTAATGTATGGTGATTAACATAACATAAAAAAAAAAAAAGAAAATGTGGTTTGATTATTCTTTCATGCTTATTCTTTCATGCATCCATTTCTCCATTCAACATTATAAGCCAGAGACTTTGTTCAGCCCTGGAGACACAAAACTGACAAATGGATACCGTCCCAACTCTCAAGGGGGCAACAGCCGACAGGAGTGTGTGTGTGTGTCTGGCAGGACACTTTAGTGCAAAGTGACACACGTTCCAATAGATGCATGTTCGAGTCACGTGTGACATGAGCGGTGAGTGCTGTTGAGAAACTTTGTAGACGAGGTAATGGTTCAAGTGGTTTAAGTGCACCAGTAAACAAAGAGAGCAAGGGAACCACACGCAGAATCAGTAGGCAGGGAAAAGCCTTGAAAGGGTGCAAGAGACCAGCCCTCTAAGGGAGTTACCACCGCTCACTGGGGGCCCTTGGAGAAAAGGCGCGTGGGCCTGGAATGCCAGGGGAAGAGCTGTGGATGTATCCCTGGGTGCCAGATAGTCCAGACAGAATTTTCAGCCGATAAGTATTATGATTCAACTTGCATTTTGGAAAGATTTCTCTGGTGGTAGGACGGTGGATAGCTGCCCAGGCGAAATATGGGGAAAGGAACAGGGAGGAGCAACTCTGAGATGGCAGGGAGGAGTCCCCAGCAAGCCTGTTTTATTTGTGTGTAGCTGTGGGGGGAAAAGGGGGGTCTCCGTGGCAGTAAATGGAACCCGAATAAGAAATAAAATAGGAAGTGGAGGCAACAAAAATAGCCCAGCTTTCAAGACATTTGGAGGTGAAGGGAAGGAGAGAGAGATCAGGTACCTGTTTGAAGCTATATGGGGATTTTTTTTTTTTTTTTAAGGTGGGAGACATTTATGTGCAGGAGCAAAGAGAATGTATGTTCTCTTTCATCTTTCTTTCTAACAAGTATCTAAACTCATATCACATCCATTTTATAAAGTTGTTTTTCAGAGGGGGGGCATCCTGATGAAGAAACTTCCTAAATTTTAAAAAAGCATGCTAATCTGAAATGGTTGGTTTTTTTCTTCTTGTATGAAAAAAAAAATCCTAACAGATAAAAACATAAGCATTTCAAGAAACTATTCCAATCACCTAGCATGCTCTTGTGTGTCTGAAATGTAGGAAGAACCACAGAAATGACAGCAAAGCTGGTAAAAGACAAACATGGCTTGTTCTTGGTAAGTCCAGACTCCTGGAGAAATACACAGTTCCTAGTGAAGAACTCATAGTTTATTGTAACATCACATTTAATTGATATACTTGCCTTTTATGGCAGCTGTATATCTTGCTGCCTGCCTCTGCATCAGGAGTCAGCAGTAAGAGGGAGACCTGCAGGTGGCTGTCAGTCCTCCAGGAGGCTGGAGCAAAAGCAAGAAGAGGAGGCTAATCCCCGGGGCCGACCTCCAAGGCCTCGCCCTGCCTTTAAAGGCGGAGAGCTTCAGCACTATCACACTGAAGTTACTAATATGTCATACCGCTTTATTTGCTACCTCTGTATTCAAGCCAATTTCACAGCATACTCTTGATATCGTATAATTAAATGAAAATGTATCAAGAGAACCATAAGCAAAGGAGGCTGGTTGGATCACATCAGTCTGCCTCCAGCGATGCTGTTCTGGAGCTGCCTCTACTAGATTACAGAGAATGGAACATTCTAGACCAAAAAGAGCGCTTGAAAATGCATCTTGTCTAAAGAGGATCTTATCTACAAAATCTACTGAGCCAACAACAGAACAAAGAGCTAGGTAATCAGGAAATGGTTATTTACACTTCAAAGGAACTCACCACAGGATGCTTTTATGTAAAGAATGATCCTAGCACATTTAAAACATGCATTTATTTACCAAAAATATGTATTAATGCCCACTTCTCACCAATATTTTGAGAGCTTTCATCTGGTTTCTTGCATAACTTCGCACTGTAGGTGACATGAGGCATTCTGGCAGAGTGTTCAAGGCTTTTAGTCAAACAGATTTGGGGTGGGATCCCAGCTCGGCCACTTACAGGGCAAAGTGATCACTCCTAAACCCCCAGTAATACACCTGTCTGTTACGGTGAGTGTAAAGGAGAGACGAACTGATTGCAAAAACATTTAGCACAGACTGGCATTGTAGTTCACATTCAATAATTGTAGTGATGTTTTTATTCTGAAAAGTATGGCAGGTTGGTTTTGGAACATTTATCAATATTTCATTCCCTAGTAAATCTGGCTACTGTGTCTTCCCTTTTCCTTCCTTGCTCTTCCTCACCAATGCTTTCCTAAGGCAGCAAAAGCCTTCCAGGTTCCCTGCCCTCCGGGTATGGTTGGTAGCAGAAATGCTGAGATGTAACATAGTTAATTCGTGGCCTTAAGAGTTTCTGAAGTGGACGCAGTGCTTATGATATTTGCAGGACTACTTGTGGAATGAGGACAGCTCCTCAGCCCTTGCCTCCAGCCCCAGAGGAATAAGAGTTCTGGTGGCTGCAGAGTGGCAGGTGGGGACCAGGCAAGAATGGAGCGGTTGCTTCCCAGGCCATAGGATGCACAGTGCTGTTGGCATGTGGGATGTTCAGGCAGATGGGGCCTGACAGCATCACACAGAACCTCCCAGAACTGCCCAATTATTCTGGTCTGTAAGTAGCTGCGTGAGGGCCTGTGGGATCCATGACTGAAGACCTCACTGGCACAGGGACATTCTGGGGATAATTCCAGGAATTCCTTCCAGCCCAATCCTCCCCATTGCAGTGTACTGAGCCAGCACCCCAAAACTTAAAAGTCACCCTGGAAGTGTGAAGTGAAAAGCCTGACCTGACCGAGTTGATTCTGAATTGACCATTGTCCTGCCCGGTCAAAATGGAGACATTAAGTTCAATTATTAAAATAATAATTATAACAAAGTTACATTTTTGCAAACTTAGCTGAAGTTTGTGGCCTGTGAGTCTTTCCAGTTATAAAAAGAAATATTGAACTGATTCCTTGTAGAACTAAAGAAGTGGCTGGGTGGCTAAGTACATGTGTGGGCTGGCAGGTGGGTTAGTAAAAGCAACTGCCGTGGCCCAGAAGCAGGTCTATGTAAGCAGAAGCAGAGGCTCAGGCACCAGAATCTTTTGTGGTAGAAAATGATCAGTCTGCTTTGCCTGCTTCTATTCCTTTAAGTGACAACTCATTCAACAAACTTCCAGGCCATGCTTTCACGTGCCTGGAATGCCTTACATCCCCAGATGCTGCCCCATCACCCGTCCTCCATCGTTTTTCACTATAAAAGAATCCTGCATCAAACCCAAGTTTCATGTCCCTTATATATGGGCCTTCCTGATGCCTTGCAGAACTAGCACAATACCCACCTTGTGCTGCTGAAACACCTCCACCCCCTGCACATTCATCAGCACTTAGCACTACGCCGCTCGCTAACATTTATCGGGGACTTCCTTTATGTCAGACACTGTCATGAGCACTTTATATACACATCAGTCAACTAATCTCTTCATCCTTTCGAGGTGGAGTCGCTCTCCCAAGGCCACTCAGCTAGGTTAGTGGATTGTAAACCCAAGCGGTCTGAGTCCAGAGCTCGCTATTCACCACCATCAAAGCCAACCTCCCTCCTGCACTTCAAACTTTGTTACAAGAGGGGTTCCTGTCCCTGTTTCTCCTGGAAACTTGTGAAGTCCTTGGTTTATCTGTTCATTTCCTCAACAAATAGGTATTGTGTCATCCTAAGTGCCTGACACCTCTCCTAGGGAGGGAAGACCTCTCTGGTCATCCCTATAAGGTCATGGAGTCTTTAGCACATGCTGCATGGACAAGAGCCCCATCTGCTCCCATGGCTGATCCAAAGCCCTAGAGCCCACAACAGTGGCTCCTCAACCTCACCTGCACGCTGGAATCACCTGGGAATCTTTAAAAAAAATACATCCGGAAGTTATGATTTAATCGGCCTTGGGGGTGTCTTGGACATTGGGGTTTTCTAACTCTCCCAGGAGGTGAAACCTCTGCTCTGGAACATCCAATCTGGAAAATACTTCACAGAATAAAACATCATTTATAGCTCCTTAAAACAGTTCCTGAGGAGGATTAGGTCCCTATTTTTAAAAACTTCACCCCTTAAAAAGAAAGATAGGCATCCAGGAGTGCTGAGGTTGAGAGCAGGTGCAGAATCTACTGACGCTCAAAGAGAACCCCGAGCTGGCCCTCATCTGCATGCGGCCAGGTCCCCAGCCCTTGTCCGGCCTATGAAGGAGGAAGAAACATGTTTGCCACGTGGCTCACTTGGGATCTCCAAGAACAGCATCAAAGTTTGATTTACAGGGAAAACTGGTGAACAACTAAAGCATATGACTCGCCCTTAACCCCCTGGGCTCCCTCAGAACGCCCATGCTGTAGCAGCCAATCTGTCTGGGCGCCTCCTGCATTTCTGGCTCCCCCCGGCCAGGCTCCCTGAGCTCTAGACAGAAAGGGAGTTGTGAATTATTTGAGAATATGCTGAGACTGTCCTGCCTGGGTGACAGAAGTCTCATAAATCATTCCTTCCCTGTACTTAATCTCTCTTTCAAGTGGAGTAATGTCAACTCATTGGGGAACCCGTGCCCTCGAATCAATGTGAAGGCCTGATATGGGGGAGCAGAGCTGCAAGGAAAAACAAAAGGCTGAACTGGGAAGAGGAGAAAGGGACCAACCAGTAGATAACCTAAAACAGCAACAGCAGCAATAATAATAACTAGAACTACCAATGATGTTTCTCGCTAGCATTTTTCATCAGCTGACAACATAAGATTTATCCGTGTGTTTTTTGAGTTCTCTACCCACTCTTGCATAGCCTCCATGGTGACAGGGCATGACTTGTTCCTGCTGTAACCCCCGTGCCTAGAACTGTACCAGGCATTGAGTAAATGCCAATACATATTTGCTGAATTAATTAAAATGAAATACTACCTATGTGCCATGCATTTGGCCCACATTAACTCATTGAATCCTCATAATAACCCTGACAGGCAGACATAACAAGTGCCCTTTAGGGCTGAGGAAGCAGGCTCTCAATTACATAAATTCTGCCCAAATATACTATACCTATATAGCAGAGTAAGGATTCCAATTCCATTTTGTCAGCCACCAAGCCTATCCTCTTTCATTATCACAGAGCTGTGCCCAGTAACATAAGGAAAAAGGAAGAAGGTAGAGGGGGTGGAGGAGGAGGGCAAGGAGGAGAAGAAAGAGAGCCAGAAGAAAAGTGAACAGGTTCAACATGAAGGAACTGCTGAGGAGGGAATTGAGGGTGACCACTCTTCTCAAATGGCTGGTGAAAGAGACACGAGCAATCTTGGGGAAAACATGAATAAAGATCGGGCAGCTTTCTGCACTCTTGAACTCCATGTCACTTCACATTGCACATAATGAGCTTTATATAACATCTTTATATAACTCAGGTGAAGACAACCACACTGTGTGCATACCCAGGCACCCTCTTTGCAAATTCCTCATGTCTTGACATTTGACAAATCTAAAAATGGCAACAGTGCATTCTACTGCAGTATCTCATTATGTCCTGGACTGTGATAAGCCAAAAAGGAACATTCCCATTTTACAGATTAGGCACACACATACATACACATGGTCATGCACCCCCTGCCCCAAGGTCTGACAAGGGTTACATGGCTTAATCAAGGTTGAGCCAGGGTCAGGATCGGAGTGCCAAAAGATTTTAATTATTATTCTCATCTATTCTGGGTCTCCCTGCCAGATGTGTTATCTCCTTTATTCTTCTAAGTTTTATTAGCCACAGATTAATCATACTTTCCCATTGGAGAATGGAATCAACCAAAAGGGGTCCAGCAGGAGGAAGGAATCAGGCTGGTTCTTAATGCTTCTAGAAATTAGTCCATAAGGTTTGCATTCAAATGTCTCCTGAGTAACAGTCAGGGAGTTTGTCAGAAAGCATATTGGTTGATGAGTATGGACAGTTGTCAGAATCCAAGCAAAGAAGAACCCAGGCCCTGATATACTACAAAGGGGTTGGAAAAAACATGGATATTCCCCTACAGAAAGCAAGTAGGACTTCTCTCATATGTTGTTAAATGGATGCTTTCCCAAGATAGTCTATCCTGAGTCATCACCATGAAGACAAACAAACTGAGTGTGAGCTCTTGAAGAAGAGTGTACATGTTGTATTTGCCACTGTGACTTCCATGCAGCCTATTTAGGCACATAGCAGTTGATTAACTCAATGAATGCTAATAAATAGCACAAATGCATCCATATAAGAGACATAATTTAGGACTATTTCTGATGTTAATTACTCCAACGGTGGTAGAGACAGCAACAAATAAAACCAAAACAAATAATCTTTTCTTTATAAAATGGCACATATGGGCTAAAATGCTCTAAAAGCAAACGGAGTATAGCAGCTATGGGAAAATGACTCTGATTCTCCCTTGATAGATATTATGTCAATTACTTTCTTCCCTGTGAAATGTAATTTTGATAGTATAAAAATGTGGTGATGGTACTCAGGAAAATCACTCCCTGGAGAAGCACCTGAGTGATGAATTGTCAAAGAGAATCTGCAGAAGAGAGCTGATCTGATAAACTGGACCAGGGGAAGGTGGAATGTTTACTGAGATCAAGAGTGGATGTTATCTCTGCTTCAAAAAATAAGCTGGAAATTACAGTGTCCCTCAGTCCAAACTCTAAGACAGACACAATGTGTGAACAGAAAGTGTCTGAAAATCTGTTTGAGCAACAAAGGAGAGCTTCAGGAGCTAGACACCAAGACTCCAGTGAGCTGCCAGGAAGATAAAAAACCTAAAGCTGCTTTACAGCATCACACGAAGCCCACATTTGCAGTAAGAGAGAATCAGCTGGTGAATACGAGTCTGGAAAACTCAACATGTCAAGAAAGAATTTGGGAGGATGTGCTCAGGACAGTTGAAATCTAGGGAAGGAGCCTTTGGTGGAAGATAAAGGTGTGGGTTTTGTTTTGGTTTTGTTTCATTTGTTTGGCTCTTGTTGTTTACATCTAGAGCTGTGCTGCCCAATAGAACTGTCTGTGATGATGAAATGCTCTATAATCTGCACTGTCCAATAGGGAAATTGCCATGTGGTGCTGGGTACCTGAAATATGGATGGGGTGTCTAAACAACTGAATTTTAAATTTGAATTAATTTAAATAGTCCCCCATATCTAGTGACTACTGCATGAGCACAAATCAAGAGGCTCAAGAACCAGCATAATATCCAAAAAATTCAGGACAACTAGAGGTTTAGAGATGAACAGGGACCAAAGACAAATAGACTAAAACAATTACTAGAAGAATCTAATAGTCCTAATAAATCTGGCAGTGATATCAACCCCAGTCCATCTCACCCTAAAGATCTAAAAAGCTTGATTCTCTTAGATAAGGCTAAGACAAAGAAATGAACTACAATGCATTATTCTATAGCCTGCAAAAGACAAATGACTCTTTGATTGACAGTTGAGCTACCTTTATAATGTGAACTCATTCACTAAAATTGACACGTTAATTGATATTATCTAGTCTGTACTAGGCACAGGATTAGGCCATTGTAAGGTGGGTGTGCATGTTTGAAGT
The DNA here is from genome assembly GCF_964656455.1 of Halichoerus grypus. Classification (NCBI taxonomy): domain Eukaryota; kingdom Metazoa; phylum Chordata; class Mammalia; order Carnivora; family Phocidae; genus Halichoerus; species Halichoerus grypus. Next base: position 84,341,485 of record NC_135722.1, on the reverse strand, counting down.
AATCATAATGTGCAGTAGTAGTACACAGAAGGGTATCTAACACTGATAAGGGATTAAGGAAAGATTTTCTAGAAAATGTGACCCCTGAGTTGATTCTTGATGATGAGTAGGTAGTTAAGGAGGTTGAGGATACTACAGGGGAGCCTTCTAGGAAGAGGAAATAACTTAAGCAATGGCAAAAAAGGAGTAAAACTGTCAAACACATGCAGGAATTGACAAGCAACTAGGTGGATCAGGTAATTAAGCAGGGGTATAAGTGATGGGATAAGAAGTGGGAATGGAAGGTGAGGGCATAAAAATCACCATGCATACTAAGTGTACCATGCATACTAAGAAAACAAATTGTAATTTGCTGGCAGCATGGGAAGCTATGCAGGGTTTTATAATTACTATTTTAAGAGGATCATTCTTTGTACGAAGAAAATGATAGGATCTTTATTTGTGGGGAAAATAGGGATGCATGATACAGTATGGCAGGGGGTGGTGAGAGAATGTTTACAGGCAGATACGCTAGTTCAGAGAATTTTTTTTTTAAGTTCAGATGAGAGACTATAAGGACCTAAATTAAGTCCCTGGGAGGAAACTTAGAGAAGAGGTGAGTGATTCAAAAATATTTAAGAACACAAATCTGTTATCTTCAATGACTACCTAGGGTTGGGGACAGATGAAAGATAAAATCATGGACAAATCTCAGGTTCCTAGTGTAAGTGACTAAGTGGGCTTGTGGTGTCATTAGGAGAGATAGGGGTTATAGATGCAGCAGCAAATAGGGAGGCATTTCATGAGTTTACTTTGAACATACTGAGTTTGATGTTTCTGTTTCAGACATTTCCATACACACATCTCAGGACAGAGTTATAGGGATCATCAGCATAAAATGGTAGCTAAAACTAACAGTAGATATGAATTCTGGAGGTAGACAGAGTGAGAACAATGAGGAGGCGAGGTGGAGCCCTAGGGAGCCCCAGTGTATGAAGTGCAGTTCTAGAAAGATGAGTCTAGGGTGATGCCTGGGTGGCTCAGTTTGTTAAGCATCTGACTCTTGATTTTGGCTCAGGTCATGATCTCAGGGTCATGAAATCGAGCCCTGAATTCAGCTCTCCCCTCAGCATGGAGTCAGCTTGGGATTCTCTCTCTTCTCTCCCTCTGCCCTTCTCCCCACCACTCACTCGTGTTCTCTCTCTCCGTCAAAAAAAAATTTAAATAAATAAATAAATAAATAAATAAATAAAAGATGAGTCTATGAAAAAGACACTTGAGAAATAAATGTCCAAGGTAGAAAGAAAGCCACAAGAGACTGTTGAGTTGTGAGAAATAAGGAGCCAGAGAAAAATTGAACTGCTTGAAATAAAGCAAACGAGTCTTGAATGATAAGGACTAAAATGTGTCCATTGGATTCTGTATTTTGAGGGCAGTGATGATCTCTGCAGGAGCAATGTCAGAGAAATTTACATGAGGAACAGAAACCAAATACCATGGGGCTTAGGAAGCACAGAAAGTATAAGAAGTAGAATGATGGCATGTAGCATGGCTAGAAGGAGAAACACTAAATTACAAAAGGTAGTTTCTCTGGAAGATGAGACAGGGCAGGAGGAAGGCAGGGAGTAGAAGCCTTTCATATCATATAAATTTTTCACTTTTTCCACATTATCTGAACCGTATGTTTCACTTTATAATTAAAAACACAAATAAAGATAAGCACAAATAAAGATAAAAATCACCACAAAGATAAAATGGTACTCAGAGCACACACTTAATGTGGATGGATGACTAAGAAAGAAAATTGAGGTCTCAGGTGGAACCTGTTTTAGAGAGAGTTTTAAAGTCACAGGAGGCTCAGGACTGAGAGAAAGGAGAAAACAGAGAGTAAAAGGTGGAGAGAAGGATAGATAAAAAACAGAGGAGATAATTGATGGAGCAGTGACCCATAGTACATGAGCAGGGAGAAGATTAAAGAGAAGCAGAAGTGCTATCTTGTATAGTAAGATGTACATCATTTTTAGAGACTAGAGGAAAGAAGGTGGGTGCAGATAAACTTCTTGGCATGTGTACGTGGTTGATTTGGGAGATCATTCCACTTGCAGAGATTGGAGGTTCAAGGAGGGAGGTGAAGTTTCAGAATGGTAATCTGAAGGATGAGAAAAAGGTCTGGCCAAGGACAAGAGAAAGAATTGTTATTCAGGCCTGAAGACCCAGCTAAGGCTGGAGGCAACAAATTTATAGTGGCATAAATCCACTGTTAGGAGATTTTCCTCAGCTGAGATCAGTAACCGCAATATAGAACCAAGAATTTGACTGTCATATTGAACCACTATGGTAAGTGTGGTAGGAGGACAAGGTTACAAAGGGAGGGAGCTATGTTGAGAAATAGCTGAGATAATCAATCATTGGATAAAAGCTGAGGAAGAAATGAAATGAATCCAGGAGAGGCTGATAGATTGGGAGAGAAGGAAGGGCCTAGAATCTCTAGGATTAAAGACAGTATACTGGGAGGAAGTTAAAAGTAAAGGAGGTTGTGGCTGGAAAGAAAAGCAGTATCAAATCAGAGTTAAAATCTCAGGATTTTGAACTAGATACAATTGGGACTGAATTCTAGTTTTACCATTATTGAACATATGACCTAGAGGAAATTATTTAAGATCTCTGTGCCTTAGTTTTCTCTTCTGTAAGATAACATTTATCTCAGTGCTTTCTATGATGATTAGACATAGCAATACATTTAAAACACTTATTACAATTCTTGATCCATGGAAAATATGCAGTAAATGGCAGGAAACATACATGCACACACAGTGGAGTTTCAGATTTTGAGGTAAAGAATCTCTCTGATGGCCAACCTCCAAAATGCCCTCAACAATCTGCATTGGGCATCCTTAGGCAGAACGCACCCACATTAAATCATGGTTCCCTATGTGTCCAGTAGAATGTGTCCAATGTGATGGCATCTGACTCCAAGGCTAGGCATTGCAGTTTCCATCTTGGACTCTCTTGGATCACTCACACTGGAGGAAGCCAATTGCCATGTCATTAAATTTTTCAAGCAGCACAAGAGGTCCACATGGTGAGGAACTGGGGCATCCCACACACAGCCAGGACCCACGTGCCAGCCATATGGGTGAACAATCCTGGAAATGGATCTTCCAGTCAAGGTCATGCCTTCAGATGCAGACATCTTGACTGCAACTTCATTAAAAACTCAAGTCTGCACTTATCTAAGTTGCTCTTAAATTTCTGATCCACAGAAACTGTGTGAGATAATAAATGTTAATTTTTGTTTTTATCCTCTAAGAGTTTGTAGTAATTTGCTGCATAGCAATAAATAATTAATGCATAATTTGGCACCTAGAAAAGGGGTGCTGTCAATAATAAAAACATACAATGCAGGTAATGCAAAAGCTGAAAAGATATTGAGATATGTGTTAGTGAAAGCCCAAAGAGCACAAGCCTATGGCTCTTGACAAGGCCATCATGAAAGATTAAAGAAAGGTGAGGAAAATGTTATTATCAATGGGAAGAGGTGGAATTGTTTTTATGTGGGGAAGAAAGTTTAGCAACACTATTGCTTGCAAAAACAAAGAAAGTAGAAAATGTACCTAATGACCTAGGTGATCTAGTTAAGACCTCAAGGCAGGTTGCTGAAGGTGCCACCTGATTTTTCATGTTGTTTATAGTAAAATGAGAGAAAACAAAGATACCCCAAAGCAAGAACTGTTAAAGATAAAGGAGCCAGGGCTTACTGGTTTTGAATATTCCTAGAATCTCCAGATGGCAAGTAATGTTAAAATTTAAAAATAGCTTCAGGCAATAAATAAGGCCTAGGAAATTGTCAGAAAAATTTGGTATTAAAGATGAAACTGAGGGTGTGTCTACAAAATCTGTTGTTAAGTTCTCAGAAACATCTAGGTTGGTGCCTCAGAGAACCATTCAGTGAAACAATAGGGTTTCTGAGAGGCTTAAATGTTTTGTTTCTCAGCAAAAGCCTGGGGACGACAAAGGCCCACATAGAAGAGATTTTTGAGTACTGTTTTTGTCTAATATAATGAACCCAATAATATCAACAGGGGACTGCTAAGTTTTTAAAATAATTGTATTGACAAGAATTCTGCCAGGTTGGATTGAAAAGGACAGAGACAAAACAAAATGAAAGGGGTCTTTGGATGCCTAAATATCTACATACTGGAAGTAGGAAGAAAAAATAAATACTCAGATGCAACCATAAGCTGCCTTTAATGGAAAAAGGAAGGATGACTCCTAAGGTAAAACCAAGAGCTTAGTGGGAAAAACCAAGAACCATGGAGAATTATTCCCAAACCATGAGTCCAAATCAAGGAATTGTCAACAATACTCTGATGAATTTCAGAATTGCTATGAACCAGTAAGTCCTATGTACATTCTGTTTCCCCTTTTTTGAACGGAGCAATCTAAACCAATCACACTATGCCTATCTCACCACTGCATGTTGACTACATCTGAGAGTGTGTGTGTGTGTGTGTATGTGTGTGTGCATGCACAGTGGTGGTGGGGAAGGGGAACAGATAACTGTCTCTTCAGTTCACAGGTCCTCAGATTGAGAGAAACTATATTCAGGGAGTTATACTCAAGGAAACACACCAGAAGAGCATCATTCTATACCTGTTCAATGTAGATGATGGGATTCTGAACTTCAGGCTAAGACCTGGGTGACACTTCAGTGCTTTGGGAGGGGGTGAGTATATTTTGCATCTTGAAGGGATGTGAATCATTAAGGGCCAGAGGGTGAACTGAGGTACCAACCTCTGAAAGGGCCCCAACCATCCTTGCCTCCTTGTAATTATGTAGAACCCTCCTAAACTGAATTATAGTTGTCTTGAGTGTCCAATGGAATGCAGCAGAAACAAGAATGTATGACTCTTGAAGCACGGTCATAAAAGACATTGCAGTTTGCCCCATGATCTCTCTCTTAGATTACTGACATGTTGTGAGGACAGTGAAACAGTCTTGTGAAGAGGTCTACATGGTAAGACAATGAGTCCTCCTGCCAACAGTCCACACCATCCTGCCAGGGTGCTGGTGAGCAGATCCTCCAGCTCCAGCTGAACCTTCATGGCTCTTGCTGCACCCACTAACTTGATTACAACCTCTTGAGAGACTTTGAGTAAGAACCACCCAGCGAAGCCACCCCTGAGTGCTTGACTCACAGAATTTGACTAACAATGTTTATTGTTATTTTAAGATGCTAATTTTCACAGTAATTTTTATATAATAATAGATCATTATTATAATTCCCAAATGATGAAATATTCAGTTTTTGTCTATCAAATATGAATGATAAAAGTGAAATGAATTTTGTTCCTTGGATGTGAAGGTAGAGTCTCAAAGTTAGAGTCTTGAACGGTTTCCATGTGGACACTGATGTTTCTTGGGTAGTAGTATGACCTGGAACAGAAGAATACACTTTCCTGGTCTCCAAATTCTTCAATGAGTGTGAGTTGGTGGGTTGCAAGGAGGTCAAGGATTATAAAAATGATGATACAAAGCCTAGTGAAATGAGGTTCAAAAAAGATGGATCCCCCATTTTATTTCACAAGAACAAATGATTAATTCCTAAGATACAATTTTGTGCCCCATAATACTTATTCCCCTGAATTTGTATTGTTTCACAAATATAATAGCAATCATAAAGACAATAAGGATGAAAAATCATATAATCCTACCTTTTCTACACATCTTGTACCCTTTTAGATCTTATATATGTTCATATTTGTGGATATGTGGATAATCGTGAAGTTATTGAGTAAGCAAAATTTATATTTTCATTTTTTTACTGATTACTCTGCTACAATCATTTACAGAACACTAGTTCTTCATAATTTCTATTTAAAATAATTCCTTCAATGAATATTGAATAAGTTGCTTAGCCCTTCTCATATTGCTGACTTTTACTTTTTCGCCCAATTAAAAACCATGCTGTGTAGAGACCTTCCTCTTACTTTTGAGTTATTTCTTCATGAAATTTTTTTCTTCTCTGAAATTACTCGGTCAAAGGCCCTTGGCCATTTTAAATAGTACAAAGCAAGTTTTTTTTTCTTTCTAGTCTAGACTTAGAATAAACTCTAAGATGCTATGGGGATTAACTAAATTGGAAAAGAAGAAAAAGAAAGCTAGGCAGCAGAAAATCACTACCTGCTTAACCACCACCCCACAGGTCAGAGGGAGAAACCGTGTGACATTTGTCGGACCAAAGCGATTAGCATCTCTATGCCCAGAATGCAGTTGGGAAGCTTTCCTACATTTTACCTCTATAAAATGTCCCCCACCCAAGGCATCTCCTACCTCATACTTAGGAACAGAACATTCCCAAGCGTCACAGAGTTACAAGCTAATCCAATGAAGTGCAGAGCTTAGTCTCTGGCCTAAGAAGTTCAAACTCTCTCTACCGTGCAAACAAGTGCACCCATCCTATGCTAGGGTAATCTTCCTATGCCTTTCCTCAGATTGAGGTGCCCAAAGAGTACTCTGAATGGCTAACTCTATAGAGGATGTTCCTTAACTTAAAAAGAGGTGTACAGCTTGACATGTGACCCACGGAGAGAACCATAAAGCCTGTTCCCCACAAGCCTATGGGGCCCCTCAGCTTGCGCCATGCTTCCCACTACAGCACAGTGTAACAGAGCAGACCTCTTCAGTTTCTACAGATTCCCAGCTAGTTTGTCATACTGTAGTTATTTATTGCTTCCAGTGTTTTGAAAATACCAGATGTGTCTTTTATTGAAAGTAGTCTGAAACAAACTGAGGGTTGCTGGAGTGGGGGGTGGGGTGGGAGGGATGGGGTGACTGGGTGATGGACACTGGGGAGGGTATGTGTTCTGGTAAGCGCTGTGAATTGTGCAAGACTGTTGAATCTCAGATCTGTACCTCTGAAACAAATAATGCAATATATGTTAAGAAAGAAAAAAAGAAGAAGAAGAATGTAGCAGGAGGGGAAGAATGAAGGGGGGGAAATCGGAGGGGGAGAAGAACCATGAAAGACAATGGACTCTGAAAAACAAACTGAGGGTTCTAGAGGGGAGGGGGTTGGGAGGATGGGTTAGCCTGGTGATGGGTATTGAGGAGGGCACGTTCTGCATGGAGCACTGGGTGTTATGCACAAACAATGAATCATGGAACACTATATCTAAAACTAATGATGTAATGTATGGGGATTAACATAACAATAAAAAAATTAAAAAAAAAAAAGAAAGTAGTCTGTTTTTAAGCCCCTTAATTATTTTGCAGTTGGATCAACTATTTTATATTAATTACAAAAAAAAAAAAAAGGAAAGAAAAGAAAAGCAATCATAGAGGCATGTGGTATATTTAACCTTGTCCTGTAAACTCTCAGAAAGGTGAAAATGCCAAGAAGGGCTACTGGTATTCTGGAATCAACTTCACAAACAGCTGTGATGGTCTGGAAGAGAACTTCCCACAGGCACCCATCCAGCAGCTGTACAGCCAAGGAAAGAGCTGCCGCAGATACAGAAAATGCCAGGGGTGGGACATAATATCAACCTAACAACTGTCTCCTGGAAAAACCCACCAGCTTATAGCCCGATGATAAAGATGTTGTGCATTTGTGTACACTGGGGGCAGGGAACATTGTTGCATGATAACAAGATTGAAAAGGAAAGATGTGGATAAAAATTTGTGCTCATCATATCATTTTCTGAATTCACAAAGATGTTACCCCTCAAGTGTACCAGAGCCCAAAGCTAACTCATCACCATCATCATCAATAGTACCTACCGAGTTTCTACAATCCATAGCAAAGCTCCTCTCTACCCCATCTGCTTTGCTACTGAGTTAAGATATAACCCAGTCACTTGGTCTGTCTTAAGTCTTCAACTTATTTCAACAAATACCAATTCAGCTTCTACTATTGGGGTACAATTATGAATAAGACAAGATATCTCTATTTCTTTTCATTTGTTCCCCTCTCAAAAAAACACAACCAAAACCAAAAACTCAATCGGTGTTTGAATATGACCTTTCACTTCCACATTTTAATGGGGCTTAGAAGCATCAGATGTTTTAGAAAAAGAAGGGAAAGCATGTGTCAAAGGACAACCAGGGAAAAATGCTAAGAGTTGAACAGGCTTATTTGTAATATCTGCTTTTTAACTGAAGAAGTAAAATGAGCAATAACATATCTATTATGTACCTATTTATGTGTTCACTTAATTAATGTCTGTTACTCCCCTGCCCCTTGACTACAGACTCTGTGGGAGGAGGAGGACCAGATGAGCTTCGTTCACCATTACCTTCCCAAACCCTTGCCCCATGTCTGACGCATCATAAACATACACATTCCATCAGCACATATTTGTTTAATAAATGAATTAGATATTAAATAAAATAACTTGAATATAAGTGGAAAAAGCAGCACAAGGTGTTAAGTCTTTCTGCCCTGAGACATTATTCAATGTTTCTTCAGACTATTTCTGTACCATCTGCACTCATAGGAAAGAAAGGCCTAGGGAGCCCTCTCAGTATAATTTATTATATTTATGTAGCACCTATCACCTTGGTACTGTATCTAGGTCAGCGATTTCCCAAAGTTTGTTTCATAATATCCCAGAGTATTTCTGTGGGGCCATAATGTCTTTAAATAGTCTGAAAATAAAATTAATTTTCATTCCACTTAATTTTTAAAAATATACATGGTCCGTGAAGGGAAGACATTACAAAACCAAGAACACAATTCTAAACCACAGTATTTTCAGGCAAGTTGGCAACCAGAGATCTACATTCATTCCAAAATAATTATTGATTAATTTATTCATTTATTTCCTCAACAAATATTTATTAAATGTTTAATTTGTGTCACACATCATGCCAAGTACTTGAGATACAATATTGTGAAGCACCTAGTACTTGCTCTGAAGGAGCTTATTATTTAAGTGCAGTGTGATGAGGATAACATATGATATAAAAGCCAAAGTTTCAAATCCAACATCCTTTGGGTGTCAACACAAATTATATAGAGTGCATTATCCTATATTTCCTACTTTTTCCTGATGTCTATATATCTTATAATTAATGCTATGTAAGGAAGCCTCTGATACAAGCAAGTCAGTATATCCTGAATCTTATGGAACTTACCCTGACCCATGCATTCACTCCTGTGGCAGAGACTGAAATTGTGATGAACAGACCTACTCAATCCTCAGCTTGCTGTCTCTGGTTTCAGATACTCTCCTTGCCCCATACTCAGGCACCTCAGAGCCAAATGAAACATCCTCATCAGTAAACAAAAGTAATTTTGAAAAGTAAAAAAAAGAAATTTGATTTCTTCCAAGCATACCTAGGTCAAAATCTAGAAACATGTTGGATGCTTTAGGATATTAGAAAGAATGTGATCCTTGGAGTCATAGAGATAGGGGTTCAAGTCCCAGCTCTGTTGCTTGGATATACTGAGCAACATGACCAGACTTCTCCTTCAGTTAAAAAAAAAAAAAAAGTGTAGTTTTAACCTCTTAAAACTGTTAGAAAATGAAGTGAGGCTCTTAAAACAGTGCCAAAGGCAGTGAAGTTATTCAATAAATGTTCTTTGCTCCATTCATATAATAATGTAAGCCATTAATATCATACCATGATTTTGACTCTAATCACTAAAAGTAGGCAAATAATTGCATTGTTCTAAATGTATTTTAAGATGATCATCCATTTAAAAAATCATGCCGCTATAGTAATTAAAACTGACTTGCTTTAGTGAATGTGCAAGATAATGGTGTGATTCATCGGGCTGCGAATGTCTGGTCAGTGATAACACCAATGTGCTGCCCACAGGTACAGATTCTAACAGATCATCACAGAGACAGGATGGTGATCTTATTAGTAGTATAAGAGCCTCATGATTCTCAGTCACATGTTTATATACATATATAGATATGCCTATTCATACACATGGATATGTATGTATATGCATAAACAGGTAAGAATTCAAAATATTGAAGTAAAGTACAATAATGCAGGAATGTTATATATAAAGATGCCTATTTCCATCATTAATCCAAAATAAGTTAGGTCACAATTGCAGGTAAATTCTGAAATGACAACATCTCACAGTAAGAATTTTCTCTAAATTTGCCCTCTGCCCACTTACCCTTATGCTTCTTTCTCAACTCCTTATGAACTCCCAAGACAAATGGAGTCATCAGTGTGATTGATCATATTACAAAACCCTGATGGGGCCATATCCCTAACAGACAGTGTTCTGGTTCATTAAAATGTCATGCACTTGGATGGGACTTTCTTCCACTTTATGTTCAGGAATTGGTAAGCTGAGCCAAGACCTTTTTCTTGGGCTCCCCTTCTCTCTGCTTGATAATGCTGGTTATTACTTCCAGTTGCTGAACCATATGGCAAATGGCAAATACTTAAGATTTAGGTTCAAAAGGAGGTAGGAGGCCCCATTAAGGACATGCTCACCCCAGCTCAACTCTACCAGATTACTGCTTGGAATTCGTTAGGAATTGGAACATCTAATAATAAAGTGATACATCCTACCCCATCTCCTGCTATCAGTCTTTTGACATCTCCCTTATAAGTCCTCCACGGAGATATTACACGAAGGGCAGAATTGGGCATTTCTGGGTTCGTCCCGTCTTACTCTGTATTAACTTATGACATTAGTGTGCATCTTAAATGTTGTTCTGACCTTTCAAATAGCAAAACTAGAGCAAAACTGAGCTTTTGATAAGAAGCCAGATCCTATGAACAGAGAACTTATTTCACTAACAATGAAAGAACGGTCATTATTCAGTTTACAATTTAAAATCATATCCAGGTCTTTCTGCCTGCAAGTATTTTTAGATATCACACAAAACTAATTAGTGAGATCATGGAATTTTCTTTCCTGAAAATATTTTTTTTAAAAAAGAAATTACCCCTTACATCCATTTGAACTGGAGCAGAATATGCCACCCCAAAATACACATCTTTGACAAAAGGATTATTTAGGGCTGATTAATTAAAAAAATATATCTCAACATAATATAGGTCATATATGAAAAACCCACAGCTAATATCATCCTAAATGGGGAAAAACTGAGAGCTTTTCCTCTACAGTTGGGAACAAGACAAGGATGTCCACTCTCACCACTTTTATTCGACATAGTAGTGGAAGTCCTAAACATAACAATCAGACAACAAAAAGAAATAAAAGACATCCAAATTGGCAAGGAAGAAATAAAAATTTCACTATTTGCAAATGCCATGATACTATTTATAGAAAACCCAAAAGACTCCACCAAAAAACTGCTAGAATTGATAATGAATTCAGTAAAGTTGCAGGATATAAAATCAATGTACGAAATTTACTGCCTTTCTATACACAAATCATCAAGCAGCAGAAAAAGGAAATTAAGAAAACAATCCCATCTACACCTGCACCAAAAATAATAAGATACCCTGGAATAAACCTAACCAAAGATGTGAAAGACTTGAACTCTGAAAACTATAAAATACTGAATAAATAAATTGAAGATGACACAGAGAAATGGAAAGACATTCCACACTCATGGATTGGAAGAACAGCTTTGTTAAAATGTCTACACTACCCAAAGCAATCCACACATTTAATGCAATCCCTATCAAAATGCCAACAGCATTTTTCACAGAAATAGAACAAACAATACTAAAATATGTATGGAATCACAAAAGACCCTGAATAGCCAAAGGAATCCTGAAAAAGTAAAGCAAAGCTGGAGCCTTCACAATTCTGGACTTCAAGTTATATTACAAAGCTGTAGTAATCAAAACATTATGGTACTGGCACAAAAATACACACAGAAGTTAGTGGAACAGAATAGAAACCCAGAAATAAACCCACAATTATGTGGTCAGTTAATCTTGAAAAAAGTGGAAAGAACACCCAATGGGAAAAAGACAATCTCTTCAACAAACGGTTTTGGGAAAACTGGCCAGCTACCTGGAAAAGAATGAAACTGGACCACTTTCTTACAGCATATGCAAAATAAACTCAAAATGGATTAAAGACCTACAGGTGAGACCTGCAATCATAAAAATCCTAGAAGACAACATAGGCAATAACCTGTTTAACATCAGCCACAGCAAGTTTTTTTGAGATAGGTCTCCTGAGGCAAGGAAAACAAAAGCAAAAAATAAACTATTGGGACTAAATCAAAATAAAAACCTTCTGCATAGTGAAGGAAAGAACAAAACTAAAAGGCAACTTATGAAATTGGAGAAGATATTTGCAAATGATATATCTGATAAAGGGTTAGTATCCAAAATATATAAAGAACTTATAAAATTCAACACCCCAAAAACAAATAATCCAGTTAAAAATGGGAGAAGACATGAAGAGACATTTCTTCAAAGAAGACGTACAAATAGCCGATAGACACATGAAAAGATGGTCAACATCACTGATCATCAGGGAAATGCAAATCAAAACTACAATAAGCTAGGGCGCCTGGGTGGCTCAGTCGTTAAGCGTCTGCCTTCGGCTCAGGTCATGATCCCAGGGTCCTGGGATCGAGTCCCACATTGGGCTCCCTGCTCCGCGGGAGGCCTGCTTCTCCCTCTCCCACTCCCCCTGCCTGTGTTCCCTCTCTCGCTATCTCTCTCTCTGTCAAATAAATAAATAAAATCTTTAAAAAAAAAAAAAAAACTACAATAAGCTATCACTTCACACCTGTCCAAATGGCTAAAATTAACAACACAGTAAACGACAGGTATTGGTGAGGATGCAGGAAAAAAGGGATGAACACTCCTGCACATTGGTAGAAATACAAACTAGTGCAGCTGCAGTGGAAAAGACTATGGAGGTTCCTCAAAAAGTTAAAAATAGAACTACCCTACAATCCAGCAATTGCACTACTTGGTATTTACCCAAAAAATACAAAAACACTAATTCAAAGGGATACAAGCACTTGTATGTTTATTGCAGCAATATTTACAATAGTCAAGAAATGGAAGCAGCCCAAATGTCCATGGGTTGATGAAGTTGATGAATGGATATAGAAGATGTGGTATATCATACAATGGGATATTATTCGGCCATTAAAAAGAATGATATCTTGTCATTTGCAACCACATGGATGCATAAAAAGAGTATAATGCTAAGTGAGATTAATCAGAGAAAGACAAATACCGCATGAATTCACTCATATGTGGAATTTAAGAAACAAACAAACAAAAAGAACAAAGGGGGAGAATAGAGAGAGAGAGAAATCAAGAAACAGACTTAATTATGAAGCTCAAACTGATGGTTATCCAAGGGGAGGTGGGTGGGGGATGGGCTAAATAGGTGATTGGGTGCACATGTTATAATGAGCACCAGGTGATGTATGGAATTGCTGAATACTGTACACCTGAAACTAATATAGCTCTCTGTTAACGAGAATTAAAATTAAAATTTTATAAAAAGAGCCCGTGTAGGAGAATGTCTGAAAACTGAGAATAAGCTACCTTTTTGTGAGGGAAATTTACATTCATAAGGGAAATCTCCATTTATAAGGGTGTCTTTTTCTCTGTACCAGGAACAGAAAGATGACTAAATCTCTAGAAGTTCTTAGCAATGGAGAAGGTCTGCATTTAAATCTGCATAAAAAATATGCCTTTGTTTACTGCGCTTTGCTTGACAACCTTCCTTAACTGGCCTCCTCAATACCCCAAATCTTCCTATGATCTTTGACTAAAAATGCTATTTGAATTGATAGTTTGAGGTATTTTGGAGGTTACTCAGTTTTCTTGGGTTAATCCCATGTATACAGCAGGTATACATGTTATTAAATTTCTGTTTGCGTAAAGAAAAAGAAAAAGAAGATGGGGAGGAGATAGAAGAAGAAGAAGAGGAGCAAGAAGAAGGAGGAGGAGAAGGGGAAGAGGAGAAGGGGGGAGGAGGAGGAAGAGAAAGAAGAGGGAGAAGAAGAGGGAGAAGTAGGGAAAGGAGAAGAAGAAGAAGCAAAGAAGCAGAAGCGGAAAAGAAGGAGGAGAGGGGAGGAGGAGGAGAAGAGGAGGAGGAAGGAGAAGGAGAAGAAATTAATTACCCTTCCCATCTCCTTGATGAAGTTGGAAGGATATAAATATTTCTCTTCCTGGAATCAAAAGGAAAACTCAAATTTCTGTATTAGAAGACAGGATACAACATGAATTGATCAAGCATGTTGGTTTAACATTCCATTCCACTTTCTTCAGAACAGGGGTTTGTCCTCCTAAGGTTAAATCCTATTTGCTTTTCACCGAGGTATCCCTCCATGTTCATATTAAAAGCAACCTTAAACATCCCCCATTATGCCACAGCAGCACCTACACAACATATAGGGACAAAAAGGTTTGTATGGTAGTTCCCCTTTATCTGTGGGTTTGCTTTCCACAGTCTTAGTTACCTATGGTCAACTACCTTCTGGAAGCAGATGGCCTCCCTCTGACATAACATCAGAAGATCAACAGTAGCCTAATGCCACGGCACAGGGCCTCCGTCATTCACCTCACTTCATCTCAGCATGTAGACATTTTATCATCTCACATCATCAAAAGAAGGGTGAGTAGAGAATTATAAAGTATCTTGAGAGAGAGAGACAACATTAACATAATTTTATTACAGTATGTTGTTATAATTATTCCATTTTATTATTAGTTATTGTTGTTAAGCTCCTACTGTGCCTACTTTATAAATTAAACTTCATCATAGGTTTGTATGTGTAGGAAAAAAACATAGTATATATAGGGTTCGGCACAATCTGTGGTTTCAGGCATCCACTAGGGTCTTGGAAGCTATCCCCCAAGGATAAGGGAGGACTGCTGCCTGTCATTTTTATCTTGCCACAAACTCAGCTCATATTCTAGGAAACAAGAGATGAGAAGACTATTTTCTTAGGCTGCAAGTCCTTGCAACGTAATGTCCTCTGTATATAATGTTTTGTATCATGTGCACCCATTCTAACCACCTCATGCTAAATGATCATTGTAGTTTAACATCTACTCTGGTCTGGGTACCAAAGCCTCGTTCAACTATTCTGTCTATGGTTAAATCCACTACATATTAAAATGTATTATGGCTTTTGCAGAGGTAATAAAGCAAAGCAAAGATTCTAATGACAGAAAATATGTACCTGTGTTGCATTTCCTCTTCTGATTTTGGACCAGTCGACTTAACATCTTTATGCCAGTCTAAAGTGCTCCTGGCCCATCTCTTATGCACTTTCTTGTCCATAAAGACAATCCATGAATTATAGCTGGACTTTTCTAGCAGTCACTAAGGATGCCTCATATTACTTTGGTTTCAATGTTTTTGCCTCCCTGCTTTCAACTCTTAGACTATCATTCCACAGTCCACCTCCAGCCTCTTCAACTTGTTCTTCCTAATATTTGGACTCAGCCCTCTCTTAAGAATTCAGTCTGTATCTCCCTTCTAGCCATGACTGATGCCAGCCAGACCTCCATGAGTACTTGTACAATGAGGTTGTAGGATAGATCCAATGCCAGTTGGTGAAGCAGAGTCTCTTGCCTATAGCTGAGGAATCAATGAGCACAGAGGTGTGTAGATACCATATGGTAAACGCCAAGTGCCTGTTGCTCCTTGACTCAGAGTTAAGCTGTGTTAAGCACCATTGGGAAGAACCACACATAAGACTATAAGATATAAGAGGTTTAAGAACCCAAGACAATAAATACCCATGTGCAAATTAATATAGTACAAATCGAGCAAATAAATGCTTAGGGGGACACAGAAAATATAGAGTGGGACAATACTCCATTGAGCAAGTGTTATAAATACTCACTAGAGGGCACAATGGTGAAACTCAGTTTGAAGGAAAATTCAGGAGCATGCTCACTGAAGTGAACAGGCTCTCATAAATATTCAGTACATGGAGGAGCACATAGTTACCCGAGGAATCACCCCCCCAGGATAAATGTTCTCCAGCAGACCAGCAGGGGCACACACATATTGTTTCTCTCTACCAGTCATTTCCACACTCATGCTCACATGACCACACATAAGGCTAACCGATTAACAGAGACTTCCTGGCATTTTGCTGTATTTTAATGATTGCCCACTTGCTTAGGGAGAAGGGCTGGAAATTTGGAGCCAAACTCTTTTAAGTCAAAGCCTGCGGACTCCTGGTCCAGCATGCCAGACACTTCATTCCAAGTACCCCATAACAGTTGACTCATAAGGCCATGCTCCATAAAATCCATCAGCACAAGTCTTTGATGGAGATGAATTATGGTTTACAAACGATTAAAATATTGTTAATGATGATATCAAGGCACTTGAGGCTCTGAAGGGGAACTTTGAAAATGAGATGTTACCAGAACCTCCAGAGTCTTTAGCACTTGTTAGTTCATGTTTTTAAAAAGTGCATTAGCTTTATCCAGTATCCATATAACCTTTCTCCTCTCCCTTGCTCTGTTTCCCTGGCAACCATTTAAAAGTGCTGCAAAAGGCACTGCTGTCTTGAAAAGAAAAGAAAAGAAAGGACAATAGTCTTAGGCTTTCTTTTTCTCTTTAGGGTTTTTCTCCATCTTCCCAGCCACTTTTGTGGCTCTTGGAGGTTTTGCAGTCTTCAGCACCAGCTGCCCTTGAATGAGCAACTGTGGGGTAATGAAGGAGGTGGGTGCCAGGCCAGGTGGAAGCTGCTTTTTTGAGATGACAGTTAGGCGTTCAAGGTCAGCTAAGAGGCCCTGAGACTGGGGGAGAACAGTACTCAAAGCAGAAAGATAACAGCAGAAGCTTTCAGTAAGGCTCCCATCCTGCCTTCAAACCTCTCATCTGTGGAAGAGACTTGTGTAAAAGACAGTGATCCTGGCTGTCAGTTGCCACTCCGAGGGAGCCAGCTCAGAGACATGAAGGATGAGGAAGTTCCGCCTGGGGGACAGCTGCGTGGACTGAGCAAGAGTGGCTGTTTTGAGGGACGCTGGAGGTCTGGCACCTTCATGTTTGCCCTGCCTCCCAGGACCTCTGGTAGTGTTTTTACTAACAGAAAATGTCCCTGTGTCACCAACCCCAAGAGTCCTGGCTCCAAGAAGCATACAAAGAGAGATGCGATGTTTTACAGGACTCTCTGTCATATTCAGAACAAAGCTGCAGCTAACAAAGGTCACGACTGGAAGCTTTCATTTACCATTCTTGAACTCTTTGTTAAAGACCCCTTTTTATGATAGAAAGGGCAAATAAGGATCAACAACAGTGTGTCAGGAACCATGTGAACAGATTTTTACATGTGCTCTCATGTAATCGCACAAACAGCTGTGTGGGTAGATATCATTCCTTTTTTTAATTTTTATTTTTAAATATTTATTTATTTATTTGAGAGAGAGATTGAAAGAGTGAGCATGGGGGGGAGGGGCAAAGGGAGAGGAGCAAAGAATCCCAGGCAGACACCTCCCCACCCCTCTACCGCTAAGCATGGAGCCTGACCAGGGGCTCAATTTCCTGACCCAATCATGACTGGAGAAGAAATCAAGAGTTGGATGCCTAACCACCTGAGCCACCCAGGCACCCAGGTAGATACCATTCTTATTTGCATTTGCATTTAATCCTCCCCACCCACCCCCTGACTCTCGGGGGTGATGTTGTTTTTGCCTGAGGTACAACAGTGTCTCAGAGCTAGCTTTCAAACCCAGGTCAGCCTAACTCTAAGAAGGTCATGTTGTTTCCATTAGGTCTTGCTGCCTCCCTGTCATCGCCTATCAAAGGCAAATAGGGCAGGGACAACTAGTGGTTGGGACTAGGTCTTGTACGACAAGCAGATCTGGATAAGCCTTTTGTAACCCACCCATCTCCGAAACATTGACCTGAAAAAGAGAATCTCCCTTCTGACCTATAGTATTTCAATAATTTAGTGTCACAGAAGTAGGTTTTCAATTTTTAAATTTATTTATGAGTAGGTACTGAGGACTTCCCATAAGTTTGGCACTCTGAGAAATAAAAAGGAAGCATGAGAGAGTACTATTCTTCAAGGGCAGATGCAACTCAAGCCCTATGGTAAGAAAAAGAACCTTGGGAATCGACAGAGCTGGGAATGGTTATCTGCTCTGGTGTTCACTTGGCTGTGTGATCTTGAGTAAGTTCTGTGAGCTTTAGTTCTCTTATTTATAAAGTGGGAATGACATTAAATCCTTCCTCAAATTACTGTGAGGATTAAATGAGATAATGTAGGCAGAGTATATATTAGATAATAATGGTGGCTGTTTTTATTTTGATTTACTTCCACTGTATTTGTAATGATAATAATGGAATAGAAAGGCAAGACGCAAGAAGATGAGGTTCCAAAACAAGAGGCTCATTTTGCAGAACTATCAGTGAAAGAGAGATGAATGTGAGCTGGTGCTCAGGACAAAGTCATCAAGGAATTGAGTTTGACCTGGGGTTTTTAGATGCACAAAAAAAACCCCAAGAGGTACTTCAGGCAGCCATAGAACTCATGAACAAAAGTGTGAAGTTGTCAACAAAGAGGTTTAGAAAAGCCAGTTGTGTGAAAGAACAATGACAGGTGTTTGTAGGACAGTGAAAAGAGAAAACCTTGTCTTGAGATGATGGGCCTGGTTACAGAAGGTCTTAAAGCTAGCACTTGTTCCCAAAAACAAACCAGTCACTATAGGGTTTTTTTTTTTCCTTCTGTCAAATAGATCCCAACAGGGAGGATCCTTGGTAACTCCAGGAACCTGAGGAAATCACTTCCAGTCACAGTAAATCTTGGGACCAAAGGGAGCTCACTGAGGGATGATGTGAGCATGTGCAATCAATTAGAGTATCTTCTTCAGTCCTCAAAACTTCTGTGTTTGCTGACATCTTTTACTCAATGACACCGTAAAAGACCAACAGAACCTCAGAGGACAAAACTCTAGAAGGGAGGGGATATTATAAAGAGACAGAAAGATAACTAGATCAACCTGGATAATAAAGAGGTATTAGCTCTGTCAAGAAGAATTCATTCTCTGAAGTAGATTTCAGACAGGTTAATCGAGGATACAATATGCTGTCTTGATGACTTAGTGATATTTTAATGGGATTAGCAAGCAAGTGCTCAAAAGAGTTTGTGTCATCCTACACCAACTTCTTACCTTACTCCAATAGGTTTTATTTTTGCCATCCTATTTTTTTTCCCCTCCAACTGCTTGCCTTTTTTGAAAACAAAACAAAAACAAAAACTGAAGAGGTTGAAAGCAAAATGAACCTGAGATTATTCAACACCCATTTTTCCAAAAATGTTATCATAACAGATTGGTTTTAGGATACATATGAAGCATTAGGGGATTGTCAAAACCCTAATGCAAGATTTTGGAATTCTGTTCATTCTGAAATAGTTAGCCATGTCAATTCTGCTTCCAGCTGGCTTAATGGAATCCTATTTGGTTCATTGCATCTTTCTCTCTTCCTATATTCTCAATCATTCACAAATATTTTTAAGTGCCCGCTTTCTGCAATGTGCTGTTCTAGGGGCTAGAGATCCAATAATGACTTCAACAAAGCTTTACTGAGTTTTTCTTCTAGTGGGGACTTAGGTTAAAAACATAGAATAAAAATATGTTTCTAGTGCTATGGAGAAAAACAAAGCAGGGAGACAGAATAGAGAGTGATGAAAGGGCCTGAGTTTGGTCTGTGTTTAGGTAAAAGCAGAGAGCAGTGTGACTGAAGGAGAGTGAACATCAGAGGGGGTGAGAGGAAATGCACCTGTGAGGTAGAAGGGAGGGATTCTGAGGACTTGGCAGCCCATTGCTAAGACTTTGGCTTTTATTCTGAGGGAAATGGAAGGCCATTGGAGGGCCTTGAGCAAAGAGGAGAAACATGAGCTGCTCTGTATTTGGCAGGATTACTCTCCTGCTCTGCTGAAAGGATAAATGGTGAGCAGAAGCTGGAGGACCATGTAGGTGACTGCCATTCACTCTAGGAGAGAAACTGTGGGGGCTTGGACCAGGGAACCTGGGATGAAGGAGCTAAGAAGGGAAAAGATTCTGGATATATTTTGGAAGTAGAACTGGTGGATTAGATATTGAATAAGAGATAAAAGAGGAGTCAAAGAGAGAACTAGGCTCTTGGGTCTGAGGAATAAGAAGAATGGGGTTGATGTTCAAGGAGATAGGAAAGGCTGAAGGCTAAGCAGGTTGACAGGGTGTTTGAGTGGGTGGTGGCGGTATGACAATATAGACACCCAAGAGGTTAGTTTTTGACAAGTTAGGTTTGGAAAACGTGTTAGACATTCAAACAGAGAAGTCATGTAGGCAGTTGAATACAAGTTTTGATTTCAGGAAGTCATGAAATCAGGGCTAAAAATACAAATGTGGATATCCTCAGCATACAGATGGTTTTAAAAACCATGAACCTGGATGACGTCACCAAGGGAGTTAGCAGAGACAAAGGAGTGAAGGAACTAGGAAATGAGAATTCAGTGAAGAAAAGCCAGTAGGAGGGAAGAGCAGGGACTTGTGGTTGATATCCCAGAGACACACAGAAAGAAATAGTTTTAAAAAATGAGTAGTGAAAGCTGTGTAAAACTGGACCATAGAATTTGGTAAGTGAGAAATTATTAGTGTCATGGTCAACTGCAAGTTTGGTAAAATGATAGGTATGTTATAAGCTAACTAACTGTGTCCCCCCCACATTCAGATGTTGAAAGCCAGCCCCCAATCTGATAGTATTTGAAGGTGGGGTCTTTGGGGGTTATTTAAGGTTAAAAGCGGTCACGAGGGTGGGGTCCTCATGATGGGATCAGGGCTCTTATAAGAGGACACAAGAGGGAACACGCTCTGTCTCTCTCTGCCATGTGAGGGCACCGCCAGAGGTGGCTGTCTACAGGCCAGGGAGAGGGCTCTCACCAGCACCTGCATGTGCGACTTGCCAAGAAGATAGTTACCAGATTGGGAAAGGTTTGTAAAGATGGAAAATGGGAGCACATATGCATCTGCTGATGGGAACCATCCACTAGAGAAGAGAGATTCATGATGCTGGAAGGAACAATGCAGGAGACAAGAGAGGGCACAGCTGGAGGCTCAGGCTATGATTCAAAACCAAAACCCAAACCTAAAACCTAGTGGTCCTCCATTCCCAAAGAAAGGAAGGCACAGGACTCGGTTAAGAGATTTGGTGGTAAGGGTGTGTGCACACTTGTGACAGCAGCCACGTTCTCAGTGCAATAGCAACAAGCCAAGAATGAGGACGCAAAGGAAAGAGTCAAGATCCAAGGATCATTTTATTGAATTTCACTTATGCACACATACCTATTTGTCTAGCAATGGATTTGAGTATTCTGTACAAATCCATGTACGATGTTTTATTGAAAAAAGGAAAACAAGAGATGTTAACCTGCTGAAACAATAATCCTGACCTACAGATGAATGCCTACCTTGGCAATACAGAACATTCTGTGTAAGGAAAGGTCTTATTCAGCCCTCCCACGAAAGTCATTCCAGGCTTATCCTGGGGCTGTTTACACAGTGCATTTCCTATGTTTCTGATGGATAATCATATCCATTTGGGGGGCAGATGATCTGCCATCAGGCTTTTGTGACTCACCAGTTGCTCGGAGGATAGAGCACATATGTTCTCAAGTGCTTTCTCCTCACTGGGGTCACAAGGCAAGAACAAAACCTGAGCGTGCCTACCTGTCTAGTTTGGGCCAAAATTCAACCTCCCTTTGGGTCTTCCTTTATCAAACATAGCTTCTGCACCTCACCTCATTCCGCATCTCCTTATTTTATTTCTTAGGGTCCCTAGTTCTGTTTTGAGTTCTCTTTCTGGGAATGTAGCTGGGTACCCACCCATTCATGGAGTGGTGATAAGGCTCTGTTCCTGAGCTGCTGGACTATGCTCCATAAAGCACTTTGAAGCAAAACCCCGGATATCCACCTGCAAAAGGGGGTGCAGTGTAGATGAGAGTCAGAATTCTTGGTTGTGAGGAGTGGGAGATGATTGGATATAATAAAATCCACAAACCTTGAGGAGAGTTCAAATACTATCTTCATTGTCTTAGTATCAGTGAACCAGAGGCTGGGGATCTTAGAGTAACAACTCCATTTATGAGCTTTTTTTTTCTTTCTTTTTGGCCAGGAAATCACTTTAAACCCATGATCTTATTTAATTTTCACTCCAAATTCAAGAAATAGAAATTATTAACCCCATTTTCCAAACGACGAAACAAACTTGGAGAGGCGACATGAATTGGTCAAGGTCAGGCAGCTATTAAGTGGCAGAGCTGGAATTGAACCAAATTCTGTCTGTATTCGAAACCCAAAACCCAATGCTCTTAATCACAGATTACTTTCTGAGTCTGTGCGCCTTACATTGAATTGTTGTTTATTCAAGCTCTGTGTGTGAAAGAAAAGCGCCGGACAATCCTTGCATCGCTTGAGGTGGAGGGTCCGGTTCTGTTCCTCCGCATATCCGCTTCCCGCTATGGAGGAGGAGAAACGGGTCTTCACAAAAGCAAAAAGACGCAGAGGAAAGAGTCGAGTAACAGTAACAGTATCTTTGCATTTCAGTGGGCAGATTGGGAATTGGGCACAGGGTCTAATCAACCCACGTGCATGCACACTATTTAAAAGGCACACAATGTTATAGAACAATGTTTCTCGAGAGACAGGATGTTGGCAATGAGTAAGAGGCTAAACAGCTAAACCAAAGGGCCCACAGATTCAAAAGCAGGCTCGGTGTGTTCAGACATAATGTGTGCATGGGGGAGGAGTGTTTTTAAGCAGTTTGGGCAATAGATTGGTTGTGTTAATTAATTGTGTATTTTGAAGTTTGTTACCACTTCACACCAAGCATCTCCTTAAAATAAAATGAGAGAGAGAGAAAAAGAGAGAAAGAAGCAAAACAAAAAACCTAATCTAATATTCAACAAACATTCTGCACCCAAACAGCACATCTTTGTCTGAAACCTTAGTTCCAA
This sequence comes from Halichoerus grypus, assembly GCF_964656455.1. Classification (NCBI taxonomy): domain Eukaryota; kingdom Metazoa; phylum Chordata; class Mammalia; order Carnivora; family Phocidae; genus Halichoerus; species Halichoerus grypus. Next base: position 84,318,608 of record NC_135722.1, on the reverse strand, counting down.
GAACCACTTATAGGCTTTCATCAACACATTATAATATTAATCAAGACTCATAATGCAGAGTGATTTGCATGCCAACAAATATATTTACAGTGTAAATTGTTTGTTGAGGAGCCTTGGAGAGAAATGTGATTCACTGTCATAGAACTGAATAGTAGGAAAAATCCCCAACTAAAATCCAGAGAAAATAAAGAATCTATGGAACTTGATCCTCTAGAGCCCTAAGTAAGAGATTCATTAGCATTCTGTCTAATTCCTTACAAAGAGTTTAGCTCTCAACCTACAAAATGCATTTGAAAAAATAATCAGTTTCAGTGTAAGTTTGGATGAGCTTTTTCCTCTTACTGGCATATATTAAAGAATTTGTGCCACAATTGCAGCTTTCACAGGGAGACAGAGGATGGATAGATAGATGATAGATGATAGATAGATAGATAGATAGATAGACAGATAGATAGATGATAGATAGATAGATGGATAGATAGATAGAGAATCTACTTCCTGAGAAGTTCCCGTGGATTTTGTTTAGGTCTCTGAATTGTGCTTTGTTGACTCGACCTTCTAACATATGCCAAATTTGTGTACTTGTCTCTATTCTCACCACCTCTGTAATCAAAGCTACTAATCATCTCTTTCAGGGACTAATGTAATAGCTACCTTCCTGTCTCCTGCTCCTTGCAACCACTCTTGACTTGTGGATGCAGGGTAATAATTTATAGCACCCAAATTCCATATATATGATCTGAGATCAGTTTGTATGATAACTTGCATGGTCACCCTCCTCTCAAGTCTCTACATGGTGTGACGCACCTAGCCCTCCACTCACTAGTCCCCTTCACTGTCAGACCTTTGTACAGCCCCACGTGGAGGTCACCCTCTTTCCTGGGCTGCCAGTCTATCTCAGGGACCAGACTGATACACTCTCCCAGCACTCGTACTTCTATTTCTGAGCACTTATCACAGTGCACAATTAAATAATTATTTTTAATTCATTTAATTTAAAGTCTATCTCCCTCATTCCCATTCATTTCCATAATGTATTCCTGAATATTATGAAAGATGAAGAACAATATACTGAAGAGTGCTGTTGAAAATATAATTGTCTTCATTCATTTTCTTATTTGGCCAATATAAATTTAGTATCCATTGTATACAAATAGTGTGCAGCTATATATACACACATTTCATAAAGCTGTCTGGTATTTAATCCTGCCTCTACCCCTTTCTAACCAAATAACAATTTGGGCCAAGTTACTAATGTCTTGTTTCCCCTCTTAATATTCTCATGTATAAAATGTAACTACTAATGGTGACTGACCCACAGGGAATATGAAGATTAAATGAACTAATATATATAAAATATTAACAAAGGTACCTGGTATACAGAAGTGCCATATAGTGCTGTTGTTACCTTTAATATTACTATTCAAGAAAAAACACTCTGCAACATACTGTGAGGAACACAATTTAATAAATTATAATCCCTGCTCTCAAGAGGCTTGCAGTCTGGTCAGTCATATAAAATGTAGATACCAATGCTTAGCATATTAGTAAATTGAATCCTTGGCACACACAGCACTGGATCTCAAGAAGTAAAGCCTTTTTAGGTGGTGTGATGGGTGAAAACTCCTATGGAGGAAGTATAACTTGAAGAGGAACTCAAAGAATCTGTTACTTAACTATCAAGCCACCAAGGTTACCTTCACCGAGTCACAGTAAGTCATAGGCAGAATGCGGAAAGATAACCCTTAATTCCCAAGTGCCTTTGATTCCACATTTACCTCTCTGTCGTCCCCGACTTTGCCCTCATTGTGACTGCTGATTTTAACTTTATTTCCTAGCAGGAAGAAAGAGCTATGTTAAGTGGCGAGTGGACAGAAGACCTAGCTAGAGTCAGAACCCAACCTTTGCACATTCATTCAACAAGATGGCATCCATCAGGGTCTGATCCTGTGCCTGTTGCTGAGCATGTCCACTCTACGGAGGGAAGGCCAGTCAGCTGTTGTGCAGCTGCAGGGCCCAGAACAGGTGGAAAGTCAACCCTTTAGCTTCAGCCTCCTGAATGTGGACAGTGAGTGACCTTTCCCAAAGATACAAAGACTAAGTAAGGTGTTGGACTTGCCTTTGAAAGACTTAGTCTACTGGGGGAAAACCTTAAAAAATATTCTTGCAATGATGCATAATGAGCACTGAGAAATTCTGTTGGGGTGGAGGCAGGGTTGGGGGGGTGTTGTCTAGGGGACAAAAGAGGAAGAAACTGAGGGAGGGATGGGAAACTCAAAATGAGTGTGACCCGCGAGCTGAGTTAGGGATGTGAGTAGCTGTCGCTGGCAAATGGAAGTGTGATGTTCAGGGAAGGGAACACTTTAGGCAAAGGCACAGGAAAACACCTGGCTTGCTTAGGAAAATCAAGCAGTTCAAAATAAGGAGGTTTGACTAAAGCTTTATCCTTATTGTGCTCTGGCTGAGGGGAGGGAAGAGCGAGGGATGTTGGAGAAGTGGGGGTGGAGACCAGGCCATTCACTGTCTCTTGCACCATATACTAAAATACCTAGAATTCTTCCTACAAACACATAACACTTTAGGTTGTTATTTTAACAACAACAACAACAACAAATCAAATACATGTAAAATTAGAGACCAAAAGTTTGAACCATATGAAATTTCCATTTTTAGGTCAAACTGGCCTACTACAGGCAATTTCATATGCTTCATCCTACATACAATGAACTCTCCTTTACCCATCATGTAGGTTTAGCAATTGCTAAGATTTTACCATATTTGCTTCATTATTTTTCCCTTAAGTATTTTAAAACAAATTCCAGCCATATGGCATTCCTCCCATAAATATTTAGTATGCATCTCTAAAATATAGGTATGTTTCTACATAAACACAACATAGTTATCATGCCTAATATAATCAACAAATGTCCATATCACCTAATAATCAGTCCATATTCAAATTTCTCCAAATACCTCAAACATATTTTACTCTTGATTTAATCAAACTTGGATCCTCTCAAGAACTATAGATTGCACTCGGTTATTATATTCTTTAAGTAAAAGGACTTTTAAAACAGTGTTTCAGGTAAAGCCTTTTGAGCTACTACGTTTTATTTATAAAATAAGGATCGTCATATATTCTAAATGACAGAATAATTTGTATGACTAGTAAATTCATTTGTAAAATAAGAATTATACATAGTCTAAATCTACCCATTTTTTCAATTAGGTAAACTAAGATACGGTCATTAATGTGTCAATATTTTATAAATCCTTTGCACTATTAAAATAAAACCACAACCACCAGCAACAAAACAACAATGGAGATATAAGGTCCTGTCAAATTACAGTTATTCATGTATCTCTGGAGCACAGGTACCCCGATGAGGAGTGTACCACTCTTCAACTAGAGTGGGTGCCTGGGGTACAGCTATGCCACAGTGGGTAACAGACAGCATACAGAAGGAAGTCTCTCAGACTGCTGGGCAAATGCAGGGAGCACCTTGTTCCCAGGCTAACTAGTCAGTTGGGAAACCAACCCTCCATCTTCAGGATCCTATAAATGGGCTGTTAGGAGCCTTTGTTGGGGTGTTCATTTTCATTCAGATGCTGTGGTCCAAATGCAAGTCACCACCTATTCTGCATGACCATGGTGGAGAGGGCTATCTGGCTCAAGAATCAATTGCATGAATCGATTAAATGAATTCAGTGGCCTAATAGTACTAATTGTATATATGTGGATGGGTGGAGGTGTACCTTCCCATCTAGCTCTTGAAAAAAAACTGGTATGAGAGATGCTCCCAATATTAAAACAGAATCATCCTGAGCAGGATCATTATAATAAGGACAAAGAAGGAACAGAATGATTAAAAGGTGAGAAATAACTGAGAAATCTGAAATGATTTAGTGTTTTTCAGTGCTGAATTGACCTGGGTTTCTTGACAGCCCAGACAAAAAGACACAATGAGCATATACATCTGCAGGTTTGCACTTCCTTCCATAATAAATTACTGACAGTACCATTGCCATCATCATCATCATCACCATCACCATCATCATCGCTGTCATCACGACCAGATGCAAACTTGTCCAACACTTCCTGCTAAGGAGAATACCTACAAGATTAGCTCATTCACTTTAAACACCTGTGTTCATTGTGTATCATGCTTGTGGTGTTGTGCTTGGCAGCATGAGAAATAAAATGCTAAACATATCTATGGCTCTTAAGAAGATCAAAACCACACCCCTAAAATGGGATAAGTGAGATATTAGAATTGCATAATTAATTGCATAAGTAATTAAAATAACTATAATTACAGAGTACCCTACTAAGAACCAGACTCTATTCAAGGTCTTCCCATCTATTATCCCATTTAATCTACCCAAAAATACTGAAAGGAAAGTATTATTCTCATTTTGTGGAGGGGGACTTTGAGATCCAGAGCAGTTAGGATACTTTCTTGAGTCTCACAGCTCAATAAGTGATCGAATTAGGATTATGCCCACGTCTGGTTAACTTGAAAAGCAGTGACCTTTCTCCCATGCTCTGTGGCTCCTTATGATGAAAATACTCTTTTAAATAATAAACCCAGAAAGAATTAGATGGAGGAGGGGGTACCTCTGGGAAGATAGTACTAGTGCCACATATAATGACCACATCTGATGTCATGAGTTGTAAATGTCTGATTAACACAGAAAACGAGAGGGGAGGAAGAAAAGCAGACAGAAACCATGCTGCTCAAATGTTCCAGGTGTCTGTGTGGTAAAGCCTTGGAGAGTGTCACTGGGTCATGTCATTAGCACTGCTTAGCTCAGGAGATGGGCTGTCATTGCTAGGAACATGGCCACCATAAGCTGGTGTCTCCCTGGCTACTGCCGATTCATTCTTTAACCTCTCCCATCTCTCATCCACAACAAAGAGAATTCATTTTGCTCACAAACACAGAAATCCAATGTTAAAGAAATCAGCCTGTGAATATCAAGCTAACAATCTTCCAGTCTCAGAGGGCTTGCTTTGGCTGGAGACCACCAGGGTTCCAAATCTCTAGGACTCAAAGGGATGATGACAGCTGCTATCATAAGGAAATTAAAATGAGTATTTTGAGATGTTCTTTAAGCTGCTGGATAACTGATTAGCAGGAGGCATTGATCTCCCAGCACAGAGATATTCTAAAGAAGGAGGGGAAAATCATAAGGAAATGAAAGAAATACCTCTTATCAGCTTCTCTTCGGTAGTAAGCTCTGAATGAGGAGTAGTTACTAGTATGCGAGTGGCTCAGGGCCAGCCAGAAGTGAATGTATATAGTGTGGGTGAAATTCTGTGTCTAATGCTTCTTATCTCAGGGCACTCTTAGCTCCCCTCTCCCCACTACTTTTATCCCCCAACCCAACAAGTACACACTCAGCCTATTGATCCTTTCCTCACTTGTTTGCCTCTTCCTACCTACTGGAGAACTAATCTTCCTTAAATTGGTAGCATCAGGACCACACACATGACTTTGAAGACTGAAGACCTAGGTTGACATTTCCCATGTATGAGCTATGGGATATGGCTTAACCTCTAGGGCTCAGTTTCCCCATCCGTAAAATAGAGATATTAATTTATAGGATAATACTTTATTAGATTATCATGAGAATTAAACCAAGTAATGCATGTAAAGCTCTTATCGTAGAATTGGGCACATAGTAAGCATTTAGGAGAAATACTTATTCTCTAATTCCACCCCGCTGTTTCCATAGAGGACTCTGTTCCATTTAGCAGAGGAAAGCAGGATTGAACAAACACATCTGTTAGCTTTTTCCAACCTCTCATTCATTCCTCTCTAATGAAGGAGGAGTGACTTTACTGATTGGTAAGAGCCTGGCATTTCTCGGGCCACATTTAAGGACAATTAAGCTCAAATGCGGCCTGGTATTTTCCCTTTCTCTGCCAAGTCCACATTCTAACAAGGCAACCCTTCCCGTCCTCCACCAGGGCTTCTACACAGCCAGCAGCCCTGGGGCAGGGGCCAACGCCTGCCTTCTTAAGTGGTCTGAAAGTCCCCTTTGCTTTCGTTATCTATTTCCCCTTTACACTTGCCAGGGTATGGCGCAGGATATAACCTTCCATTTAGAGGCAGGAGTGAGGATGCCAGATTATTGCTTCACTGGCCCAGCTTCTCCTGAGAAGGCCTCAGATCACGATATGATGGAGGTGGCACAAGGCCTAAGATGCATCTGTATGCTAGGAGCCCTGGGTTCCAGAGCTATGAGTGTACTTTGATCTATCACCACTGTCTTGTTTCTGTTCTCCATTGTCACAGGACTTCAAGAGGAGGGCTAATGTGAGTAATAATGTAATCATTCAATACAACGCGCAATATCATCAATAAATAGGAATATCTAATAATAATGTTTTCATTATCCAAAATATCCCCTAAGGGAGGAGTCTTCCCAGGAACTTTTCAACATCAATGTGGGATCTCTAAACTTAGGATATTGGATAGACCACAGGCATGATAACTGATTATGGTTATAAATAATTTCTGTCAAGACCCTCTGCCATGTTCCTCATAATCCCTGACATGGGCATCCTCTAAGCTTCATGCTCCCGAGTTTAGTCCTGGGAAGTCTTTATTTCCTTGTTACCAGAAGAACCAGAGTAATGGCACGGATATCTTTCTAGGCTAGATAGGAGCAAAGTCCGAATTTACAACAATCTTTCTCATCAAGGAGGAATATGAGTGTAAAGGCAGGGCTCTAAAAGAAGAAAAACTCAGAGAGGATTCTTATTTTTACTTTATTTATTTACTTGAGAGAGAAAAAGAGAGAGAGAGAGAGAGAGGAGTGAGAGAGCACGAGTGTGGGGAAGGGCAGAGGAAGAGGGAGGAAGAGAGAGAGAGAGAATCTCAAGCAGACTCTGCACTAAGCGCAGAGCCCAACACAAGGCTGGATCTCACAACCCTGAGATCATGACCTGAGCCAAAATCAAGAGTTGGACACTTAATTGACTGAGCCACCTGGGCGCCCCCACTGAGAGATTTTTAAAGATATCTTGTATTTCCCTCTTTCTCCTTTCTAGAAACAATGATGCCCTGGTAGCATCAAGCACATCTGGAACCCAGTCTTGGTTTCCAAATACCACACCACACTCAACAGAACATGCCTGGCTTTAGGACTGGGGAAGGGAAAGCAGAAAATGAGCCCAAAATATCATGTTGTGCCAGAAAGAAAGGAAGTGTTCAAAGAATGGTGAGGACACATCAAAAGGACTGAGGAATCAGCTTGATAGAACACAAACTGGCCAAATCGAGGGCAATTTCAACATGAAAACAAATAATAAACTGATTATAATCCATTGAATAAAATAAAATTTCATGACCCCATACAAATTAACAAGAAAATAACTAAAGAAATGGGGAAGAGAAAGCTCTTTCTTGCTGTAGAACAGCAACTAATAAATGTATAAGGAATCATGGAATTTGAAAAAAAATTCACCACTTTGCACTCATACTAGTAACAATTCAATTAAGTAGGAATCATCAATTGATGTGAAAACGAGTAGGTAAATGTTTGATGAGGGCAAATTATTTATATAGTCTCAAAATATCTTGCCAGAAATAGCTTACTAATTTCAAAGAGAAAAATAGTATCACAGTAGAAAATCCTGGGAGATAAACCATAACCAAGTGATTACTATTATCACCAATAATGAGACACAACATCATGTGCCTCCTAACATGAAAAGGACACATCACATAAATGATATTCCTACCAAAAATCACATAACGTGAATCTGGGCATGAGGACCTATCACACAAGTTCTAATAGAGGGACATTCTCCAAAAATGTCAATGCCTTGAACGAGAAAGATAGGCTAACAAGACTAAAAAGATATGACAACTAAATGTATTGTGTGACCCTGTACTGGATGCCAGAATGGAAAAAAAAAAAAAATGTTTTAAGGGTCATTACCAGGAACATTGGAAATTTTTTTAATAATAATCGTGTATTAGATAATAATATTATACAAGTTTAAATATCCTAATTCTATAATTGTATGAGAATATTTTGCCAGAAAATATGCACTGAAGTGCTGGGGTAAAAGGGCATGGTGTCTGTAGCCTACTCAGAAATGGTCAGAAAAATGTTCATACATACACATATGTACTCTGTCCATCCATCCATCTGTCCGTCCATGGAGAAAAATGACACAACAAATGTGACAAAATGTTAACAGTAGGCAAACTGTTTAGAGGTTAGCAGTTTTGTACTATTCTTGTGACTTTTCTATACGTTTGAAATTATTTCTAAGTACAAAGTTAAAAAGTTTAGATTTGTAGAGTATTTATAGTTACCAGAACGACCATACATATTCATTTATTTGATCTTCTTGAAAGAGCCCTTGGTGTTGTTAATTATACTCGAATAAAAACATAATTTTAAAAAAGCCCTTGGTGGTGGCGGCGGTGGTGGTGTGTGCGTGTTTGTGTGTGTGTGTGTGAATACAGATTCACACGTTAGTAATATCCCTCATTTTACACATGAATAAGCTGAAGCTCAGAGAGGTTATGTAATTTGTCTGAGGTCAATTACTAATATTAGCACATGAGTTCAGAAACCTGGAATCCTAGTTAAGCAGGCACTAAAAGCTCTCTTAACTAATTTCTCCTTAACTTCCACTTAACCGGCATGCTGAGTTAACTGACATTCTCCATTCTTCCTGTCAGTTATCCTTCTGACGTCCAGGGCGTGCTGAATTTCCCTCGTATCCCAGTCCTTCCCTCTGGATTACTCAGGCGCTAATACGCTCACTTGTTGAGCCGTATGCTTACCAAGAGTCAGCTGCATCTTTCCCAAATCTGTTCTTACCAGATGTACTTTTTCATATAATTACATAATTTACCTAAATTCTTCATAAACTGATACAATATGAGTGTAAAAAGAGAATTGCTGTTTCTGTGAAAACTAAATAGAATATTTTGGAAAGATTCAGTAACAGCAAGGAGAAAAAGACCCGAATCAGTTGAATTAGATCAGAAACAAACTGTAATAGACTAGGAGAAATCACAAAAGTCTAGAAGTGTTTTGTACTCAGATTGCTTCAACAACCACTAGCACCTTCATGCCTAACTTTAAATAAACCCAAACTAGAAATCATGGCTGATGACTTATGAATATTGTCTACACAAGAAGACACCAATTTCCAGTCAGCTAATTCATTCTCAAAGAAAAGACTTCGACTCTGTCAGAAGTCGAATGAAGGTACATTTACATGCTTTGGTTAATTTATAGTGTTTCCATATCATTGTTTATGAATCACCACCGTACAGAGCTTTTTCTGATAAAGTACCGCCTGCTCGTCCTATTTGAAATTTAAAAAGGACCAGACCATTCCAGTTCTCTGCCTAGGCTTGGATTATATGATGGACCACCTATGATTCAGAACTGGAGAGGACTTGCCCCCAGTTCTCTCTATCAGTATATGACACTATTGACTAATAAGTAATAAGATTTGGTGTGAGCCATTTAACTCCTCCTCCCACCTCCAGACCACTGACCTATCCATTCCCCAAAATGTGAGTCCAATTAAGTTAAGACGTGAAGCATCAGGAATCTCTACAATGGGGGGATCGGTTAAGTAAACTAATATAACTACATGAATCTATAGTGAGAATTCTAGTTCCTCAACCTGGGAAACAACCAATGTGTGCTGTTATCATTTGTTAACCATTTGGGGACTCGGAATGCTTATAATAAACTGACTCTCAGCATTGGTCTGACCTGGCAACATAGAAAATATGGATAAAAGCTGATGCATTTCCAGGTGGAAAAAGCATCATTATCTCTCTTCTCTTTCACTAATTGCTGCCTAAATAAAAGGAGGGAGAAGGATGCACACTTTCTGCTCTTCCTGTCAGCCCGGCCCTCCCCAGAGCCACAGCCTTCGCAGGCGATGAGCCCTCCTGTTTTCTGTTGCTGTCCCATGCAAAGCCCACAGGTGGGCGGGGGCAGCGAAAGGTGGGAGGAAGTCCAGAGGAGAAAGCGGGGTGCTGAGGAAAGAAGCACTTTATTTGATAAAATTGTAAAGAGCAGCTTGTACTGTAGAGAAAGAATCTCCAAGTAATAAATGTCAGGTTTATGAACAATTGAGCCTCTCTATTCCTGACTGGAATTGCTCTTTAAGGTCAGCTTCGTAAGTGCTCCCTCGAGGGACGAGGCTATTCTGCTGAGTGGGTTTGTGGTGGCTGTTGGGCTACTGGGAATAGGAAGGGGTGTGGGGGCATCGGGTCTGCCCACTGTGTTACTGGGAGTCTGCAATGAACAAAGTGATAAATATGCAGAGCTGTTTTCATAAAGAAAAACATCCAGGCATCTACACAAACCAGAGTTTCAGTGGAGTGGCAAAGACTGCACATTTAATGCTAGAACTCTCTCATCAAGAGAAAAATACCCTCCTTAGCATTAGGCTGCTGGGCCGTCCTAGAGCACGAACCCACTGCCCATCACAAGACGGAATTCTTATTTCATTATCTGCCCCCTTCCCTCAAATAGACATTGCCTTTGGATGTTAAAGTTAAGTAGTATGGCCAAGCAATATAAATCCTCAACACATGCAAGGTGGAAGAAACAGAATGAAGGCATGTGTACATGCGAAATTGAGCGTGTACACCCATGGTTGATTGTGACAGTTAAAAGGTCAAAGTGCTGGATCCCCTCTTATCTTGTCTAATAATTATTATTATTCCTGCCTTCATGGAACTTCTATTTTAGTTGAGTGCATACAGTCTCATGAGAGCGCCGCTGAAAAGAAAGCGAGTATTTAGAGTCACTTCGCTTTGAGCTGGAGTAACTGCTTCCAGAATAAGGAAGAAAAGGAAGAAAGAAAAGAGCAATGCATACTAAAACACGTCTCCGCTCTCTCAAAGGATCTGTCCTCAACTTCCCATTTTAGGGTTCAAGTATCCAGAAATGGTAAGCTTTTCCCTGGGGAGGTAAATCACACCCGATTTTCTTTCCGGGGTAGCTGAGACCCAGTGTCCATATCACCACCTGTAATGTTAGGCTCAATAAAATATCTCACCCTTGAATCTGTTACCTAGGAGCCCTCTCTGCTTCGTTATACCGTTCAACCGCGTGCCACCCGGAAACAAGCTCCTCAGGAGTCTGCCAGAAACTGTGGCAGCTGGAATGGAACCAGCGACTGCAGAAAGAAGCCTGTGGACAAAATTAGGGGACGAAGGGCTTGGGGAAGGGGGCACTCGGAGGATACAGTGACGGACGCAATAGGAAACAGAGATGATGAGCAGTTCCGCGAGTTGACTTGTGTTTCCTGGGGTTCCTGCAGCAGGGCCTTGATAGACCATATGGTCTGGCCTTGACCCTTACTTCTCGGCATGCCCCCAAAGCAGCATCCCTCGCTGTGGCTGGCTTCCACGGCTTGTTATTTTTGGCACTAGGCGTTCTGATCACAGGGTGGTTCAATATCATAATCCAAAGCATTAGATAGAAACCATCTGGAAGAGCAACCAACTTTAACCTTGAGGGCTACTTGAAAATAATCTCCATCCACTGAGCCCTGTGTTCACATGGAAAAATAGGTTATTTAGAGCATATTTCAAAAAGCATCAGAGTCTTGGGAGACATCTACCTCCAAAGAGATGGACATTTAACCACTAAGCTTTGATACCTATAGAATGCATTTTTTCCCCATCTGCTTAGTGCCAAGTTTCCAGTTACTTGCACGATGGGGATGCAATAAACAGGGCCGAGAAGGTAACAGAATTCACTGCAGGATGCTAAGGAACAGAGAGCAGAAAGGCCATGCCTGTAATAAATCAATTAGCCGATTATTCAGCAGAAGGAATACAGTTAAATGTACCAGTCGTTCTTACTATGGACTCTGAAGGCAGAAAAAGGAATAAGTGAGAAGCGGAAGAGGAGCAACTGATCTCATTATTATGATTTCTTCTTTATGTCGAGGCTCCCAAGACCCCCAACTAAGAGTCCCAGTGGCCACGTTACTATCTCTACGTGTGTGGGTGGTGTCCTTCATGCACACAGCACTTCCTGTGTATGTGGCATTCCCAAGTTTGTGAGACCTCACCAATCAACAATAACAAAGAGGAACTGCAACTTTCCCCAAAGCCACAGAATAAGTCAGTCAGTGAAAACACCCAGATTATAAACTCGGAGTTCTGTTTTATGGCTCTCTGACTTAACTATGCAGACAGTGATTCTTCACAAGAAACCGTATCTCCTCAAGGTGACTCTTCGGGAAGGAGTTTTGTGCTGTTAGAAAAGAAGGGTTACATCCCGCATCTATTTAAAACCACATGAGATACGTGCTAACGCTGCCTCTTGTAAATGGAGCATAGCTGTGCTCAGTTAGGCAGGATGTTGAACAGCTCATGCATGAGCCAGCAATCGTCCCCCCTCTGTTCTCTGGATTTGAGCCACTCAACCCAAAGCCCAGAATTCTACCTGGGGCATAGCCATTGTAGGGTAAATGCCATTTTCCAAAGTACTGACTCTTAGATCAAAAATGCATCCACTATTTGCATTGCTGAGGGATGGAATTTGGGGGCAAGATAAGATACTGAGATAAACTCACCTTCTCTGCCATCTGATAGAGTAAGAAGAGGAATAGTGAATACCTCGCAACCACTAATTTTGCTAAAATCCTTATCTAGAATAGTAAGAATGTAGCTATCAAAGCTCTGAGATTTAAAACTGTACCCTAGTTACGACCTGTCTGGAAATGCACATAAAATACATGCATTTTATAGATCTATGCCAAGAGAGAGAGCAGCTCCTCTGTGAAAATCTAATAGGACCCTACCTTAGAACATGGGACGGCGAGAGTCCTCGTGGAACCCAGATGCCTTTCAAAGAGCAGGCAGAGCCTCTGCCAGCTCCTGGGGTACCTTTGTGTGAATATACGCAAGGCGCCCCTTCCTCCAGGACGTCACAGCCAGATGCTCAGGAGCAGAGCTGCTGACAGCACCACTTACACAGCTATGTGTGTGGTGGCCCTGAGATGGAGTGGTGGGGCTCACTGGGCTGGCTCCAAGATGCCCCAACCCCCCCTCACACCCCTTTACAGTCAGAGCACATCCACTTCTGTTTTATATATTGACGTTATAAATGGTATTTTATTTTCCAAAGAAAACGACTCCTCTGCTTAAATAAAAGCATTGAAGGCTGCTGTGAGAGATCGGGTTGCTCTGCATTTCAAAAGGCTCCCCCAGGGATATCTCGCGGAGCATTAGCTAATTTGCAAACTACATCTGCATAACCTGGCCAGAATCTCTGGGCTCTGGAGCTGGAGGGTGATCAAAGGCCAGCTTACTTCCCCTTCAGTCACTTTAATGCCTGCCCCGAACGTGTGGCCTGACTTGCTCTGGAGGAAGGAAGAGAGACACTTTTTGGGGCTCTGTCATCAGAGACTGTCGTTGTCTTGCTCTGATAGGAGATAAGAATTCAAGGCACAGAAACAAATCACAGAGAAGCAGAAGGAAGGTAGAACGGATTGGCAGGGAGGGCAGAGAACTAGCGCGGCAGAGCGACAGACAGACAGCGACGGAGGTGCACTGAGAAGTGACATATGATGACACATCCTCTTTTCTCAGCCTGCAGGTCCCTTCCAGGAAGGAGGCCAACATAAATTCTTCCACTCAGCAGTGCCTAGATAGACCCGAAAGAAAACAAAAAGGGGATTAATCTCGGCATTGCAGGTGCCCCTCAGCCGCTCCGCTAATACTCGCCTTCCACGGAGGGTTGGATTTGAGGAGGGCTTTGCCAGTAGCTGAAATACCAACCACAGGCTCCCCTCCCTCCTCCCACCACATTTCATTTTATTTCTATCAAGCAGTGCTTCTGATTGCCTCAGTCTGGAGGGTTGGCAGCGCTACATTAACCTGCCAGATCTCAGTGAGCAACGTGGGCTGCCAACGTGGCTATCAAAGGACCTCTTCTGTGTTTGCAGGTTCCTGGAGATGCTGACAAAAAGCAGCAATAGAAAAGCCTCAGCCTCGTGGTGGCATTTTCTTGCCTCACAATTAACCTTCACGTAGGTAAACACGCGGTGAGCTTTGCATCAAAAACTGTTTCTTACCCTGCTACTAGAGCTTTCTTCACTTTTGACAATGGTCACAGCGCACAATTCAGAGGACCCACTTCCATCCTGTCTCATTCTCGTAGGTCGTGTGGACAAACCTTTTCTGTACTCCATTTCTTCTGAATGTAATCTGCCTCCTCTGGTTTTTTCATTTTTCTTGCCTTTCTTTCTTTCTCCTCTGTGCAGGTCCCACAATGGGTTAAGAGATTCCACTGAGCCTAAACACACTTGGAAATGGCTCTATCCATCACCACAGGAGCTCTGAACGGGGAGATTAGTGCACACGCACATTTTAATTGAGCTTTGTAAAGAGAAAGAGAGGAAAGGCTCTGTTCTTAGCACCCACTAGTCCGTAGTCATGGTAGAATAGTAAAGATTTGACTTTCAGAGATTTCTGGTCCGAAATCATGTCCAACAGCACAGCCTGTCTGGATAAACCTTGTCATGCCGTCAAATTTACCTACACTGTGGGTCATTTTGAACAGACTGTACTCTAATGTTAAGCTTCACTAGGGTCCCTTTTAAAAGAAGCACCTTCTAGAAGGTTACCTGGCACATACAAGTGCAGTGCTGATAGGTTCCAAATATGCAGCCCAGTCTATTCTTCCCTGCTCTTCCGGGCCACACACTGGAATAATTCCCCACTCTTGTTAACTCTATTAATTTATTATTAATGCACTAAATGACATTATAATGGTTTAAAAGCACTAAATTACCTACCCAAATACCTTGCATCAACCTACAGGGTGGCTTATTCATCCTACAGGCTCCGACCAATAAGAATGGACAACATAACGATTGTGAAACATTTGTGCTGAAAATTGAAAACCTAGTCCCTCTGCACCTGCTCTTTTACTGTGGACATCCATATACAAGCCTTGGGTGATTCTCATCATCTGCTTGCAAAATGGAGTTACGCTTGACCACCTACAACTCCAAGGGGTAGGAAGATTATCAATGGAAATTTGTTGTATAAGCATCTTGCACAAAATTTCAGCTCTCCTGAGATTTACTTCCAGGATTCAGAATTAATTGGCTTCCTTCTTCCTAGACTTCACCTGATATTCCCTTCCTCGTAGTCTCACCGTGTTCTCCACTGTTCTATTTCTCCAGCACACTGTGAGCTCCTTCAGGACATGGACGGTTGTTCTCTGTGCACGTTGGCAGGGATGGACACACAGGGTGGCTAACAAATTCATATTGATCAATATATATAGCATCACATTTACCACAGTGTATTTTTATTTGCTCTTGGCATGCCATTTATCCCAATTCACTTTGGAGGGCAAGGAACACAATTTGTAGTTCTTTTGTTTCTCCTAATCCAACCCCTCTAACTGGTTTCTGGCACAGGTGAACACCCAGGAAAGATTATGGTCAGAATTAATATGAGAACAGTTCCCTTTATACATACAATTGGAATTTTTTCTTCTCACAGATGATCTCAGAATATTACTAAACTGGGGCGCCTGGGTGGCTCAGTCGTTAAGCGTCTGCCTTCGGCTCAGGTCATGATCCCAGGGTCCTGGGATCGAGCCCCGCATCGGGTTCCCTGCTCTGCGGGAGGCCTGCTTCTCCCTCTCCCACTCCCCCTGCTTGTGTTCCCTCTCTCGCTGTCTCTCTCTGTCAAATAAATAAATAAAATCTTTAAAAAAAAAAAAAAAAGAATATTACTAAACTGTTAATTTAATCAGCCAACTTGCTAAGCAAAGATAAATTGTTAACTGGAGCATCATCTTTGTGGATGTTAAATTACCCAGGTTGGCTTGGAAAGCACATCGATGACTCCCATAGCTGGAGCGGAAGGGGTAAAGAGCTGATTTAAGGCTATCAGAGCTACTTGTAGTTGGAGTTTTGCTTGATGACATTGAAGGTTTGCTTGCTTATTGGGTTTGATTATTTGCATTGCGTGATTATAAGGTATATCACTCCCAGCATTGATTTGATGTGTTGTGATTGCAACAGCTTTTTGTTATGTGACCTGATAACTGATTGGTTCAAGTGAACTTCTCTGCAGAATGATCTATTCATCTTCCTTCCATAACCACCAAATGCACACATACAAACTCAGTGAGAAGAACAATGACAAACTGTACACACGTAACATCTGTCACCCAAGCATCCCGGGCACTCCGAGATAGCATTTCCACTCTCTGGAGCAGGCCACCAGTCAAGTGCCACTGTAGAATCTCCTCCCGTGTGTGCAGAGACAGCCTGCCACCACGATTTCTATCACTGTTCATGATGCCGCTTCTAGGTCAGCATTAACTGAAATGTCTCGTGACGCTGGGCCCTGTGTATCCTGCAGAGGCTCACGGAATACAGTTCAGCCGCCTGGCCTTTTCCAGAGAGTGTGTTTGCAGGTATACAGTTCCATTGAGAGCTATAGTACAGGACGCCGGCGGTACCACATGGCAGGCGCGGTGCCAGCCACATATTTAACCCCACAATGCCGCTCCTTAAGTATACAAATTAATGCAGGCCAGGCCGAAGAGAAGGACAAAGCAGCAAAATCTAAGACAGTAGAGGCTGTCAGGTGACCTTAATACATCCCATTTCTTTCAGGAACATCCCTTACAGTGTTACTCAACATTTTATGGCCTCGCTATTAACATCACAGTTAAGCACTTTATGTATGCATACACCACCTAGATAATAAACCCTGCAGCATTGTTATTCCATTTCACAGACAAGGACCTGTGGCTACAGATCTTGCCCAAGCCACCTGCCAGCCCTGGATCCCAGGCATGTGGCAGGAACGTCGTTGATCCTGACCGTCTGTACTCTACGGAGTCCTGCAGAAATGAACTCTGTAAAGCCCCACCATCACCAAAGGAACCTCGGGTCCAGGCAGGCCAAGTCACTTAGCCAGATAGAACCATAATCAGTGGCAAAGTTGGGAGGACATTTCACATCACCCTTGCCCATGCTCCTTGCTGAACCGAAGCCTTGCTTCCCCAACTAAATTAAAAGCTCCCTAAGGACTGCAGGCTACTTTACTCGCTTTGTTGTATTCCCTAAGCGTCGAGTAGAGCACTCTATGCAAAAATGCTCCCAAATCAATCACAGATTATTTATATTCCAAGAAAAGGAGCCCTCTTCTTTGAGAACTCAGTCCGGAAAGTGTCCACTACAGCTCAGTTGGCTCAATCACATGTGTCCCGTGTACGACATCTGCACCAGGGCTGTCTGGCTCAAGGGGTCAAGCCCCAAAGAGATCTAGCTGGAAGGCAGACAAAGAGGGCTTCAGGAACATTACGTGTTGATGTCTACAAAGGTGATCCACTGAGCTGTAAGGAGCAGGAAATAAAGCCAGTGGGCCATTTACCTGAGAGGGGCTAGAGCATGAGGCTTACGGTCCCCCTGGGGGCACATGCCAGCCCCCCACCTGAGTTCTTAACTCTGCAACTGCTGGTCCACACTGCCTGGTGATTCTTATACTATGTTGCATAATTAATCTGTCAACATTCAGTGACAGGGTATAAATATTAATAATATGATCACACAGTTAGCTGTTCCCTTTAAAATTCAGCGCTGAGGAGATAAATCAGCCACTTAATCGTGCTGGATTTAGGAAAGGAGAGGAAAGAGTGGGAAGGGGTAGAGACAGGAAGGAGAGAGGGAGAGGCTGCCAGCTAATTGGGAAAAGGGGCTTCCTTACTCCGATCTGGTCCCACACTGGTGGTTTCTGATGGGTGTTTAAAGGCCTACCATTTTGAAGCTAGCTTAATTCTTTTATCCCCAAGTAATGAGATAAACCTTTTCTCTCTTTTTTTTTCTTTTTACTCAAGGGACAGAAAGCTCTCATCTTTCCATCTGGCATTCTTCTCCTCTGGATTGGGATGAGCGTCAGTAACTTCCAGGAGAGACCTAAGCCAAGCATCCTCTTTGTTTCCTGAAAGAAGAGAGAGGTTTGTATTCTCCTGGAAAACTGAGCGACAATAATTTACGAGATTCACAGGACAGCAGCGGCATTGAAATGCAGATGTGATTAGATAAACCAGGGAGAGAATGCATGTTGTGTCATTACAGCTTTACATAAAATGTCCTTTTCCACTGGGCTTGCCAAATGCTCCCCGTTTGCATTAATCAAAGGGCTCCAAAAAACTCACAGTTCCCAAGAACTCTGCGGAGTTGGCCATCCAGCAATGTGCTGGCCCCCGGCTGCCCACACGGCCTCAGAGGCTCTCTCAACCCTTTACCCACCTCTCACACTACACAACCATTTTTTCATCTACAATTATTTCTCGAGCATCTTCTTGGCCATAGGTACCACACTAAGAAACATAGGCAATTAAAATACTTTTAAAAAAAGGAATCAAATGCAAAGCATGACCTCAAGGAACTAAATAACAGCAACTATTACATAGATGGGAAAATTATTCATACAGCAAGAAAAATGTAGATGCATTTTATATCCTCGTTTTCCTGTCGAATTTTAGTCTCATTCTGGTAATTATATTTTTTTGTTGTGCCTTTTATTTATTTGCCCCTTTTATTGTCACTGTAATTCTCTCTCTATAGTGCCACCAGTAAACAGGAAGGAATAGAAAACTGAAATGGACCTCTGAGGTCACCCAGTTGCACCTTCTCATTCTCAGGTGAAAAAATCGAGACCCCAAGAAATTAAATTAGTTGTCCAGAGTCCTAGTCTCAGTTATTGGAAGAAGTAGAATTAGCTCTGGGTTTCCCAACTCCCACACTTTATGCTTTTGGTATCAATGGGCCTTTTGGGAAAAAAAAAAGAAAGAAAGATAAGAAAAGAAAGAAATGAATTTTAATTGAATCTTTTTTCATCTAATTCTGACATGCAATTAGTGACACTGACTTGCACTTAAGTTGCGTATTTCTGTTAGTTGAAATGTGCCACAATATAAGTCCCATTGAAAAGATCTGAAGAAAGAATCCCCATAATATCAGTATGGATATTGAGATAATATTGGCTTTCCCCTTACCTTTAACCTCAGTGTCAATATATGGGCTTTAGGGGATCTCCGCACTTCCTGAAATTGTGTTTAAAATTTGAATGTGTAGCCTTAGATACTTTTTTGGGGGGGTGCAGAGCTCCTCAGAAATTGTATCATATTCTCTAAGTCATGGGTGATGATGGATAAATAGATGACATGAGATAAGAGGAGGAAACCTCTTGGTGGTTTATATCAAGCTGAGAGACCTCAGGGCACCCCCAGATTTTTCTAGTCCAGATTTCAGCCTGAATGTGTGGTCTTTGACTGCAGCAGAATGTTAATGAGGCCAGAACTCCAGTCTGTGTGATACAAATAAGGAGCAATGGCAGATTCTGCCATCAACTCTCCATCACTTTGTTTTACAGGGTACAGAAATGAAAGAGATACTTTAGATTAAAAGATTTGTTTAATGGTCTGATTAATTCATTCCAAACAGACCGAAACTGTTCTACAATTCTCCTTTTGCTCTTAACCTTTCCAGCTTGTTTTCATGCATACCGACTTTCCTTTCTCCTTCTTCCATTTTTTTTTTTTTTGCAGTTTAATTTAATATTCAGTAACTGCTGCCCTCATTCTGGTGTAGATCACGTGATGAGTGAGAAAAATAGAATGTGTTGTGTGTGTGTATGTTTCCCAAGAGAAGTCCAAATGCTTCTAAATTCCAAACCTGTCATCACGACACCCATCAAAAAGCATTATCGGGCCTTAAACACTGTGGTGCTTGGTAAACAAAGAGGGGCATGTGCTTCTCCTGACCTTCTGTACTGTGGACATGAGCCCATTTGCTCGCTGGAGATTGCCACATTAATTAGTGGTGAAGATCTCTGCCCCACATTGTATGTAAGATTCTGAGAAGCATTTGCTGGCTCTAATGAATGCAGGGGGTTTTAAGTAGGATCAGCAGGTGCCAGAAGTAGGAAAACCAAGTACAGAAGCTTTTTGATGGGACATTCAAGGGCTTTCACTCTAGTATATTAATAGTGGGTTGTTTTCTTCCCTTTCAGGTGTTTTTTTTTTTTTTTTCCCTAAATGCCCCTTTCACACCCTTTTCCAAGCTTGATCTCTGGAAAAATACTATAACCGTGCTTAATGCTGTGGGATTTCTAAAAAGGAAATGACAGGAGAAATGTGGATTAAAAATCATTAGTCTCTCTCACATATTCATTAGTTTCCAGATTTGAATGGATTCAGGATGGGTCTGAGAGATATCAGATTATAAGCAAGTAAGGATTTTTATGGAAATCGATAAGCAGTCCACTTCCCTGTAGCAGAAGGGGATTGGGAGTGTGAGTTATGTGTGGTTTAGCCCCATTTTGGTTTTTACCATATGCCAGCAAGTGTAGGAGGGGCTGGACCATTTTATTTATCTAATTTTGGAAATACCTAATAATTAACTAATTGTACATGACACTCTCTCAGCTAGTAAACAAGGAAAGATAAACCTAGTCTATGGCCTTTAAATTCCTGACTAAGGGGCTTGTAAATAAAGACTCACTGAGAAAATGTATATTTACTAACTATGAGAAAAATATTGTAAAGAATAAAATTTTACCGATTTATATATATATTTTTTCATTTATTTATTTATGTTCTATCCCTTCCCATAAAGGATTGGAGGCAGTTTATCAAAAACGATCTCCTAGGGATGCCTGGGTGGCTCAGTCAGCTACGTGTCTGCCTTTGGCTCAGGTCATGATCCCAGGGTTCTGGGGTCGAGTCCCGATTCAGGCTCCTTGCTCAACGGGGCGTCTGCTTCTCCCTCTGCCTGCCACTCCCCTGCTTATGGTCTCTCTCTCTCTCTGACAAATAAATAAATAAAATCATTAAAAAAAACACACACAACAAAAAAACAAACAACAACAACAAAAACGATCTCCTAGTTGGGGCTATTTTAGATGCTAACATCCAAAAAGGTGCCCAAGAAGGAGAGAGAAAGTAAGCAGGAGATCTTCACACCCAGATAGGTCTGGGCAAGAACAGCAGTGATTTCTTTACAACATAATATAGAAAGTCTTTATAGAAGAGAGGGCATTTGGGAAACTTTTTTGAAAACAGCAGGAAAATAATCTTTAGGTTAAATAAACTTTTAAACCAGACCTCAGTACAAATTTAACACACCTCGGAGACCACAGACCGAAAGCGTTCAACGGTTTCTTCTATCAGTGACTTAAGTGACAGAAATAGTCGAGATAGCTTGCTGCTTCTGCTATACTTTTTTTTTTTTTTTCCAGAGAAGAAACAGCCAGAATAATTAAGTCGTCCAATTCAGAGAGGGCTGCCACATCCTTAGTTTTATCTACAGTGGCTCTGTACTACTAGAAACGTCTGCAAATTTTTGAAATGGAAGTTTTATTTTTTTTTCCTTAGATCAGAACCTTGGGCTGCTGTCTGCGAGAGTCGGTGGTGACAAATCAACTCATTTAATAAAAAGATGTGAATGAAGCGAGGGGGAGGAGGCAGGTGTGTCTCCGTGCAAACTCACCTTTCCCTCTTGCCCACTGGGTTTCCATGGAGACGGCTGGGCAGGCTGGTGCCCAGGCCAGTCCATCAGCCCCGCTCATGGCATCTGCATGCTCACCATTGGGGATGGATTATGTTAATGAGGGACGACTTTTCTGCGGTTCTCACAGGTTCAAGCTTTCCTCTCTTCGCTGCAGGATGGATGTTTCTTAGTCAAGTGAGTGCTCAGCAGTGAGTAGCCTTGGCCAGAGAAATGGTAATTCTGGAAAGGCATTTAATTATACTGAGAAGTGCATCACTTATACAGGAGATCATGGTGGTTCTGGCTTCTCCACTCTTGTCTTTTTGTTGTTTTTGTTTGGTTCCTGGTGAGTTTCAGGATCTACAAAGATCAAGTGGTTTGCCAAGTTCCACCCTGACTTCTCAGAGAAATAAACACACTTTCTCCTGAAGATTCTGCCCCATAAAAATGGGGGGAAACGCTAATCTTCTCTTTATAACAAGGGGCAAGCTGAAGCAAAGAGTCAAGGGGATAACTGCATGGCTTACTAAGTGTGTGCATGTGTATTTACTATAGGACGTTCCTTCAGCTTCAGCTAGAGTTTTGGAAGTTTTCTCGACAATCTCTTTCATTTAGAAATGTCTCAAAGTCCCTCATCTTCTTGTGTGAGGCAAGCTGTGGTAGAAGAGCCTGACTGGGGGGATCCAGAGCCTAGTGGATCCCATATGAAAACAGCTGACTAAGGCTTGCTTGTTCTCATGATGACCAAAATATTCAGGAAGTTTCCATGTAACCTACATCTTCACCCCTTCAGTGCGTCAAACCTTCTACCTCACTGGAGTTAGGTCATATGCATGACAGGCTAATGCCCAAAAGGCAATGAACCATAAGACAAGAGGCCAAATTTAAATATCACATCATAACAATGGCACAATGGATCCTCATATTAAAACAATTAGGTGTTGGTTTTCCTAGGTGGCTTGCTCCTTGCCAAATTTTACCCCTAAACGAGTCAATCTATATCAACTAACACATTTTAGAGTTCTCTTTCTACCTGAGTTCCCCAGAAATATAATTCAATCATGAAATTATCCCAAGCAAAAATGTACATACATATAAAGCAAAAACTCCAGGTGGAAAACTAACTAAATAAGTAACAGTACAATACTACTCAAAGGCATTAGTAAATTATTTCCTAATAATATAGCCTTTCGATGATCTAACTTATTACGCCTCCCCCACTCTAAGAGCACAGAATTGTTAGCTAAATTTATTAAAAAATCTAAGTGAATCTAAGTAAAACTTGACTCTAAGCCCAGTGGGAGAAAGACCATCATGTATTAAAATAAGCTCTGAAATCAATTCGATCCAAAATACTTATTCATCTAGCAACTGCTATGGGAATATTTCTAAAAAAAAAAAAAAAAAAAATCAATGCAACTTTATTACTTTTAAGTAGATATTTTTAACTTAAAGAATGTCTAAATTGAAGTTTTAGCCACTCCGATTTAATGATCAGATAGTCCTGAGAAGCGAAAATCATTTGCATGCTAACAACGAATAGAATGGGAGACCAAATGTCCAGAACATGTATAAAAATAGACTTCTGACCCACAACCTCCAGCAACTGGCCCAAGAAACGGGCCTATTATCTATAGTAACCAGCCCAGGATCCAGCACGCTAGACATCGGACTTGTAGGAAGATAGCCGGCTATCTCTACCAACAACCCAGGAAGCCAAACAATAGCCCTTGTAACAATCGGCCCTAAATAGCCAGGAATACATTAATAAGTGACAGCTTCCCTAATGTTTGTTCCTGCTTCCAACTTTGGACAAAGCAGAGGAAGCCCAGAATGCACCCCTAACCAGTCCCATAGGACACACTGCTTCCAGTTTGCCTGCTTACCATTTCCCCATGCAAGCAGCCTCCCATCAGGGCACACCTGGCACTTTCCCTTTTATCATTTATAAAGCGTTCCCATTCCTCTGCCTGCTTTGAGTCTCCGCCAAACGCAAGTGATAGTGACTGACTCCCTTGCCACAGCAAGCTCGGAATAAACAGCCTTTGTTTGTTCTCATTTGGTTGGCCTTTGTTTATTTCCACAGTGATCATTTCTTTTAAAAAGTTTATTTTCTTTTTAAGTGGGTTACACGCTATCCTTGACAAAATATACACATAATTGTTTTGCTTAGAAGATAACTTCTCCTTATATTGTGCCCCCCCCCAAAAAAACCAACAATCCTGAAGTTGAGTTCTCCACAGAGCATTTACAGAAATAATGATAATACTGATACCAGTGTCATAATGGTGACCACCACGCAGCAACACACGACCCATTTTGATGCCCTGTGTGTGGAAGAACTGATTAGAGCACTTTACACATATGAATTCGTTCACTTCTCAGAGCAGCCCTACGAGACAGAGGCTGTCTTATTTAACACAGGAAGAGCCTCAGAGGCAAAGCACATGTTTGGTCTCACCAGCTAGTAAGTAGCAGAGCCAGGCTTCCCACCCCAGGCTCCCTCTGCATCCATGCTTTTCACCCTTATGGACATGGACCAAATCCATGAAGCATGTCCTGGCTTGAAGTAAGAGGAGAAGATCAGAGGACAAGGAGCTTCACAGAAATCTTTCCATAAAGAGCAACAAATATACCTTTTATGTTCCATCTAAAGAGAGACAAACAATAACAACAAAAACCAGATTCAATGCAATATTCCCTATTAAATATATAACAAACAACCAAAATTATCTATGGAATACAAGATATTTTTTCAGGGATAAAAATAAAAGTGATGACAAGATCCTATATAACCAACTCTGCAGCAGAACCATACTGCTCCCTTGGAAGCACATGCCTAGGCCTTGCCCCAGATCTCCAGGATGTGGGCTTCATCTGTGGAGCATGAGGTAGGCAGGTGCATCTTGTGGAGAATTTCCAGATGAGTCTGACGTGCACCTAGGGATGGGGGCCTGGGATCTAAACTTTCCAAATAACCAGTTGTTTCTGGCCATATAAACAAATCATACAGTGGGTTACTAGAAACTTTTAAAATATTCCATCCAGGGAGTTTGGAGTTGTGCAAATGCAGGCCTTCATGCTCAAATTTCCAAGTCTGTGGAGCTCTGCATTTAGGAGGGCAATCACTGCTCACATGGACAGTGGAGGACGAAGTGAACGCTGGAAACAATATTAAACACGATTAAATACCCCATCCCCCACAGTGTCACAACGTGGCCCATTTCAGCACCATCTGCTCTCCTCAGAGACCAGGGGGCCTGTAGAATTTTCCTTTTATTGGATTTTTCCTCTAGCTTTGAAAGCTTTCACTATGTGGTGATCGTGCAAAGGAAGAGTAATGAAAATTGTCATTAATGAAAGTAAATACTGTTCATTAACTTCAGCTGTAGCTCATCTAAAAGCTCAAATGACTTCATAATTAAAGTGCTAACCAAAATTAGGCATTAGAGTGTAATAATTAATTTAAAATTGCACACAATAGTACAAATCTAAGGTAATCACTAAAATGAAAAGAAATGGGAAGATGATATTAAAGCCATAGAGATCTTTTGGAGAACTCAAATAAAATAAGTGATTTTGCTGTCACTTCCAAAGAAAATGAATAACTCTGACTCTGACATCTGGCATTTCCCAGTGTGATTCCCTTTACCTTTTCTTACCCACCTGGAAGGGAAAGATAATAACATTTACCTTTTGTGCCTCTCAGGAATATTAATATTTTAGAAGGACTTTGAGATCAGCATGAGAAAACTACATCAGGAAGCAGACAATTATTACAACACAGATTTTAAGTTGCTATAATTTGTGGACTTCATTGTGATATGTGGGAATTTCTTTATCCAGTCAGCAGACACACATGTAGTGGGTCTTAAGCAGTATCTGCCGAATATGCTTCACCTTCTTACGTATAAATGCTGCTTGTTTATCACTTTTCAAAAGTGGTTCCCACCACTTGGAGTGGTCTAACCAACAGGGCCATTGTGAAGATCAGGTCAGCTGCTGTTAAGAAAAAGAGTACTTTGGTGGGGGGGGGGTTGTTTTTTTGTGTTTTGTTTGTTTTCTGTTTTTTGTTTTTTGGGAGAGAGAGTGTGGGCGTAGGTGGGGAGAGGGGCAGAGGAAGAAGGAGAGAAAGAATCAAGCAGGGTCCATGCCCACCGTGGAGTCCGACATGGGGGTGGATCTCATGACAGTGAGATCATGACTCTGAGATCATGACCTGAGCTGAAATCAAGAGTCAGATGCTCAATCAACTGAGCCACCCAGGTGCCTTAAGAAAAGAATACTTTGAACACTGTAAGCAGTGTGCAAGCTTTAAATAGTACCTGGTAATATTTTTTTTTTTTTTTAAAGATTTTATTTATTTATTTGAGAGAGAGAGAACGAGAGACAGAGAGCATGAGAGGGAGGAGGGTCAGAGGGAGAAGCAGACTCCCCGCCGAGCAGGGAGCCCGATGTGGGACTCGATCCCGGGACTCCAGGATCATGACCTGAGCCGAAGGCAGTCGCTTAACCAACTGAGCCACCCAGGCGCCCAGTACCTGGTAATATTTTAATATGTGCCTATTTATAGCTGACCAAAGAACGTCCCTGTTCTTTGCACTCTTGTCCTCAACTCTGAAATGCTAAAGTTCTTTAGAACTAATACTGGATCCTCTTCTCTTCTGATTATTCTCTCTCTTTTTTATTTTATTTGACAGAGAGAGAGAGCAGGGTCAGAGGGACAAGAAGACTCTGTGCTGAGTGCAGAGCCCAATGTGGGGCTCCATCTCACAGCCCTGAGATCATGACCTGAGCCGAAACCAAAGTCAGATGCCACCTAAGTGCCCTTCTTCTGATTACTCTCTTATCCTAAGTGAATTTAGTCAACCCAATCTCTTTGCTAAGAACCCAAATGTGTTTCTCCAGCCCATATCTCTGTGTGCTCCTGACCATACATCCAACAAGCTACTTCACATCCCCACTGAAAGATTTCAAAGGCATCTCTAACTTATAAGGTCCAAAACCCAACTCTTGCTTTTTTTTTCTCTGAAGTATCTTCCTCCAGGAAGTGAGACTTCCATCCATCCAGTTAATTTTGCCAGAAGCTTGGGAATCATCCGACACCTTTCTTAAACCAATTCATCATCAAGTCTATGGATTCTCTCTCCCAAATATATTTCTAATCCATGTACTTCTGTTCATCCCCTTACTGCCACCCTGATGTAGGTTAACATGATCTGTCTCCTACACTAGTAAAAGGACTTCCCTTTAATTAGTCTATTTCCCCTCTTCCCCAACACACCTGTCATTATAATCTCACCTCCACAAAAAAACACTAGGATCTCTTTGAAAGTTCATTGTCATCCCCATCAACATTGTCACTGTTATCATTATCATCTAACATTTATGTAATACTTCCTACAGGACAGAAGTTTTAGAAAGAACATTGTATCTACTAACTTGAAGAACTACAACCTTTGAAGTATCATCATCTTGCTTTTTAGAGATGAAGAAATGAAAGCAAAGAGAGGTTAAGTATCTTGTCCAAAGTTGTGCAGCTTGTAAGGGGCAGAGCTGTGATTCAAACCCAGACAGTCTGACAGAATCCGCATCGTATTATACTTCCCGTAACATGTTCCCGGATATGCCACTCCTTCCATGAAACTCTATACTGGCTTCCCATTGCCTTTGGGATCAGACTTGCCCTCTTCACCAGGAATTTCAGGACTTCATACAACCTGGCCTTGGCATTCTTCTCTACTTCACCTTCACGTGTTCTCTCCTCCATGTGCGGTGCGTCAGCCGTGCTGGCTTTGTTCATTTGTGTGCATGTGTCAAGTGCTCTTCTGCTTCGGGGTCTTTCAACATGACATTCCTTCCACTGGATCTCACTGCTTTTGAGAGGCTTTCTCTGACCCTACACATCTAAATTAGGCTGCTCTTGTTGTGTTTATTATACCCTGTCTTTTCTTTGATAGCACTCAACATGATGTCTAAGTATTTGTCTGTGCAATGGCTTATTGCGTATCCAGCTTCAGGGGGGCAGGACCATGATTGCCCTGTTCACCACTGTCTAGGCAACATCTAACAAGCCCAGTGCAATATGAATATGAATGTCCTAACAGAAAACAATAAATAGGAAAATGGAAAACAGGCTGCCAATATATTGGAAGTAAGGAGTTAGGAGAGGCAATGGATGCTTAGAAAAAGAGCTAGAAGTGAGAAGAGGTTGAATTGACAAGAGAAGCCATTGGGCCGGTTTAGACAAAAGATGATGGGGACAGAATTTGATACTGACCTCAGCTGGGAGCCTAGGAAAGGGCACTAATGCCAGTTAGTTCTGCACAAATGGACCAAGAGGAATGCAGTGGTCACACGGAGCCCTCTAGGCCTGAACCTAGAGGTTGTACTTAGAAAACCAAGCAGAAAAAAACACTTCCCATGGGGAGGGGAGACCGAGAAACAGAGCTCAAAAATAGCAGGAAGAAGGGAGTCTGAAACCATAGACACAGAAGAAACCTGAAATGCATCTTCCAGACTCCTGTAAGCAAGCTAGCCTGCTGCTTCCAGCGTGTAATTAGCCCGCATCGGCACCAGCCCTCCTGATCTGGCTGAGGGCTCGTGTGGCTGCAGGCTCGTCATTCCTAAAGGCCCCATCTGAAAACTGCTTCGGGCATCTGCATTTGACCACAGCAGCCTTATCCTGGGGCATTATCTCTGATACCCTAGCAAGACACCTGAGAGGACTTAGAAGGAATCAAGACCACAGGGTTCAAAATTCTTCGTGAATGTGTGGAATAGGGAACCAATCAATCCAAACACCGTGAAACAACAGGCGGACGTGTTCCGTTTTGCTGGCACGCTCACTGGTTCCCTTGCAGTTCCAGGATCCTCTCTCTGATCCAGCAGGTTCGTGGCAACTGTAAGAGCTGGTCTCTGCCACGCAGGATGCCACACGTGGCTTTCATTGAAAGGAATCTGGCATCAATTAGCAGGAACCTCAGTGGAAGAGGCCTGCTATAAGCAGCAGATGCTGGGAAGGCTTTGTTTCTACCTCTTCAATCCAAGGCTTACATACACACACCTACATGCCATTCAGACAAAGACCAACTTGGATTGCTGACTGGAACAACTCCCTTCCAATATTTTGGTTACACTGGAGGAGTGAGAACAGTGTCATCCACCATAGAAATCACACAGAAAACGGGGCCAGGGAGAAATGAGATTTAGATTCTGGCTCTGCTGTGAGGACATCATGAAAAGCTGCGGTGGTAGCTCTAGAAGAGTAATTAGTATACAACTAGTAGCAGCAGTGGTGATGGGAATATTGGTAATATCTCCTTGCGTATACTTGGTAGATGACAGTTTTCAAGACCCATCCTTTCCTGGGATTGGCTGTGAGGGGTTGTAAAGCTCCCCCCTATGGTGAGAGATTGTCATTCTCAGGGAACGCGGTGCCCTTGGCAGAGCGGGAGGAAACAATGACTTTTTACAGGGGAGAAGAGTGGGGCTCAGCTTGGCTTGACTTCTCCAGGATCACACCATGGCAGCCAGAGAAGTCTAGTGCTTCTCCTTCTGCAGGCACCTCACCTGAGCCTGACATTACTTCTGTGTTCCCTATAGCCTGTGCTGGAATACTTCCTGAGATGCTCTCTCCTGCTCTGTGAACTTCCGAGGGAAGAAGACGGGTGTACTTCATGCCCTGGGCCCCCGTGAGGCACAAAGATCAAGTCACAGATGGCACCCATTTTTGCTCAATAAAGGAGTGAATGAGCAAATGAGCCATGAGTAAAAGCCAGACCTTTGATAAGTGTCTCTCCATAAGAGAACCCTGCCTCTCTCTGAATCATTTCGCTTGGTTATAAAAGCTAATCGGAAGCCCCTTCATTTTCTTTGGTGTTCTTTTTTTGTCTTCCTTAAAATAGGGCTTTGTGACTTTTGCACCTCTACAGTATAAACATGAAGGGCATTGTTTTTGTGGAGTGAGGGCTAATTATTGCTCTTAATGCAAGTATTGCTGTAACTACTTTGCCACCTGCCAAAAAAATAAAAATAAAATAAAATAAAGGGGGGGAGTGAGAGGAATTAAAATAAACTTCGATCTATACATTGTAAAGACTTCATTATACTGAGAACTTGAACCACCTCATTCAAAGCCAACTCAATAATGAGAAAAAGTTGGGGCACCTGGGTGGCTCAGTCGGTTAAGCGTCTGCCTTCGGTTCAGGTCATGATCCTGGGGTCCTGGGATTGAGCCCTGCATCAGGCTCCCTGCTCAGCGGGGAGTCTGCTTCTCCCTCTGCCTTTCCCCCAAGCTTGTGCTCTCTCTCTCTCGCTCTCTCTCAAATAAATAAATAAAATCTTAAAAAAAAAAATTATGAGAAAAAGTGATGAATTTGAAGTTTGAGGTAATTCAGGCCTTTAGCAATCCCCATCCTGGCTCTCCTCAGACGAGAGCAATGGTCCATCCCCTCCATCCCTACCCCACATCCATGATCAAGGGTTTGGGGCATTTGTACAAGTTTTCCTCTCTGCTGTTACATTTCCATAGGTGCCTTTAAAATGACAACTTTGCTGGGCAGAGGAAGTTTGAAAGAAAAGCAAAGCAGGCCAGGATGGAAGGCTGGAGAGGGTGTGGAGGTGGGGATTACAGCCCCCCAGGCGGCCCCTGGATCGCAGCCCTGGTGAGTGAAGTGGAAAGCCTTCTAGGAGCTCCGTGTGTCACATTAAGTTGAGTGAAAGGGTGGCTCCAGCAGCCCCTGCCTGTCAATTGTGTTTGTCTCCAGCCCATGGAAGTTTCATTATTCATTACTCGCCGGGCATGGACATCACAGTAGCACCAGCCTCTGTCTAATCCCCACCTGATAATGTATTTCTGATAAGCATGACGGAGCCCAGTGCTCCTGACAGGATTCACATTTCCAGCCGGATAAAGCGCCATTTACATGACGCAGGCACTGTGAATTTAGATCACAGAGATAAGGGCGGGCAGCCGACTCTGGGCTGAGCTGCTCTGGAGTCTATCGATTGGAGTCTGGGGCGCCGGCGGCTGCATCGCGCCCCCACCAACCAGACAGACGGGCCACCGGCCGCTAGGAGCGTGGGCACCCGGGACCGTGATGGGGTGTCAGCCGCCGACTGGCCCTACCTGCCCTGACCCAGCAACTCTTACCTGAGAGCCCAATAAGTGAAGCGACCACACAAGGCCCTAAGGACTCCAGTGGTCCTAAATCAGCGGGAAATAGGGACGCGTGCCACTGTGCCTTTTCCGAGGGCCGGCTCCATCCAAAGTCTTGTGTATGCACGTATTTTATTGTCCAAGAAAATATTTACATGACTTCCTCAGCAAATATTAAAAGATGTCCCAGGGCAGGAATTTCTTGGGACCTCTGATTCTGTCCCTGTGTCCTTAAAGCCCAAGAGAAATACATCTATGCATCTGTGAATTGTTCAACATCATTTGTGCAAGAGGCAGGATTAGCACCAGCCAAGGGGATCAAATCAATTCTGATTAGTTGAGGGTGTTTATTGCTCTTTGGGGCTGATGCCAATTCTATTTTCCCAGCTTCAGTGCAGCTTGAGAAGTGATTACCTCTGAGAGCGCGTGCAGTTGTCAGCCTGACAAAAGCACATCCTCATGACACCAATGTCATCTCCTAAATATTTCTCAACTCTGTCCCCATCTTTCAATAGTACCACCACCCCAGGCCAGGCTTTCATTGTCTCCTGCTGAATTCTTACTAGCAACTTTGTAAAGAAGTCTCCTGGCCTCAGATCTTGCCAGCCAGATACTGATTCTTCAGCCCCTCTGGCGTCCAGGTGACAGGGGCCTGGCCTCATCTCTAGCAGCTTCCAGCCCTGCCATGGGCGTTCCCTACACCCACAGGGAGCCAGTTTCTGGAGCAAGCCCTCCAAAGCCCCTTGGGGGAACCAATACCCACTCCAGCCTCCCCTTCTAGCTGGTTAATTCCAAACATTCATTCATTCATTCATTCACTCATTTGCCTTAACAATGCAGCTCCTCTTGAAATCCTCCCACTTCCCCCTTGCTATTTCCATGCTCATGCTGTTATTTGTACGTCTAAGATATTCACAGCTCCAAATCCCTCGTGTCTCCAGGCAAACTCCTTCTTAACTTGGAAGCTACAGCTGAATTAGTGTTCTTCCCCTAGATCCCCATAATACTCCAAGCATTTCCGCATGGCACTTAACACATTTTATTCTAATGCTCTCTTTAAGAATCTGTTTCTGATACTAGAGCTGAATCCTGTGTACTCCTAACATCTGCAGGGCCAGGGCAAGAGTTCAAATGGAGGCCCACAGGCCAGGCCTAAACATTTTACAGTTATAAATCAAGCCATCACATTTTAATTAAAATATATTCTTGGGGCTCCTGGGTGGTGCAGTCTGTTAAGCGTCGGACTCTTGGTTTTGGCTCAGGTTGTGATCTCAGGGTTGTGAGATCTAGTCCATCATTGGGCTCTGAGCTCAGTGGAGAGTCTGCTTAAGACTCTCTGCCCCTCCCCATTGCTTTCTCTCTCGCTAAAATAAATAAATAAATCTTTAACAACAACAGACTATATACATTACACATATATGGGTGTGTGTGTGTGAATTCTATGTTCCTACCTTAATAAATACTCCTTTATAATGGCCTGCAAGGCCAGGCTCAGATTTAGGACCTCTGGACTCCCCAAGGCCCTTTGCTGGAATATGGTATGAGGATAACCCACTCCTAATCCTCCTCTTCCCATCTACCTAGCTCTGAGAAGGATTTGTGTGTACACGTGGGGACACCCTAGGCCACACCTCCAGGCTCTGCCCACCAGCCTTTGCAAATAACCCCTGGGTATCTGACCAGGAAACATGGCCTTGGGAGTGGGGCTGGGAATGGTTTTGATGAGGAATTTGTGATCTCAGTACCCAGAGGACTTTTTAAAGGGAGACCACAGGATCCAGGTGGCCATGTCCTTCAGATGTGTATATCCTTCCCTTCAAGGGAAGAGGCACAACCACAAGGGCTAAGTTGGGGGAGTCCAGTCCCCGTGTCACTCTTGCCTAGGTAAGGGCAATGCTGTCCCTGATCCTAGCCCACTGCTAGCATCCAAGAGAAGATCAATGAATAAACAAATGAAAGAATAAATGAATCATTTTTTACAAGCATACATGAAGTTTCACTTTGCTGGATAACAATGGGTAATACAAAGCCTAGCTGCACCATTTAAAGACAATAAGAATGGGACTCTGAGTTTGGAAAAAGTGTATTTCAATATTATCACAAACGTTACCTGTTAAGTTTGTCAGAGTTAAATATTTTATTTAGTGAGTGAGTTCATTTCTGCATTAAAGGGATACCGAATGACATAATGTAAAGAGCTTAAACTTTAAAATCAGGCTTAATCTTTATGAGCCTTAGTTTTGCTACCTATTTGGTGAGAACAGTAATAATATTATATATTGAAAATATAAGTAAAACATTCAGCACTGATCCGGGCAGGTAAGTTGTCTTTCTTTACTTGTTCTTCCATACCCTGGAGGACAATTTTATGAGTTGCAGGGTAGACGGCTAGCTAAGTAGGCACACCAGTGTTTGCTGAACTTCAATAAACTGAAGCATAAAATACAAGCAATGGGCATACTGTTTAGCAACATGGCAAATTCAGGTAATAAAGACTTACATCCTCTTTCACATAGAAATGTCAGATATAATATAATATAGGATGACAAAAATAATTAAATATACACCTGATTTCAAAGGATAAAATAATTCCCTAGTGCCAAGGAAACTGTAACAAGAGGGAACTTAAAACCAGAGCACTCCAGTGAGCTGATACTATGGGAGGTTTTTAAACCTTGATGTGGACTCTGGGCCTGGAAGATAAGGTTTAAAAAAATCCATACAGAAACAGATGTGTCCAAGGGTGCTTACACAATTGGAAGCTGGAACTCAGAGCCTTGCATGAAGAGACTACTCTCAAAGGCTTGTCCATGTCATAGGAAACACACAAACTAAAGGAATCCAGAAACCCCACCTATCAACCCAGAGCAGCAGAGAATCTGTCTGCCCTGTACTCTGAGTAAAAGTGCCTGGAAAACCCATTAAAAACTTATGTCACACGTAGATGCAGTGTCTGAAATCACATGGTACTAAAATGTCACATAAACTGTGGTTCAGGAACTTTGAAACACCTTAGGTGCCCATAAAACATCAGCAAAATGTGCCCTTAGGGAATCGCCCCAAGTCACAGGTGATGGGTGTGACTCCCACAGGAAAGGGAGAAACAAGTAAACAAGCATAGCCCAGAAAACTACAAGCACTGAGAAAACAAACCATGATGCCATGAGTCAGTGAAAAAACAAAAGGCTTACTGGCACACCAAACTCAGAGGTGAAAGACAACACGGTTATTATGTTTAAGGTAATTAAACCAACAAAAGAAGAAACACAAAGAACGGTAGGTTATTTTAAAAAGCATGTAGACAACCTTGTTTAAAAAAGGAAAAAAAAAGCAGAGGGTTTACTAAATGCCAGACACTGTGCTAAGCATTTTATATGTATTACCTCATCCCATCTTTTCAATCTGAACAACAGTCCTTTGAGGTAGGCACTATTTTTACCTCATTTTTAAAGATGAGGAAACTTGGACACAGATATTAAATAGAGCTCAAGATCTTCCAGCTTTGAGGTCAAAATTTAAACCCAGACTATCTTGTTCCAGAAAGTTTTCTCTTTATCACGGCAGGCATTTCAGGAAATGAAAAGGATCGTCATTAAAATTAAAATTAAAACTCAGTGGCTAAGGGCGCCTGGGTGGCTCAGTTGATTAAGCATCCGACTCGATTTTGGCTCAAGTCATGATCTCCGGATCGTGAGATTGAATACCTCACAGGGCTCCAAGCTCAGCAGGGCATCTGCTTAAGATTCTCTTTCTCCCTCTTCCTCTGCTCCTTCCCCTTGCTCATATGTGCTCTCTCTCTCTCTCCCTCTAAACAAACAAATAAATAAAATCTTAAAAACAAAACAAAACAAAACTTAGTGGCTAGCATAAGATTGGATACATCTGAGGAAAACAATAAGAAAATGGAAAATGCATGTGAGGAATTTATACAGACTACCTCATAGAAAGAAGATGTAAAAACTATAAATACAGGTGGAGGATATGAAAGACATAAAGATTAAAATGCAAGGGTCCAATCTATTACTAACAGGAATTTCAGAAGGAAGGCAATGGGCCTTAGACTTATAAAAGATACTCAATCTTCAGCAAAAAAATAAAAACAAACCTAAACATGATATGTCATATATTACACCGAAGACAGAGTTTACCGTAAGAGTAACAAGAGAGAAAAAAAAAAAAAAAAAAAAGTACAGATTACCTTAGAAAGGACAACAATTAGACCGATAATAGCAGACTTTTTATCAGGAAAAGCATAGGGCAGAAAACCATCAAATAAGCAAATCAGTATGATAATTTAAAAACACAGCAAAATTTTCAACTTAGAATTCCACACTCAAACAAGCTATACGTGAGAAAAACCTGAATAAAGTTTCCACACCCAGGCAAATAATAAATTTGTAAAATTGACAAGTTTATTCTAAAATTCATATGGAATTGCACACGACATGGACAAAAGTTAAAAAGAAGGACAAGGGCGCCTGGGTGGCTCAGTTGGTTAAGCGACTGCCTTCGGCTCAGGTCATGATCCTGGAGTCCCGGGATCGAGTCCCACATCGGGCTCCCTGCTCGGCGGGGAGTCTGCTTCTCCCTCTGACCCTCCTCCCTCTCATGCTCTCTCTCTCTCTCATTCTCTCTCTCGCAAATAAATAAAATCTTAAAAAAAAAAAAAAAAAAAAAAAAGAAGGACAAAATAGGAGAATTCATGCTTCTGGACTTTAAAACCTACTACAAAGCAACAGTAATCAAGAAAGTATAGTACTGGACCAATGTAAATGTATAGATAAGTGAAATGGAATTCAGAGTACAGAAATAAATCCATATATCTGTGGTCAACTGATCTTTAATAAGGGTGCCAAGACCACTGCATGGGGAAAGAACAATCTTTTCAACAAACTGTGCTGGGAAAACTGGATAGCCACATGCTAAAGAATGAAGTTAACCCCTACCTCACACCATATGCAAACATTAACTCAAAACAGATCATAGACTTAAATGT
This sequence comes from Halichoerus grypus, assembly GCF_964656455.1. Taxonomy (NCBI): domain Eukaryota; kingdom Metazoa; phylum Chordata; class Mammalia; order Carnivora; family Phocidae; genus Halichoerus; species Halichoerus grypus. Next base: position 84,282,905 of record NC_135722.1, on the reverse strand, counting down.
AAGAGCTAAAACTATAAAACTCTTAGAAGAAAATACACAGGTAAATTTCCATAACCTTGAATTGGGCAAAAAAAAATTTTAGATATGACACTGTAAGTATGAAAAAAAAAAAGAAAAAATAGCTAAAATGGACTTTATCAAATTTAAAATGTTTTGTACATCTAGAAAGGGAAAAAGAAAACCCACAGAATGGGAGAAAATATTTACAAATCATAAATCTGATAATAGACTTATATCTGGAACACATAAAGAACACTTACAACTCAATAATAGAAAGACAACCCAATTAATAAATGGGCACAAGATTGTAACAGACATTTCTCCAACAAAGAAGAATAAATAAAGCAGTTGTACAATTGGCCAGCAGCTTATGAAAAGGTGCTAACCATCTTTCTTCATCAGGGCAATGCAAGTCAAAACCACAATGACATGCCACTTCACAATCACTAGGATGGCTGTAACAAAAGAGATGATAACAAATGTTGATGGGTAAATGGAGAAATTAGAGCACATATATGCCGCTAATGGGGATGTAAACTGACTCAGCTTCTTAGGAAAACATCTGACAGTTCCTTAAAAAGTTAAAACATACAGTTAACATATGACCTAGAAATTCCACTTCTAAGCTATATATCCAAGAGAAATCAAAACATATGTCCACACAAAAATTCTTTTTTTTTTTTTAATTTTTATTTATTTATTTGACAGAGAGAGACACAGCAAGAGAGGGAACACAAGCAGGGGGAGAGGGAGAGGGAGAAGCAGACTCCCAGCTGAGCAGGGAGCCCGATGCGGGGCTCGATCCCAGGACCCTGGGATCATGACCTGAGCCGAAGGCAGACGCTTAACGACTGAGCCACCCAGGCGCCCCAACACAAAAAAATTCTTACGTGAGGGCGCCCAGGTATCTCAGTCTGTTAAGCGTCTACCTTCAGCACAGGTCATGATCCCAGGGTCCTGGGATTGAGCCCTGTGTCTGGCTCCCTGCTCCACAGGGAGCCTGCTTCTCCCTCTGCCTGCTGCTTCCCCTGCTTGTTCTCTCTCTCTCTCAAGTAAATAAATAAAATCTTAAAAAATTTTACATGAGTGTTCATGACAGCATTATTCATAAAAGCCAAAAGGTGGAAACCACCCTAATGTCCATTAAATAATGAATGGAGAAACAAAATTTTAAATTCATACAATTATTTAATAACATAAAAAGAATAAAGTACTATATATGCTCTAAGAAGCCAGTCACAAAAGACTACCTATTATAGGATATATGATATATAACATAGAATCATATATGATTCTATTCATATGAAAGTCTAGAATAGAGAAATCTATGGAGACAGAATATAAATTCATGGTTGCTTAGGTCTGGGGGTGGTGGGGGTGAGGATGGTGGTGGTGGTGGTGATTGGATATTCCAAAATGGACTGTGGTGATGGTTGCACATATTTGTGGATCAGCTAAGAAAAACAATCAAAATGTATATTGTAAGTGGATGAATTGTAGTTTAGTTTCAGACCATTACTAAAGGTTATCCTGCAAAAAAAAAAAAAAAAGGAAGGAAAGAAAGAAAGAGAAAGAAGGAAGGAAAGAAGAAAGAAAGAAAGAAAGAAGAGGAAAGAAAGAAAGGAAAGAAGAGGAAAGAAGAGGAAAGAAAGAAAGAAAGAAAGAAAGGAAGAAAGAAAAGAAAGAAAGGAAAGAAAGGAAAGGAAAGAAAGGAAAGGAAAGAAAGGAAGAAGGAAGAAGGAAGAAGGAAGAAGGAAGAAGGAAGAAGGAAAGGAAAGGAAAGGAAAGGAAAGGAAAGGAAAGGAAAGGAAAGGAAAGGAAAGGAAAGGAAAGGAAAGGAAAGAAAGAAAGAAAGAAAGAAAGAAAGAAAGAAAGAAAGAAAGAAAGAAAAGCAAGCCAGCCAGCCAGCCAGGAATGAAAGGGGGCAGGAAGGATGGAAGGAAGGAAGGAAGGAAGGAAGGAATTTAACCAAGAATGAAAAACAGAATCCAGGAAACAATGGTCAAAAATAATTCATAAATTTGCTGACATCTATTAGTAACAGCTAACTATAAAAAAAAAGGATGGTAAGAATCAAAATAGTCTGTGGTCCTAATTTGTTTACAGAAAGAATGGAGACATCAACTAACTTTAAAATTTAAATCAAAGAGCTATATTACCATTTAATATTATTAAAAATAATATTTGATATAATACAAATAATACATTATAAGTTAAAAAAAAAAGAAGATAGCAGGAGGGGAAGAATGAAGGGGGGGAATCAGAGAGGGAGATGAACCATGAGAGACGATGGACTCTGAAAAACAAACTGAGGCTTCTAGAGGGGAGGGTGGTGGGAGGATGGGTTAGCCTGGCGATGGGTATTAAAGAGGGCACATTCTGCATGGAGCACTGGGTGTTATACACAAACAATGAATCATGGAACACTACATCAAAAACTAATGATGTAATATATGGTGATTAACATAACATAATAATAAAAAAATACTATATATCTACATTTATATATACTTATGACCTAGAATGTGGTTAGTTTTCTTTAAATGCATTAGATATGCTTGAAAAGAATATGTATCCTCTACATTTGGGGTAAAATATTTTATATATGTTCATTAGAAAAAATTTTACACAACACACACACACACACCCATCAATATGCTATTTACACAAAATGTATATGGAATAGAGATCTTAAAGTTGAAAGAAAAAAATACGGCAAGAGTCAATAATTTGAAAGGGTATTGGTACAGCAACCACAGTATAATTTAAATAACTAAAATAGCTTAAGAAAACTAACATTTTTAATTTTTATTTTAATTCCAGGATAGGTAACACACAGTGTTATATTAGTTTCAGGTGTATAATATGGTAATTCAACAATTCTATATATTACTCAGTGCTCATCATAAATGTACTCTTAATCCCCTTCACCTATTTCACCAATCCCCTACCTACCTGCCCTCTGACAACCACCAGTTTGTTCTCTATAGTTAAGAGTCTGGTTTTTGTTTTGTTTTGTTTTGTTATGTTTTTTTTGTCTCTTTTTTTGTTCATTTGTTTCATTTCTGAAATTTCACATGTGAGTGAAATCATGTGGTATTTATCTTCCTCTGACTGACTTATTTCACTTACATTATACTCTTTTTACCCATCCATGCTGTTGCAAATGGCAAGATTTCATTCTTTTTCATGGCTGAATAATATTCTAGCATATATACGTGTGTGTGTGTGTGTGTGTGTGCCACATCTTCTTCATCCATTCATCAATCAATGGACACTTGGGCTACTTCCATATCTTGGCTAATGTGGCTATAAACATACGAGTGCATGTATCCCTTTGAATTAGCATTTTTTGTATTCTTTGGGTAAATAGTAGTGCGATTGCTGGATCCTAGGATAGTTCTATTTTTAACTTTTTGAGGAACTTGCATACTGTTTTCCATAGTGGCTGCACCAGTTTGCATTCCCACCAACAGTGCACGAGGGTTCCTTTTCTCCACATCCTCACCAACACCTGTTTCTTTTGCTGTTGATTTTAGCCTTTCTGAGAGGTGTGAGGTGATATCTCATTGTAGTTTTGATTTGCATTTCCCTGATGATCAGTGATGTTGAGCACCTTCTCATGTGTCTGTTAGCCATCTGTATGTTTTCTTTGGAGAAATGTCTGTTTATGTCTTCTGCCCATTTTTTAATTGGATTATTTGTTTTTTCAGTGTTGAGTTTTATAAGTTCTTTATATATTTTGTATACTAACCATTTAACAGATATGTCATTTGCAAATATCTTCTCCCATTCAGTAGACTTTCTTTTAGTTTTATTGATTGTTTCCTTTGCTGTGTAGAAGCTTTTACTTTGATTTAGTCCCAATAGTTTATTTTTGCTTTTATCTCCCTTACCTCAGGAAACACATCTAGAAAAATGTTGCTACAGCCAATGTCAGAGAAATTACTGCCTGTGTTCTCTGCTAGGATTTCTATGGGTTCAGGTCTCACATTTATGTCTTTAATTCATTTTGAGTTTATTTTTGTGTATGGTGTAAGAAAGTGGTCCAGTTTCATTCTTTTGCATGTAGCTGTCCAACTTTCCCAATATTATTTGTTGAAGAGACTGTCTTTTTCCCCTTGTATATTCTTGCCTCATTTGTTAAAAATTAATTGGCCATAAAATCATGAGTTTATTTCTGGGCTCTCTGTTCTATTGATCTATGTGTCTATTTTTGTGTTTTTATTACTATAGCTTTGTAGTATATCTTGAAATCTGGAATTGTGATACCTTTAGTTTTGTTCCTTTTTTTTTTTTCAAGATTGCTCTGGCTATTTGGGTTCTTTTGTGACTCTATTCAAATCTTAGGATTATGTAGTCTAGCTCTGTGAAAAATGCTGTTGGTATTTTGATAGGGATTGGCTTATTCTGTAGATTGTTTTGGGTATTATGGGCATTTTAACACTGTTTCTTCTTCCAATTCATGAGCATGGAATATCTTTCTATTTCTTTGTTTCATCTTCAATTTCTCTTATCAATATTTTATAATTGTCAGAGTCTAGGTCTTTCAACTCTCTGTTTAGGTTTATTCCTAGTTATCTTATTTTTGGTGCAGTTGTAAATGGGATTGTTTTCTTAATTTCTCTTTCTGCTATTTCATTGTGTCTGGAAATGCAATGAATTTCTGTATATTGATTTTGTATCCTGTGACCTTACTGAATTCATTTATCAGTTCTAGTTTGTGTGTGTGTGTGTGTGTGTGTGTGTGTGTGTGTGTGTGTGTGTGTGGAGTCTTTAGGGTTTATTATATATAGTATTTTTTCATCTGCAAATAGTGAAAGTTTTACTTCTTCCTTACTGATTTGGATGCCTTTTGTACCTTTTTGTTGTCTGATTGCTGTGGTTGAAACTTCCAGTACTGTGTTGAATTAAAGTGGTGAGAGTTCTCTGGACTCCAGGAAACAAATTGAGGGTTCTAGAAGGGAGGGGAATGGCGGGATGGGGTAGCTGGGTGATAGGTATTAAGGAGGGCACGTGTTGTGATGAGCACTGGGTGTTATATGCAACTGATGAATCACTGAACACTACAGCAAAAACTAATGATGTACTATATGTTGGTTAACTGAACATAATGAAAAAATAAATAAACACAGGCAATTTATGTATAAAAAATAAAATAAACACACATAATTTTTGTATTTAAAAAAGTGGTGAGAGTTGACATCCTTGTCTTGTTGCTGATCTTAGGGGAAAAGCTTTCAGTTTTTCACCATTCAGTATAATGTTAGCTGTGGGTTTGTCATACATGGCCTTTATTATGTTGAAGTATGTGCCCTATAAACCTATTTTGTTGAAGGTTTTTATCATGAATGGATGTTGTACTTTGTCAAATGCTTTTTCTGCATCTATAGAAATAATCATATGGTTTTTATCCTTTCTCTTGCTGATGTAGTGTATCATGTTGATTGATTTGCAAATATTGAACCATACTTGCATCCCAGGAACAAATCTCTCTTGATCAAGATGAATGATTTTTTAATTTATTGTTAGATTTTGTTAATATGTTGTTGAGGATTTTTGCATCTAGGTTCATCAGAGATATTGGCCTGTAATTCTCTTTTTCTGTAGTGTCTTTATCTGGTTTTGGTATCAGGGTAATGCTGCCTTCATAGAATGAATTTGGAGGACTTGCTTCCTCTTCTATTTTTTGGAATAGTTTTCGAAGAATAGGTATTGATTCTTTAAATGTTGGCCAAATTCACCTGTGAAGCCATCTGGTCCTGGACTTTAGTTTGTTGAGAATTTTTTGATTACTGATTCAATTTCATTGCTGGTAACTAGTCTGTTCAAATTTTCTATTTATTCCTGATTCACTTTTGGGAGGTTATGTTCCTAGGCCTTTATCCATTTCTTCTAGGTGGTCCAATTTGTTGGCATATAATTTTCCATAATATTCTCTTATAATCCTTTGTATTTCTGTGCTGTCAGTTGTTATTTCTCCTCTTTCATTTCTGATTTTGTTTGAATCCTTTCTCTCTCTCTCTCTTTTTTTTTTAAGACACATGCAGATTGAAAGTGAAGGGCTGGGAAAAGCATTTATCATGCAAATGGAAGTGAAAAGAAAACCTGGGTAGCAATACTAATATTGGATGAAATAGACTTTAAAACAAAGACTGTAACAAGAGACAAAGAAAGACACTACAAAATCATAAGGGGAAAAATCCAATAAGAAGATATAGCAATTGAAAAAAAAAAAAAAGAAGAAATAGCAATTGTAAATATTTATGCACCCAACATGGGAGCACCCAAGTACATAAAGTTAATAACAAACATAAATAATAATATAGTAATAGTAGGAGACTTTATCATCCCTCTTACATCAATGGATAGGTCATTCAAACAGAAAATCAACAAGGAAATTGTGGCTTTGAATGATACATTGGACCAGATGGATATATGCAGAACAAATATATGCAGAACATTACATTCTAAAACACCAGAATACACATTGTTTTCAAGTGCACATGGCACATTCTCTAGACTAAATCACATATTAGGCAACAAAACAAGTCTCAACAAATTAAAAAAGATTGAAGTTGTACCACACATCTTTTCCTACCACAATGCTATGAAACTAGAAATCAACCACAAGAAAAAATATAGAAAGAACACAAATACTTGGATGTTAAATAACATGCTATTAAACAATGAATAGGTCAACAAAGAAATCAAAGAGGAAATCAAAAAATACATGGAGAGAAATAAAAATGAAAACTCACAGGTCCAAAATCTTTAGGATGTAGCAAAAGCTGTTATATGAGGGAGGTGTATAGCAATACAGGCCTACGTTGAGAAATAAGAAAAATCTCAAATAAACAAACTAACCTTACACCTAAAGGAGGGAGAACAACAAACAAAACCCCAAACCAAGTAGAAGGAAGGAAATAATAAAGATTGGAACAGAAATAAATGAAATAGAAACTAAACAAACAAAAAACACAAAAAACAATAGAACAGATCAATGCAACTAGAAGCAGGTTCTTTGAAGAGATCAACAAAATTGATAAACCTTTAGCCAGACTCACAAGTAACATTTTTGAGTGTTGGCTATGTGTCAGACATCATAAAAGCCCAGTAACTAACTTATTAACTCAAGACAATATTATGAGGTACATTCTACCAGAATTACAGTTACAGTGTAAACTGAAAAGGCTCCAAATTGTAGTGTACGTTTTTAGTACATATCTCCCAGAAACCATGACGTCAACTAGACTAAATATAATGAGCAAGTTTGACCAAATAAACATATCTAAAACCCTGCACTGCAAAATTTAAAGACTGCATACTCTCTTCAAGCATGTCTCATATGTTTAAAAATACCACATTCTAAGACTTAAGCTTAATCTGAAAAAATTATCACAGAGAATATATAGCATTAAAAAGTGAAATAAAATTGTTAGGCAGGGGCGCCTGGGTGGCTCAGTCGTTAAGCATCTGCCTTTGGCTCAGGTCATGATCCCAGGGTCCTGGGATCAAGCCCCGCATCGGGCTCCCTGCTTGGCAGAGAACCTACTTCTCCCTCTCCCACTCCCCCTGCTTGTGTTCCTTCTCTCACTGTCTCTCTCTCTCTGTCAAATAAATAAATAAAATCTTAAAAAAATTTGTTAGGTAATCACTAAAAGTTGGCATGGAATATTGACCCATTGATCCAAAAGATTATTTAAAAAAAAGTTTATAATAAAAATTATAAAATATATAGACCCAAATGACAATAGAAATGAAACACATAAAACTGAGTACCATATGAAAGGAAATGTGTAGGCTTGATCGTATACATTATGAAAAAAGAAAGAAAATTAATCATCTAAATGTTCAATTCAAAATATTAGAAAATAACAATAAAGAAAATTGAAAAAAATGAAATAAAGGTAAGAATGTTATCTATTTATGTTATTTATATCATGAATATATATTTTAAATTATCGTAAATTTACTCATATTTATATAATGTAATGTAATTTATTTATAGAAGTATTATATAATTATATTTATAATAAATAATGAAAGAGGATCAATGAAACTATTTCTTTGAGGAGAATAATAAAAAAAGACATCTTTTTTCAAGATTGATCAAGGATAAAGGTAAAGTGAAAGTAAGCAAATCAGTAATAAAAGATTGTCTATACTAGAAAGTTAATATCAATTGTTTAAAACATAAGAAAATGTCATGATTGACTTAATGCCTATGATGCAAAACATATATGAAATGAGTAAATTGTATGTAAATATTAAATGATTAATACTGACTCAAAGAGAACTAAAAAAAACTCGATTAGGCTTAGCAGTAAAATGTTCAAACAAAAGACTTTTTTTTTTTTTCAAAATATTTTTTCAAAATAAAGCACCAGATATCAATAACTTCTATGTAATACAAGTTCTTCCAGCTGATGAGAAAGGACCCACACATTACATTTAGGTAGTTGTCATAGTCAGCCTTTAAGATGAGCCAATGTTTCTCATCTCCTGGTGTTCAGGCCCCTCTCATGTTCAATCATGTTTGGTCTATGACCACGCAAAAACTGTGGAAGTGTCACTCTATGACTTCTTAGGTAGGTCATAAACACTCTTCAGTTTCTGCCTTGAATTAATCTTCTGGTGGAAGCCAAAACCTATACCATGAGAACACACGAGCAACTCTGAGACCCATGTAGAGTACTGAAGCTTCTTGCCAGCATCCAGCACCAATTTGCCAGCCATGAGAGTAGACTCTCCAATCCCATTCAAGCCTTCACATGACTGCAGCCCCAACCAACATCTTGACTGCAACCCTGTAAGAGGCTGCAAAGGAAGCTCATAGACAGCAGTGGTCAACTAATTCACTAGTATATACTTGACACCCAAACTCATAAAGAACAATACAGAAAAAGAAAACATACAGGTCAAATTTACAAACAAAAGTGGAAGAATCTTGAGTATCAGCACATCAGGTCCAGCAATCTATGTGTATAAACATGTGTGCATGTATGTATAAATAAAATCAGACATACATAAAATAGAGTTTATTTTGGGAATGCAAGATAATTTAATAGTAGAAAATCTTTTAATATATTTCACCATATTCAGATAGTTATGGAAAAAAACATAATTTCAAGAGACACAGAAAAAGAATTTTATAAATAAAATTCTTAATAAAAATAAATATCAATTGTTGATTAAAAAGAAAAAAATTCTTTAGCAATCTAGAAATATAAAGGGTCATCCTTAAATAATTCTCCACTTCCAATAAAAGCACCTCTGTCAAGAATCTACAGTAAATATAGTACTTGGTAGTAAAAGATTAAAAGCGTTTCTTCAAAGTAAGGTACAAGAAAACTATAATTGCCATCACTTCTATCGTGCAACATTTTACTTAAGTATAAAGGTTATACAATGCAAACACCCAAAGAAATGGACTTTTAAGGATATTTTAAATGAAACTGTCATTATTTATAGAATATGATTAATGATGTGAAATATCTCAGAGAACGTATGAGAGTTAACTTTATGTGTCAATTTGACTAGCTTGCAATACCCAGATATTTGATCAGGTAATATTCTAGATGTTTCTGGGAAGCTAATTTTTTGAAGCGGTTAACATTTAAATCCACAGATTCTGAATATAGCAGATTGCCCTCCATGACGAGGGTGTGCATCTAATCAGTTGAAGACCTTTAAACAAGACTGATCTCCCCTGAAGAATACAGACTACTGACAGCACCCTGCCTTTGGACCCAAAATGGGACTGCTTGGGTCTCCAGCTTCCTGGCCCACCCTGGATATTTTGGACTTCACATGAGGCAAATCTTTAAAAGTAATCTCTTTCTTTCTCTCTCTCTCTTTCTCTCTGGGTGGGTGTGTGTGTGTGTGTGTGTGTGTACATATTATTAGTTTTGTTTCTCTGGAGAACCCTAATATAACATACACACTATTAGACTTAATACAATTTAAAAGATTAAAGAATGCAAAATCAAGTACACAAAATGATGGTGTTCCTATACACAGCAAAAATGCATTAAAAATATAATTTCACTTAGATGATATGTGACACATATAAAATCCCCTTTTAAATTGGTAGTAAAGAATAAAGGTGTTTAAGAATAATGCTACAAAAGATAAGGAAAACACTGCTGCTAAAAACATTTTTTTAAATTTTTTAAAGACTTTATTTATTTGAGAGAGAGAAGAGAGAGCATGAGCAAGGGAAAGGGGCAGAGGGACAGGCAGAGAGAAAATCCCAAGCAGACTCTATGCTGAGTGCAGAGCCCTGTGCAGGGCTCCATCCCAGGACCTTGAGGTCATGACCTGAGCCAAAATCAAGGGTCAGATACTTAATCGACTGAGCCACCAGGCACCCATAAAAAACACTTTTTGAATGAGCATAAAAAAGAAAAGTTATACTCTATTAATCAATTGGAAGACTTAAGATCTCTAAGATATCATTTCTCCCAAAATTAGTTTATAATATCATGGAGTCCGGTAGGCTAGAGAATTTAGTAAGCAGATTCTGAAATTCGTATGGAAAATCTAGCAAATGATCGAACCTGCAGAAGGGTTCATGGGAACCTTTGATTTCTAGCCAAGTTGGACAACTGTTGTAGTTAACCCAAGGGACAACTGCAATTCCTGCTGCAGGGGATGGCAATCTTATAGGACTAAGCCCTTAGGCTGTGGCGTCTATATTAACTCTAGGCAGTTCAAGTCAGAATTGAGTTAAATTATAAGATACCCAGCTGGTGTTAGGAGAATTGGTTGGTGTGGGGAAAAATATCTGGCATCAGAAATGTTCTAGGAAATGCTGGGTGTGAGTAGAGTGGTCAATAGAGAGAGAAACTAAGTTCTCCTTTCACTACTCAATGTCATGAAGATTTATTCCTGTATTTTCTTCTCTGAGTTTTATAGTTTTTGCTACTACATACAGCCTATGATCCATTTTTTATGTATGGTGTTGGAAAGTGTTCCAATTTCATTATTTGCATAGGCAGTGATCTCTGCCCCATTTGTTGTAAAGATTATTTTTCCCCCTTGAATTGTCTTGGCAACCTTGTCAAAAACCATTGACTACAAATGTGAAGATTTATTTCTGGACTCTCAATTCTATTCCACTGATCTTCGTCTATCCTCAAACTGGTATTACATTTTCTCGACTGCTACAGCTTTGTACTAAGTTCTAAAATTGGAAATTGTGATTCCTCTAACTTTGTTACTTTTAAAGATTGTTTTGGCTAATCTGGGCCTTTATATTTCCCTATTAACTTCATCCTTAGGTTATCCAATTCAGAGAAGTCCACTGAGGTTTTGATAAGAATTGTGTTCAATCTATTGATCAATTTGGAAGGTACTGTCTTAGCAATATTAAGTTTTCCAGTCCATGGGCATTGGGAACACTGGGCATCTCTCAATTTATTTAGGTCTTTCTTGATTTCTTTCAATAATATTTTATAGTTATCAGAGTATAAGTTTTACAATTATTTGGTAATTTTTCCTAAGTAATTCTTTTTAATGTTATTATATATGGAACTATTTTTCTTAATTTCATTTTTGAATTGTTCATTGATAGTGTACAGAAATACAATTGATTTTTTGTAGAGTGATTTATCCTGCAATCTTGCTTAACTCTTTCAGAAGTTGTAATAGAGTTGTGGTGGATTCTTTAGGTTTTTCTATATACAAAATCATGTAATATATAAATATGGTATTGTTTTACTTATCCCTTTCTAATCTGAATGCCTTTATTTGTTTTTCTTGACTAATTTACCTAACTGGAACGCACAGTACAATGTTGAATAAAGGTGGTAAGAATGGACATCTTTGCCTTGTTTCTAATTTAAAGGAATAGCCTTCAGCCTTTTGCCATTTAATATAATGTGAACTGAGGGTTTCCCATAGATGGCCTTTATCACATTGAGAAATTCCCTTCTATTCTCATTTCTTGCTTGTTTTTATCAAAAAAAGTGGTGCTGGATTTTGTCAAATGTTTTTCTGTATCAACAGGATGATTATGTGTTTTTTGCCCATTATTCCATTAACAAAATGGCTTACACGAGTTGATTTCCTGATGTTAAATTTTACAGTCTTGGTCATGGTGTATCTTTTTTTATATATCACTGCGTTTGGTTTGCTTGTATTTTGTTGAGAATTTTTGAATCTCTATTTTAAGAGATACTGCTCTGTCATTTTCTTTCATAGTTTCTGTTTTTGGTATCAGAGTAATATTGACATCATAAAATTAATTGTAAAGTATTTCCCGATATTCCATTTTTTGGAAAAGTTTGTGAAGAATTGATGTTATTTTTTCTTTATTTGTTTGGTAGAATTCGCCAGTGAAGCCATTTGGACCTGGGCTTTTCTCTGTGGATAGTTTTTTGATTACTAATTCCACTTATTAACTTGTTATGGGTTTAGTCAGATTTTCAATTTCTTCTTGAGTTAATTTTAGCAGTGCACATCTTTCTTAGAGTTTGTCTATTTAATGTGAGTTCTCTCATTTGTAGACATACAGTTGTTCCTCATATTCCCTTATCATCCTTTTTTATTTCTGTAAGGTGAGTGTGCCCTCTTTCATTTCTGATTTTAGTAATTCAAGTCTTCTCTCTCTTTCTCTTGATTAGTCTAGCTAAAGAATTGTCAATTTTATGATATGTGATAGTGATCTATGGGGACAGAGGGTAGCTACACTTGTGGTGAACACAGCATAACATATAAACTAAATTGTCGAATCACTAAATTGTACACCTGAAACTAATGTAACATTACGCTCAGATTTAATTATACTCAAATTCAAATAAAAATGATTTGTCAATTTTGTTGACCTTCTAAACGAACCAACTGGTAGTTCTGCTTTAGAGTGATTTTTGACACAGACTTTCATTTGATCTTTTTTATAACACAACTGAGAAAAGTCCCAAAGATTCATGCTTATAGAGAGTATGAGGTTTTCCAGAATGAAAATACCAGTTCTCTTTCACTGTTATTATATACCAGAATAAGATATCATCAGTTCCTAGTATAATCAAATGTGAGGAACACAAATTAAGTCATTTTGTTCCATAATCTTAAGAAACTTTCCAATCCAAATAAATAAATTGCATTGAATATGAGCAGTTAAGAAAATTTTGATATTATAATTTGAAACTATTTTAGAGACAAATAACTTTGTCTTATGTTTTTTCTTTTTCTTGTGTTTAAAATAGATGCTGTCATCTCCCATATTTAAGTATTAGCCTATCTTCTGAGCTCTAGACTCATTAATTCAAGGAATATTTATTGTGAGCTATTATGTGCCACACATGATTCTATATGCTTGCTATACAGAACAGATGATGTTCCTACCCTTAAATAATTACATTTTGTACTAAATCAAATTTCCAACTTTGGGAACTCCCCATCAATATTTCTAAGGCATTTCAAAAGTAATATCCCCCTCCCCCAAATCTAACATTTCCAAATGCCACTCTTGATTTCTCTCTCTACAAATATGTCACCTCCCCACCACCACCCATGCCACCCTTCAACCAAGTCTTCACCATCTCAATAAATAGCACCACCAATCACCAAATTCAAGCCAAATCCTAGAAGCTGTTCTTGATTACTGTCTTTTCCTCATGACCAGCAGAAAATCTGCTTCTGACTCAAATCTATATCTGGAATCAGTCCACTCTCTCCACCTTCACTAGTCCAAATCATCATGGTCTCTGAGTTCTTTTTCCCTCCTTTCCAATCCATTCTCTACCTAGAATCCAAAGTGATCTTTACTCAATGTAAACTAGATCATATCACCCCTCCCCCTCTTAAAGCCTTTCCACGGTGTCCTATTATATGTAAAATTAACCCTAAAGTCTTTGATATGGGTGCCCAGTCCTTTTTTTACCTTTCTGGCTTCATCATGAGCTACTCCCCTACTTACTCAATATGATCTATGCTCACTAGTTTTCTGGTACTCAGTGAACATTTGCTCAAGGAATGAATGAAGAATTGATCTTTAAGGATTTCTTACTAATAACCTTTTTGTGATCCAATTATTTCTTAATTAACTCCCTATTATAGAGATTTTCTGAATTGTATATCCTGAACATAACAAAAACCAACAGCATAAAATAAATAGGAATTTAAAATATATCCCACAAATTAGATTTTTCTCAATGTCAGAATATGTGGTTTCAATGAAGCGTCTACTTTCCTACCCTGAGTACTAGCACAGAGCATTGAGTCAAAGGCATTTCAGAGATTAAACTTTCTCCTGGTTCCAGAAACATATTAGAGCAAAGATGCTCAGTTCCATCTAGAAAGAAAGTCTTATTTCCACACGTAGATGGGGTAGTGGAGAGAGTGGTCTTTGAAGCAATATATTGTGCCACCCCCCACCTTCTTTTGCTAGGTGAATGCTTTTTCTTCCTAGGACTTAGATTTGACTTAGAATTAAAGGGGGAAAACAAGAACCATAGCTTCTTTCTTCATATGATCAGAACTGCTTGATAGAAGGTCTTTAACAAGCTCCCACTATAACAAGCTGCTGTTGTTTTCATGTTTTGGAATGGCTTAATCCTATACATGATAGCATCCTCAAACAGCAATGCATTAAGCTGTGACAGCTCTCCACTGACCTAAGCAATTGCATTAGGAAGATGCCATTAGCAGCTCCCTCTCTTCATCTGTTCTCCCCTCCTCCCCCCTACCAGTAAAAGCTATGCTCAATACTACTATTAAATTACCCTTAGAAATACACTCCTCAAAAAAAAAAAAAGAAAAATCAATGCACATGTGTTTTAACACTTGTCACAGATAGATCAAACGACCAATCCAACACATATTATTCCACCTAAAGGTTTACATTTTAAACTAGGTTCTTTGGATGGCACATTTATGAGCTCACAACTAAACTAAGATAAATAAAAGCAATGGGTGGTAGTGTGGAAGAGAATAAGAATGAATCTCACTCTTATTCTAAGCACTTTTTCTGTATTTATGTAGTATTTAATGGTGAATACAGAACAACCTGGTGAGTAAAAATGGTGGTACATGGTAGCAGGGAGCCAAAGCCCTAGAGCCCAAACTTGCTATGATTCAACTTATTATACTCATCTTTTACTAATGAATTTAAATCTACTTCTTATTCTGATCATTTCCCCTTGTTTAATCATGACCCACTTTCTATCAAAAGGCAGCATGGTACAGTTACTAAGGTGTAGGAGCAAAAACCAATGCATGACTCAATAACTTTGTAGCTGTATGAATTTAGGCAGATTACTTAATCTCTCTGTGCTTCAATTTCTTAACATACAAATAGGGACAAGATCAGTACCTCACTTAGAGAGTTGTAAGGATTAAATGAGTTTAATAAGCAAGGCATTCAAAACAATGGCTGGCATATTATAAGCCATGTTAACCGTTATTTTTCAGTATGTTTATTAAGAAGAAAATTTACCATTCCTGATAAGGATACTTGATAACAGTTATGTAATTAATTTCCACTTCCAGCCATAGTGGAGTAAATGCATTAGACCAACCCTATGGTAATAAACAGTTATAAAATATATGACACAGCTCTTTTCGGATAATGAATAGCAGGAAGCACAAGACTGCAATGGCTCTGAGGTGAGTGCCCAGGTTTCTATCTCAAGACAAATTCTCAACCACACTGTAGACAGTTAGTGTCACAGCAGAGTACTGTTTTCCTGCTAAGCTGAAGTGGCAGAGATCATAGTCAGGGAAGCTGCAGATGCTGGGGTCTACAGGGTAAGAAACTGGAGAGGAGTACCCTGTGCCAGAAAGCAGCCTCAGAAGTCACTTGGGGAGACCCCTACAAATCTGAGGCTGAGGGAGTCACTGACTGGGCAAGATAGAGGTTTGCCAGATGACAGCTGCTGTGGAATTAAGAACACAACATAGGTACCACAGGCACTGCTGGGCGGAGGGTGGAGGGAGGCAGGGAAGCAATGTCCAGGGATTTTGGAGTTTGCACCCTGCTAGAAGGATGAGATCTACTCTTTAACACACCGGGTTCCAGCTGAAACATCAAAGGGGTGGCCCTGAGGACTAAGAAGCACAAACAGAGCAAGACCTACTTTAGATCCTCTCAGCAAAGCCTAAAATGAAGCCCTAACAAGATCCAAAGTGGATACAGAGTTTGGAGGCTGAGATTTGGCAAGTTAGCTCAATGCTGTCAAGCCAGTGATTGAACTGCCTGCTAAAATGAGAATCAGTACTTCCAATATTCAATCAAAAGTCAATATTTATAAAAAGAAAGTAAAAAATATGACCTATACTTAATAATAAAAGTAGCCAATAGAAACTGAACCCAAGATACCCAGATGTTGGGCTTAGCAGATATACTTAATGCAATTATCATAAATACGTTCAAAGAATTAAAAAAGATGTGTTCACAGAAATATAGGAAAATGTGGTCTAAATGAGTAAGCAGATAATCTCAACACAGAAATGAAACCTATTGAAAAAAAAAAAAGAACCAAATGTAAATTCTAGGACTGAAAAATATACCACTAAAATGAAATTCACAGGATGGACTCAATAGCAGATTCATTAAAAAGTCAGTGAATTTGAAATCAGATAAATAGAAGTTATCCAATTTTAAGAACAGAAAGAGAAAAGATTTAATGAAAGTAAATAGAGCCTCTGGGACACATAAAATACTATCAAATTGGCTAATTTATGTGTAATTTGTGCCCCTCCCAAAAAAGGGAATGATAGTGGGCAGACGAATATTGGAAAATATAATGGCAGAGAACTCAAATTTTATTTTAAGAACTCCACCAATCTATAGATCTATAGATCCAAGAAGGTCAGCAAGCATCAGACAGGATAAATATAAAAATAGTACACCTAGGCACACCACAGTCACCTGCTGAAAATCAAAGAAAAAGAACACCTTAAATACAGGGAAGAAGAATAACAATACTCTGATTTATCATCAGAACAACAGACTATGGAAGACAATGGGATAGCCTCTCTGAATTGCTAAAAGAAACGAAAAGGCCAACCCAGAATTCCATTACCAGTGAAAATTTTACAAGCAATAGTGAAATAAAGAACTTTTCTATAAGTGAAAGCTTAGAAAATTTGTTGCCAGCAGATTTGCATTACAAGAAATGTTAAAAGATATTTTTCTATTCAAAAGAAAATGATACCAGATGGAAACTCAAACCTATAGACAGGAATGAAGAACACCAGCAATGGTAAATAAGTAAGTAAATATAAATGATTATGTTTACTTACTTCTCATATTTTACTTAAAAACACTGACTGTTTCAAGCAAAATAGTAACAGTATCAGGTGGAGTTCAAAACATATGCAGAAGTAAAAGATATGACAATAATCACAAAGAAACCAGTGGACAGGTAAATGAAGTAGACAATGGGAAGTGAGAATCAACGAGTGTCAGGAATGAAGTGTGTAAGATTAAGGATGCATCTTGTTAGTTATAGGAAAGTCACTAAAAATAATCATAATAACAAGAGTTATAGCTATGAAATTAATAGAAGAAATAAACTGAAACTCTAAAAATACTGAATTAACATGAAAGAAGGCAAGGAAAAATAATAAAAACAAAACAAAAAGTACAAATTTTTTAAAAATAGCAATATAGACTTAAATTGAACCAAAACAATAATTATAGGAGATATAAATGGATTTAAAATCTCAATAGAAGACAGAGATTATCAGAATGAATAGAAAATTGAAACCTAATGATAAGCTATCTACAAGAGATGCAATTTAAATAAAAAGATCTAGACAGGTTGCACATAAAAGGATGAAGAAAATACACCATAGAAACACTGACTGTAAGTAAGCTGATAGGGTTACATTAATATCAGACAAATTAACATCAGTAAAATATACTATACATATATATATGTATATATATATAATATGCATATATATATATAATATAATACAGACAAGGTAATGAGAAGATAAAATGAGAAATACTACATGATTAAAAAATTTACCTGAGGGGCAAACAAATCATAAATATGTATACACCCAATAACAGAGTACCAAAATTCATGCAACAAAAACTGACAAAATTGAAGGGAAAAATAGACAAATCCACAACAAGAGTTGGATATTTTAATTCCACTCGCTCGGTAGTTGTTAGAAAAAAAAGCAGACACAAGATTCAAGGAAAGAGAATAGCTAATGTTATTAAGCAACTTGATCTAACTGACATTTATAAACACTACACCCAACAGTGACAGAATGAATACACACATTCTTTTCAAGTGTATATGCAATATTCACCAAGATAGACTGCATTATTGGCTATAAAATAAGTTTGAACATTTCAAAACCTGAATTGGTAATTAAAGTTTTTAAAAATTCCATATTACCCACAGGTCAAAGAAAAATTATAGGGAAATTACAATATATTTCCAACTGGATATTAATTAATTATAACATATCAAAACTTGAGGGATGCAGCTAAAGCAATGCTCCCAGGGAAATTTATAGCTTTAACATTCCTATATTACAAAAAAAGACTTAAAATCAATAATCTATGCCCCCCACCCTTAAGAAGATAGAAAAAAAAAATCTTAAACCTAAGTATACACACACACACAATAAATATAAGAACAAAAATCAGTGAAGAAACAAAGAAAGAAAACAGCTTAACCCAAAATGTGATTATTTGAAGACATTAATAAAATTCACAAAAATCCCTAGCAAGAATGATTATGGAGAAAAGAGAAGAGCAAGTTATCAACATCAGGAATGAAATCAGAGATATATCACTAGAGATCCTACAGATATTAAAAGGATAATAGAGAAATAGCATTAATAACTTTATGCTTATGAATTTGACACCTTAGATTAAAGCAACAGATTCCTTGAACAAACACATTTTATAGAAAAACCCAAAAGCCCCATATCAACTAAAAGGATAGAATTTGTAAATTTTTAAAAATTAACTTCCTACAAAGAAAACTCCAGACTTAGTTTCACTGGTAAATTCTATCATTCATTGAAGGAAGAATTAATATCAATATTACACAAATGCTTTCATAAAATGGGGAAAAGAAATGTTTCCCAACTCATTTATGCAACCAGCAAAACTCTGATTCTTAAACCTGACAAAGACATTACAATGAAAAAATTTACATATTACATGGATAGATACGGATTGTTCACTAATTCATTCCTGTGAGATATTTTACATGATATTATGCCAGCAATGTATTAAATTGACCCATGTGAAATTGCTGCATCATATAGCTGTAGGTTTAAAAAACTGCCAAATATCAGCAATTTCATTTGATTCAACTTTATATTAGGCACTAAGAATACAGTAATGAACCAAATATAGTTCTCTACCTAGGGAGGTTCATAATTTAGAGATGGTAGACAGACAGACATCTACGTGGATGATTGTAGGAAAATGTGATAAGCGCCTTTTTAACAGGATGACGCACCGTCATGGCACTGGGAGAGCACAGATGGGAAATCCCTACCTGCTCTGCCTTGATACGAAATATGAGTATGAGTTCAGCAGGAAAACCACGAGGAAAGAAATTCCAGGCAGTACGAACAGAAGGTGCAAATATTTACAGCTATAAGGAAGAATGGGTCAGGAAAATTTGAAAAGATTGTTATATCTAAAAATTAAAAAGCACAGTGGAAATGACCTAGGAAAGTGATGAGATCATAACACATGCAGTGAAGTCTGGAGGCTGGATCCTGAAGGTCACCACATCTTTTTCCAGAGAAATTTGATGATAATTTTGTGATCAGATCTTCCAGATTTGGATATAACCCAAGCAACCGAGTATCCAAGTCATTAGTGAAAAACAAACAGGACTCTGACTACACATGATTGTCTTCTTTTCTTACATTATTTTCTCCTTCATCATCCTTGCTGCCGACCAATTATTGAAAGAGATTTGAAGCAATTTGGGATCACACAGAAGTTCTCTTGGCAAAGTATGTGGAATGCAGGAGAAAGGAACTCTAACACACAGTAACACATCATTGATTGACCTATTAATACACTTCCGAGCCTGCACTGAGAGGGTCTCTTAGTGAAACCAGGGCCTCTGGCCAGACCACTATACTGAGCTGCCCAAAGTGCATGCTTTTAGTTATGAATATAAATCAGGTGTCAATACCTCGTTATCCTAAAAGTCCAAGGAGAAAAGTTTTGCTTTATCTCCCCCCCAACTCCGCCCCACCCCGACAACAGTGGCCTCTGGAAGGCTGTACTAAAAGAAGCTGTCTAGAGCACCTGAAAGGGAAGTGCTACTCACTCTTGGGGATTTAAAATGAGAAACAGGAGGCGCTTGGATGGCTCAGAAGGTTAAGCGTCTGCCTTCAGCCTGGGTCTTGATCCCAGGGTCCCGGGATCAAGCCCCGCGTCCGGCTCCCTGCTGAGCAGGGAGCCCGCTTCTCCCTCTCCCTCTGCCTGCCGCACCCCCTGCTTGTACTCTCTCTCTAATAGAAAATAAAAACTAAAAAAAATAAAATGAGAAACAGAAGAGGCAAAAATTAATGCTAAAATAATTTTAGTCAACAATGCTAACCATTTTCCTTACTAGACCGTTCACTGAAACTCAGCAACAGCAAAAATAATTGGACCCCTTTTTCTTGTCCACTGTGATTGTGGTATTTACTAGGCAGAAAAATAGCCCAATGAGGTAGGAAGAAGGAGGGGAGCAGTGAGTACAAATGTGAGGGACACCTCCACCCCAACCCCATGATGGAGTGCTGACTTAGGAACCTCACTGGGACAAAGCGGCTACCTGCAGTAAATAACACCTGTGGTACACTCACCGTGTGCCTGGAACTGCACATAGTGCTTTCCCAGGATTATTTCATTTTCGTTCATGTGGGCTTATCGAGCTTATTTTTTATGTTCCTTGCTACAGACTGTAAATCTTAACACCATTTTTAATATTATGTTTCTAAATGTTCCCTAGGGTTAATAAGAGACTGGAGTATCCAATAAGCATAATACACTGATGGCCCATTTATTTAAAATGTCACCTTAAAAAATAAAAACTTTAATTAAAAAAAATGCCACCTCCAAGTATCTATTTATGATTTATAGCTAAGTTCTAGGAGAACTGGTATCTGAATCGCACATATTCATCCCCATTTCATGCACACTGATTCTGAACGGGGCTGGCTGAGAAGCTAGATCTGAAAGTGCTGAGTATTTCACCCGGTAACAGATATGAACAGGTTCCATTCTCTCCCATTTTCTCAACAGGGCTTCCGAAGACCGTTTCTTTGTGTAAGCTGCCAGATATGAATGAAATTAAATCAAGAAATCATAGATGCAAAATGGCAGGTCAGACCACAAGAAAAGTTTTGCCCTGGGAACTTTTCTGTTAGGTATTCAGAATACTCACTCCCAGATAAATGTTACCTAGGTGGATACAAGTGTGGAAAGAAAGAAAGGGTTCTAGTAAAGGAGATTTCCAAGCACCAGCACGTTTGGACCCCAATCTGAAGGAAGTACCATAAAGCAATGTTGGACATGGAATTTGGCAGTCATACCTTCAGAATGTGTGCTCTTGGTACCGCAAATGCATGGCACCTGGTGGGAGAGGGTGGGAGGAGTCAGCTCTCTCCAATCCAAGGGCTGACCCTTTGTAGAGGCCAATTTTCCATCTCAAGCCAGGCCAGTTCCTTATCCTCAGTTTGATGGATTTCTCTCTCATTTATAAAGATGTTCAGAGAAGAAGGAACAAATGTAGCCTGCCTGGGAATTCACTCCCAGCAATCATTCACCTCAGAGTGCCTCCTAGAACCTCAACTAATTGGTTCACTGTCAGTATGAGGGTAATTCTATATGCCTCATCTGGAGGAATTTTAGGTGCCCCCCCAAGAGATGTGCACTACCAGCTCCCTACAAAACTTTAGTATCTTGAAAGGACCCTCAAAATATTAACTAGCCAATCAAACTGCTCCCAGCTATAATCTACACTCATTTCCTCTCTGGTTTGCAATGGAGAATGTGGCCACCATTCTCTCAGTCCTACTCAGACATAAAGATTATTATTAAATTTCTCTTTCTTCTCTTTTCAACACCAAGGAACTTCACTTCTTTTGACCTCTCCTTAGACTTGTTATTCGTAGAATCACAGATTCAGAAGGGACTTAACAATATAACCCAATTGATAATGATTTCCAGCGCTGATCTAGACCCCCTCAGATTTTCTCCCATACTGTGTCAATCCCATCCACATGCAGTTTTCCAGAAGAGCCTGATTATATCCCAGGAAACTATGAGGGAGGATAACAGGGTGGTTGTTTTGGTTTAAAGAGATGGCCTGGACTTGTCAACACCTCTTTCTTTTGGTTATGGTTTCATGTTTTTTCTCATAGGTCTGTATTTATAGCTGTGCTAGATATCAGAATGAGGACAGGAACAATTCCTTTGCTGGCTAATTAGAGCCCCCACATGTTAATGAACTCCCACCACTCTACTGCCTTAGAGTGCTGGCATCCCTACAGGAAATTAATAAGAGCTTTAATCACTCAGAGACTGGAAAGGTCAGTGCCCACCATGGGTTCAAGTGCAGAGATGGCAGCACAATCACATCCTATCTTAAAGGCATAACAACAGCCTATGAGTTTTAAGAGTATAACACTCCATCAATAGGCGGATGGATTAAAGTATCAACCTGGTCATAGGACTAAAGGAACATAATCACAGAACAATTAGTTGCTTATGCTCATATATATGCAGTGATTTGCCATCTTTTCTATATCTTTGTTCATTACTCTAACTTAGATGTAGTGGCTGGCAGCAGAATATCTGTCCTAGAATGGATCCCCCCAAATTTTAACCAAAAATTTCTCATTGTAAGGTATGATTCAGCTTCACAGGGCCCCTTTTTAAAAGATTTTATTTTTATTTATTTCAGTGAGAGTGAGAGATATCCCAGAGGGGGAGGGAGATGCAAACTCCCTGCTGAGCAGAGAGCCCAACAAGGGGCTTGATCCCAGGACCCTGGGATCATGACCTGAGCCAAAGGCAGATGCTTAACAGACTGAGCCACCCCAGTGCCCCTTCATAAGGCCCTTTTAACCCAACATTACAGATTCAGAATCGTAAGGAGTGAAGGGGATTGGGAAGAAGCAAATTCTGATTTAGACCATTCCCCTTGAGCAACCAGGATTGAAGACCACTGATCTACTCAGCCTTGCAGAAGCCTAGCAGGACAGTCGTTACACTGGTCATTGCAAATTGCACATCAGTTTCCTCCATTTTACTACCTGTGTCTGACAGGTGAACCTGATCAACAGGAGGCAATAAAAAGTAGGTATAATATAATCTGCTGCACTAAATGGTCCTGATCCACACCACAGTGGGAAGAAATCCAACCAAAGAACCAGCATTCAGTGGCACTCAGAAAATTCACATTGCAGAAACCAGGGAGGACAAAGTTTTAAAGCTAAATTCTGTGAAAAAGGATATGAACTGAAAGCTGAGGAAAAACTATTTGAGGTAACATTTAGGAGGTTATTGGAAATGTTTTAGAGTATAGTTTCAATAGCATGATGAAGTAGAAAACCAAATGATCTTCTTCCTTTTCTCTGCCTATTAAAAGTGGGTCCAAGGTTTAGAACTCAACTAAAATTCCACTTCCAGTTAAATTTAATTGCTCACTCCTCAGAACTACAATGATCTTGACTATCTTATCACTAATTCATTTCCTACTCTGGTATTACAAAGATTGTGTTATTAGTTCTCATACTAACTTAAATTTTCCTTGAGGGTAGTAGTCTATTTTCACTAGTACTTTTCTATGTTTCCCTAGTACTTAATATAGTGATTTGCACATAGTATCTGCTCAAAAATATTTGTTGAAAGAAAGATTAGATCTTCATGGAAGTCCTATAATTACAAGTTTGCCCATCTACGATTTAGTAAATGAGACCTCCCTGAAAATACTAATAATCTGTTCTATGTAAGATATAAACTCTCAAGTTAATGTAAAATAAAACTTTAATGAAAATCAATAAAATATTCCCATTTTGACTCAGATTTTTTTTTATAATTTGATTTCTTTTGAATTTAATTTCTGTGTATTTGCTAAGTTTCTTTTTAGATAACTTTATATTTTGATGATGTCTTTTTATTTTATTTATTTTTTTAAAGATTTATTTAAAGATTTATTTATTTGACAGAGAGAGAGAGCACAAGCAGGGGGAGCAGCAGGCAGAGGGAGAAGCAGACTCCCCGCTGAGCAAGGACCCCCGACATGGGACTCGATCCCAGCCCTGGGATCACAATCTGAGCTGAAGGCAAATTCTCAACTGACTGAGCCACCCAGGCGTCCCAATCTCGATGATGTCTTAAGGTAATCTTGGTTTTGGCTTTATAGAGTTCAAAGGTCATGTCCATCTATACATTTCTCTAAAATATTTTTTAAAAACCTATTATATACCTAGATAAAATTCCTGAATTATAATAAGGTAGCATTTTTGTAGTCATTTTTAACGGTGGTAATTAGAACTCTGAACCTGAACGTATCTTCCAGAGAAAGAGTATGAAAAGACTTGATTAATTTACCAGGTGAACCCACTAAAGCTTCTTTAATTCTGCAGAATGATCCGTCAATGATAGACACTAACCACCTAAATTATCATTTTGATGTGTAATGTACACTAAAAATCAAACCGTCTTCATCAAAAAGCCCACATCATCAGTACCATGGTGCCACTGTACCTGCAGTAGGATGTCTCTCATCTCTTCTGTATTCTTATCTCCAATCTCACTTACTGAATTCTATCATAAAAAGAGAGAACCTCTTTAAAGGTTCACCACGTCAGGGTGGTCAGTATCAAATCCAAACACCTTGCTATAGAAACTCTTCATGATAGGCTTTTTCTCCAGCTTCATCTCTCCCTGTTGACCCTTTCTTTACTTTTTTTTTTTTAATTTTTAGAAAGAGATAGAGAGTGAGTGGGGAGAGACAGAGGGAGAATCTTGGGGCTTGATCCCACTACCCTGAGTCAAAATCAAGGAGTCAGAAGCTTAACTGACTGAGCCACCCTAGGGACCATCACTGCTGAACCTTTCATCACTTCCTTCCAGCAATGCCAAATTACCTCAGTCCACTAAACCCTCCATCTTCACCTTCATTTCTATCGTTCCCCTGTTGTATTGCTCTCCTCCATACTACTTTTCCTTGACTAATTACTGTCTGCCCTCAGCCTCAGTTTTAAACAAAATCTCATTCTGGAAGCCAGCTCCTCTCCCTTCTCTGAGATAGGTACTCTTTTTATATGCACCAGTAACAAACACCCTTTCAAAGAACATGTCCACTGTGTTGATGGTAGTCTCCTCCACAAACTAGAACTTAAACCTGCTAAAAAACATTAAGTGTGTCTTTGTCACACTCGAACCCGTATCTAGAACAGTTCTGAGTACAAAGTATGTGTTAAATAATTAGTAAATGTTGGATGAATGACAGCAGTCATTTCTAAGTTCACAAGTTCCTTCTTTTCTTGCTTCATTCATTCATTCAAAATATGTTTGAATGCCTACTGTGTAGCAAGTGATACTAGGCACTGGAATGATATGTATTAGGCAATGGAGACTACACTGGATTCATTGCCTACCCTGTTGGAGTTTACTGCAATAGGGCACTATGGGAAAATTAGGATTTTGGACTTCAGACTCCAGTGTAATAGAGAATCCTTGTGGTGGCAGCTCCATGAGAAGCAAGGATTCTTACTGGTATGATGAGGGAGATCCTAAAGACACTGCCCAATAGTGTACATACACTGTACAATAGTATATAACTACTCATAAATATTCTGAACTAAATAGAATATGACTCCTTTAGAAGTGAAAAGGTTGGGGCACCTGGGTGGCTCAGTCAGTTAAGCGTCTGACTCTTGATTTCAGCTCAGGTCAAGATCTCAGTGTTGTGAGATAGAGCCCCATGTCAAGCTCAGTGCTGAGCATAGAGCCTGCTTAAGATTCTGTCTCTCCCTCTCCCTCTGCCCCTCCCTGAGCTCATGCTCTCTTTCTCTCTCAAAAAAAAAAAAGAAAAAAAAAAGTGAAAGGTTATGCTAAGCAAAAGAAGTCAATCAGAGAAAGACAATTATCATATGATCTCACTCTTACATGGAATTTAAGAAACAAAACAGAGGATCATAGGAGAAGAGAGGAAAAATATAAAATAAGATGAAACCAGAGAGGGAGACAAACCATAAGAGACTCTTAATCATAGGAAACAAACTGAAGATTGCTGGAGGGGAGGGGGGTGGGGGCCTGGGGTAACTGGGTGATGGACATTAAGGAGGACATGTGATGTAATGAGCACTGGGTATTATATAAGACTGATGAATCACTGACCTCTACCTCTGAAACTAATATTTCATTATATGTTAATTAATTGAATTTAAATAAAAAATAAAAATTTAAAATAATAATAATAATAAAGAAGGGTTATACTTAATCATTGAGAAGACTTTCTTATGAATTTAAAAAACATCTTTCCCCAAAGTGTTCAGTTTCATTTCTTACCTGATTTTAGCGACCTCCATAAAACCCCCTGCTGTAAGTTGAAACCTTTGGCCCGAGCCATCATTACTGCCCACCTGGACTATTTTAATAGTTTCTTAGCTTGTCAATTATTTCTAGGTCAACCAAACTAAATTCATTCCTCATTCTTTTATGAGTGATTTTTCTAAAACATGTATCAGATTATGTCTTTCCTTTTGATGACCCACCAGGATTTTCAAGTCTTTCTAGGAGAATATAAAGCTCATCATCTTGACTTACTGGTCCACTGAGTATTTGCAGAATCATATATTATAATTCAGATGGCTGGGACTTATGAAGTATATGAGGATGTGAGTGGGAGCTTCACAAACATGTCATGCATCAGAAAAACAATAAAAAAAGAATAGGTAAGAGATAAAGCCTGAAGTGTTTCAATGACTACCTTCACTCCTTGGATGAAGTCTCCAGCAATTGAATTTAAGGTCCCTTTGGACCTGACTCATCAGTCCCATTTTAGATTCTTTTGCCCCAAATATTTTATGCTCTTTTATGTCTCTTTAAGATTTCTGTGGGTTGAGAAGTGAAGAGGATGGTTAGGAAGAATGAATATAGAGTACTCTTTCAGGTAGGTTGATTGTGAGAATGAAGGAGAAGATGATGGCTAACGGAGAACATGGGTCTAAGATTATTTTAAAAATTCTTGTTCTTTAATTTTTTTCTTAAAAAATCATGTTTATATGTTGTGACATAAAAAAGCCAGTTGAGGGTGGATATCTAGAGGAGGAAAAGAATATTTGATGGAGTAAAAACCTGGAGGGGAGAAGAATTGATGCAGATAGAGGGATATGTCCTAAATGTTATTCTGAGATGTACAGAAAGGAGACTAGATGGGCACCAGATGCAAATAATAGAAGGGCAGGATAAAGGATCTTGAGGTAGTTCACACCTGATGGCTTAATTTTCCTCCATGAGAAATAGCAAGTGAGGTCAGCTGGTGAGGCTCTTCTGCCTCTGAAGGGAAGCAAGGAAGGGTGCAATACAGAGGAGAATGAAAAAAATTTGGGATAGCTGCACTGTCAAATGAGAGAGGCGTTGGGCTAAGAATCCAAAGAATTTCCAAGCATCATGAAAAATCCTGGGGGATGGTGTTGATTCCAATTTGCATGGTATTGTGATTCACATGATCATAGACAAGCAGTCTCTCCTAGGATAGTTATGTGTTAAAACAGGGCTTGGCAAACTATTTATGTAAGAGGCCATATAATAAATCTTCGGGCTGTGTGGGCCATATGGTCTATGCTGCACATACTCAATCCTGTCATTTGAAAGCATCCATAGACAATATGTAAATGATGAGTGTGTACCAATCAAACTTTATTTAAAGACACTGAAATTTGAATTTCATATGACTTTCATGTGTTATGAAATATTATTCTTCTTTTGATTTGTTTTCAATCATTTAAAAATGTAAAAATCATTTTTAACTCATGAGTGATAAAAAAACCAGAGTGGGCTGGTTTGCAGACCATGGGCCATGGTTTGCGGACCTTTCCCTAGAATATCTCAAATACTCAAAAGCATAAATTCACGTAGTTCTACTTTCACATCGATTTAGTGACTATGCATTCTATTTCTCATTCAGTTTTCATGACTGAATGTTCACAAAAAGACATATGCATTTACCTTCAACTGCAGAAAAGATTTCTTGTTTATAGCAAGAAGAGATACCCAATACCTGGATGTTCAGGGAACAAGGCTACTACTTTTAGGAGATGAAGAGAACCGAGAATTCAAAAGCAAGTTCAAGAGCCTTGAGAGAGTTGTTGGTCTTTTATGGGACTCCATTTTACCATTTCTATGACCCAGATATAAAACAGATGTGCAACCTGCATTTTTCTTCATCCTAGGCTAGATTAGAGTCTCCTCTCCATAGCTATACCACTCTTTCTCAGAATCCATAGGACAAGGGGAGAGAGGTATAGTGAATCAAGAAATAAATGAGGAAACTCAGTTCTTTACTGATGTCATAAAAATCACAGGTGAGTAGAGCATCAAGAGACTCCATAAAGAGACTCCTGGGATTGGAAAGAAAGTTTTGCCTCATAAAAACATTTCTGTGCTCTGTCCTGTCTCACAAAAGGGAAGAAGACCCTTTAGTTGACATGCAGACTCACTGAAAACAGGACTAAGTAGCAACAACGGATGTGGGCTCAGGTGGTATTGGATGTGGGTCGCACTTGTAAAGATGATGGATGTTGCCAAATGGTAATTTTCTCTGTGTGGTGGCTGTGATCGATCTGTGGCTTGATGTGATGGTTGAAGCTTTCATATTCAATCTTAAAGGAAGAAATATCATGTCATCACACAATGAGAGTTTCAGATGACTGGGGTCGGGTGGCGGTGGGATATTGCTCTGCTTCAGATGATGACTCACTATGAAAGGACAATGTTTCTTTAAAACTCAAATCCACCCAGGCAGTGGAGGCCAGTATATATAATTTTATTAATGTAGAGTTCCAAACAAATTTGCTTTGCATCTCTATTGACCCTGTACTGTAGTCCTAGACAGGAAACTGAAAGACTTAGGGCCACAGATACTGTTTCCATATCTTTTTTTTTGTTTTTGGAAAGTAAAGTAGGGTTTTTGAAGCAGACAGCTAGCTAGGTAGATGTACTAAAGGAAAATAAGGTTTGCTTTTCTAGAAAGACACTTATGCTATCACAGAGGTGACCCCATGACAAGGGCAGAGAACATTTCATAATTCCCAAAAATAGAATAATGAATTGGGCAGGAGACATCTTAGCTTTACCAGGAGGGCTCTGAATTTAAATTTCAGGGGCAACTGGGGGGAAAATTCAATAAAACTATATTTTTAGAAGATAGTAAGGGCAATCTAACAAAAAAAACAGTGTAATAGAAGAAGTGCCTAAGTAATTATCAGGAGAAAATACCGCTACAGAAGTCTATATATGTATCAATGCAAGGAGCACAATATTTGCAATACACAAAATGAACTTTGAACTTTAAAGACGTAAACCAAAGTAATTTAACTATCACCAACACATGATGAAGTAGTGACCATAATATAACAGTACAAGTGTGGAACTCATTCTAAAGTAACATCTGATAGAAGAGGAGGTAGAAGGAGGCATTTTGTATTAGAAAGCATTAACCCTGAGAATAGATAAGTCATGACTCTTGGAGCCCCACTAACAGTGTTGAGCCATGCCAAGAACTAGAAGAAGAGGGTCCAGGACCCACTGGTAACAGATGGAGCAACTGTGGAAACTCTGAGCCTGGAAACAGAGAACTCTAAAATGAATCTAAAGAATTGCATTCTCTGAAAAACCTTCTTTTATCTTCCTGTCCTCACCCATAGTTCAATGCATCCTGTTCTCCTGCATTGCCCTGTTCCTAAACATCCAACTGATAGTTTTTAATACTCTATTTTGTGATCACTTGTTAAACAGCCATCTCCCTAACTTGGCTGAGTTACGCATCTTCATACTATTTCCTTAAATCTATTGTCAAGGCCATTTGTAAAAAGTATTCAATAAATGTTTGTTAGACAAATGGACAAGGGAAAGAAAGGGATCAAGAAATAAAGCCAAGTTGGAAATAAGAAAGCATTGATTTGTGCATCAAAATTGTGTGGAACATAAAGCATGGGTGAAATCCAACAATAAATAAATAAATTTTGGCTCCATTCCTACAGAATGCGAATGTAGGGAAAGGGGAGTAGGTGAGATAAGATGTGAATTTATACATGAAACAGATGCATATAGAGAAAAGAAGTCACAAATAGTCATCGGAAAGGTGACATATGATTTCTAATTTAGGTAGATGTATGTGACCTGGACATTTCATTTTTTATAAGTTTCATTTACATGGTTTTGACGAGCAGTCATAGTCAAGAATCACTGAATTATATGAATAAAAATGCATAAAACTTATGTTTCTGTGTACAATAGAATAGACATAACAGACTAGTGTTTTTCCTAATATAATTTTAAAAGCTGTATAAATTACATAAATAACATTTTTTAAGGTAACCAGAAAGCTGCAGACATAAAGATGAATAAACTCAGTTCCAGAGAGGGAAGAACAATTCAGGGGATCATCACCCTCTTTCCCCTCACCACCCCCACTTGAAATTGGGCTGGAAACTGGGCTCCATTCAGGTAGAACTCCATGAAAAAGGGAAAAAGAGGCAAAGGGGGAAAAAAAGGAAAAAGGATAAAAAGAGAAGCAACAAAGATTTTACCAGTAGTGTGGAGCCGGATGACAAACTGAAATTTTCAGCCACTTCGATTGCATGGTAGTTTCCACTATGAGTTCTCTTCTGCATCCTAGGGCTGAACAGAAAGCTGGGTAGCTAGGTCAAAAACTTCTTCAAGGCCAAGTGAAATTAGGTGCAGTCCTGTGGTGCTTATGTAAAAAGATACCCATTAAGGTCTTTGATTCATTTTATAGATTTTAATTTTCTGTTGCAATTTTCTATTTTGTCTACTTGTCTATTTCATAAATGTGATGGTTAATTATACATGTCAACTTAGCTGGACCAAAGTACCCAGATATTTGGTCAAACTTTCTGGATATTTCTGTGAGGGTGTTTTTATTTGGATAAGATTAACATGCAAGTTAATGGACTCTGAGTAAAGCAGATTGCCCTCCATTATGTAGGTGGGCCTCATCCAATCGGGTGAAGGCCTAAGTGGAACAAAAAACTCATCTCCTCTGAGCAAGAGGGAATTCTGCATTTGAGTTGCAACACTGGCTCTTCCCTGGATATCTAGCCTCCAGTCTACCCTGCAGATTTTGAAGTAGCCAGCCTCCAAAATCATGCAAGTCAATGTCTTGAAATAAATATCTTTCTATACACACACATACACAAAAAGACACACCTATATTGTTTCTGTTTTTCTGGAGAACACTGAAGTTTTTGTCTACTAAACCCAATATAGGAGTCATACATAAATCTATTTCTATTATCTTTTCTCTTTTGATTACCAGTCCTATGTTCTTGTCTTTCCATTCACCTAGCATTTTTTAATGCCAGATTTTTGTGCATAACAGAGGGAATAGGAAACTTTTCTGGGGGAAAATAACATCTATAGCCTCTTCCTTCATATGCTATGTCTGGTATTCAGTGCAAAATCACTAGAAGCAAGAAAGTATGACTGCTAATCTAGAGAGGAAAGAAGAAGACATAGAAGCAGACCTATGGATGATACTTACATTGGAGCTAACCAAGACTTTCAATAACTAAGATTAGTAAAGAAAATAGAGCAAAAAATGGATGAAATAGATGGAATAATTAGGAATTTTAACAAAATGTATTAAACTCTTAGGAAAGAATGACACGGAAATTCTAGAACTGAAAGACACATTATCTAAAATCATTATTATAAGAGATGGAGTTAATAGTGGTTGGACATGGAATCAGCAACCTGGAAGATAGGCCAATAGAAAATACCCATAGTGAAGAACTGATAAGAAAGAATAGTGTTTTACAATATGCTACCACTCAGGCATTAAGGAGAAAGATGTGCATTTTTTTCTACAACTAAAATATCTCTGGAAACATACACCAGACCAAAACCTGGTAACATAGATTGTTTCCATGAACTGGGTTGCTGAAGAACAAAAGTGGAAGAGAGTCTTTTCACTATTTTCACTGTGTTCCTTTTGAATTTTTACTCTACTACCTGCTGAAGGAAACTGAAAAAATAAAGTAAAATAAAATTAAACAAAAAGGTGTGTTGTGCTTTTTTAGAGTAGGAGGGGCCCTTACAGGAATTAAAGAGAGTGGTGCAATGAAAATGTTAAAAGAGAAAATAAAAGAGACGTGATAGCTTTATGGATGGAGACTAATGTCACCACATTGGCACAGGATGCATATAATATTTTGCTAAACACATTGGCAAACTAGCACTAGTTCACTCATTCATTCATTAATTCAATGAATTTACTAGGAGCCTATATGTGCCAGGCACTATGCAGCATTAAAAAGACAAGGGTGAAAAAAACAAGCAGGTCCCTGACCTCAAGTGAAGAAACCAGCATTAAAAAAGGAAGTATATAAGCAGCTGCCTTCGGCTCAGGTCATGATCCCAGAGTCCTGGGATCGAGCCCCGCATCAGGCTCCCTGCTCAGCTGGGAGCCTGCTTCTCCCTCTGCCTCTGCTTGCCGCTCTGCCTACTTGTGCTTTCTCTCTCTGTCAAATAAATAAATAAAATCTTTAAAAAAAAATAAAAATAAAAAAGGAAGTATAAGCATGACAGGTATTTAAAGAGAGACAGAGAGATGTACCATGGAGTGATAAAAACAGTAAAAGACATTTACTTAAAGCTTCACTGTATGAAAAGAAGTCCATAGGATACATTTTTGAATAACCTTGAAAACAATTTTGTCTCTTAGAAGAAAGAGAAAGTAATGAGAAAGTTACATTTGGACAAAATGAAGGTATTAAGTGATTTAGAGAACTGTAAGCTACAAAAGCAGGGACTTTGCCACTCTACTTCTACATGATATCCCAGAACAATGGGGCAGTGGTAAGTATAAAATCAATATTTATAGAATAATCAATAGGAAAGCCTTAAAATATACATTGCAAAAAAAACCCCTGCAATTTCATTACAAATGCACATTTCAGCTATTTATGTATTGAGCAGGCTTCTGAACATGGGAAATGTGATTTGATATTAGTTATAAGGATATTTCTTGTTGTTTATAGTGGTAAAAAATCATGCAGGAATTAATTAAATGAAATATAGTATAGCTATATGGGGGACTACTATGTAACCATTGCAAATCATGTGGTAGAAGAATATTTCAATGACACAAAAATATACATATTCTATAAAGTGAGAAAGTGGGTTACAAAGAGTTGTATACTCCTATTTTTGTTGCAAAGACACAGTGTATGTCCTAATGACACCAGTATTTAGTTCCAGTTGTAAGATGAGTGAGTTTTACTTTTTTTCTTTTATCTATGCTTTCCTCAAAAAATATAAGGGACATCATCAATACAGTATTTTAAGCATATTTTTATTTCCAAATAACCAACTAAGAAACTTACATAACAAATGCATGTTTATAACTGGGGGCTGTTATGCTGTTCGTGATGGTCTGAAGGAACAATATTATCAAACTTGTTTTAATGATGTGCAATAACCCAAATCTTCAGAGTCTGGAGGTTGTTCTGAATGCTTATACTCCTCCTCTCATTCCAGCATCTTCCCTGTCTGCATCCCCCCCACTCCCACCTCTGGAAACATTAGAGAGTCTTACACATAACCTGCACACAGTAAGATCTGAATGAATGAAAGAATGAATAGAAGACTCAAACAAAGGAAGAACTAAAGAAAATGAAGTGTGTCTGCTATCTTGAGTTCTTAGGGACCCATAATAGGCAAGACCATTAAACTCTAGATGGTGAGGAATCTACTTTCACATGCAAGTCCCAATAACCCTATTACTGCAAGTTCTTACTACCCATGTTGTCATCATTCTGCAAACCACAAAGTAGGAAAAGAAGCAAAGCATTTCTCATTCCACACATTAATGTTTGAGGTTGAATTAATTAGGTCACCCAGTGTCTTACAGACATCTAGAGAGATAGTCAAGCTCCTACCTCAAGGAAGCAAAAGAGATAGATAGATGATGAATAGAGAGATGATAATAGAGTCTGCTTTTGAAAATATATTGTCTAGTGCTAGACCCTCCTTGGCTCTACACTAATTCACTGAGAAGATATGTGCCACCAGAACTCACGGAGTTTAACGGGATCTTATGGGGACAGGGGTTGGGGGTTGAGGGCAGGGTTTCCAGAAACTCTGCTGAATTCACTATACACATTGAAAGAGTTAAAGTTGTATCTTAGGCAGTTTGGTGACAGGAGAATATGCTAGCAAAGGGATAATTAAAGTTTTCCCAAAATTATAAAGAGATCATTTTTAGCCTGCCCTTGCCTTACCAGGACATTCACAATCTGTGGCTGGTATTTTCTCTCCCCTCACCTCCTCCCAACTTTGTCCTTCCAAGGGAGCCCTATTACAGATACCTAACATTTTTGTTCAGCCCAGCTATTTTAGGCTTCTGGACCCAACATCATTAAATGCTGAACAAAAACCCTACACTTGTCAAATCCATCTGACTGCACATCACTTAAACGTGTTATAAACAATGAGTTCCCCAACACTTTCCTCCATTTGCCTTTGTCTCCAATTCAAGGTATTTTCTCCCTCTCTTCCCACCTGGGACTATCCAGCTGCCCGGGGCTGGAAGCAGGGTTAGAGCTGCCGGCTTGGACTGCTCTTTTGCCCACGCTGACATGCAAGCGTATCACGGTCACAGGTACTTCTTCAGAAGCACTTTTCATTCCAAGCCTCATGTTCAAATGATTTCCAGGGGTATCTGGACCGTTAGCATAACACAGGCAAGATAGGCTGAGCTTCTTCTGCTTGCTGAGACGGCATGGGGCTGGCCATGGCCCCAGAGTCATTTCTCTCTCATCCCTAGTGAGGAGATCCAGACATCCCTGAGGCACCAGGCAAGACAGAGCACAGGCCCCTTGGGACGAGCTGCAGCTCTCCTTCCATGTTGGTCCAATCAAAGCATCCCCAGCTGCCTCTAGAAGGAGGAGTGGGAGAGCAGGGCAACCCATTCCGGAAGACGATCTGCTCCCATGTGCCAGATGGAGCAAGAACTTTGGACAGCTACAGGCAAGAGGAACAGCCCATTTAATGTGCTCTGATTCCCTCCCGTAAAGACGGGGAAATTATCTGCTTGCCTCAAATATCTTCATTAAAAATGCATTTAAGCTGTGAAGCTCTACGAAGGAGAGACCTGTAATACATGAAAGATTAGCCCCAGATTGCTGATTGGGCTATTTTACATCATTATGGTAATTAAGCTAGCAAGGCTGTTGTGCTGACTTCAACACTTTCCTCCATTTGCCTTTGTCTCCAATTCAAGGTATTTTTCCCCCTCTCTTCCCATCTCCCAGCCTTCTTCCTTTCCTCCCCTCCCACCCCGCCCCACCAAACATCTCCTCAGAGCCTTGGCTGGTCCTGTCTCATGCATATGCATCTGACTTCAGTCTGATTCCACCTCCCATAGCTTCTTTGCCAACTCTGTCCTGACTCTGCAGAGGAAAGGCAAGAAATTAATGGTAATTACAAGGTGTGAGTGTAGATATTCCAGCAATCTGACGGCCAGTGAAACCAAATACAAATGGACCATAATCAGCCAATTATTAAAACGTGGAGTAAACAAACGGAGACTTGTCTCTTATTCACCTTTCCTTGCTTACTTTCTATCCTCAGGCCAGCAAACCTGGCTCAGGGTGTGATTCTGGACCCCATGATAGTATTTTGTGTAACTCCCTGGGATTCCACCAGAGCAAACTCTATACAGAGATGGTGTGCAGAGCCGCCTCGTCCCATGTGGGAGATCTGGAGAGCCTGCTCAAAGCCGCACAGCAGCTGAGAACCCTCAGCCTTCCACGACCTCAGGGGTCACTCCCCACCTTGCCCCAGCCACCACCTGCCAGCGTCACTGCTACTTCTACATTTCCCCACCGGACAAAGCGGTTCCAGACTTCTTCCTAACGTTTGTAAACACCGTGGACAACTCCCAGCACTGGATGCAAAACCTTGCTTTCAGGGATACCAGGCAGATCTGGAACATTCCCCTGAGGAAGCAGGAGTCTCTGAGGTGGTGAATGGATTACAAGGGGAGATGTAAGAGGAAGGCTTTCCAGCTGCTGCAGATGCCAAGAGATCAGGTGTGTGCATGTGTGTGCTCTCCCGTGTAAAAGCGGTTCCCATGGCCCAGTCAGCCTGCCTCCCCTTCCTGGGGACCTGAGTCCCAGATCCCACGTAGCCGAATGAAGCCGACAAAACCCAAAAACAAGTCCTTCACTTTCCCTAGTAGTACCTGTGCCACGCAGCTGAGACTTTTAATAATAGCAAAGTACCATATGTATGTATTCCCAGCCACGTGCAGGCCCTGCCTTTGAACAGCCCCGCTGTACTCTAAGGAGGCAGCTCAGCATGGAGACATGAGGTCACTTCTTTGGCATTGAGCAGACTGGTTTCTACCCTGCCTGTCTGACAGTTGGACCTTCTGTAGCTCACTTCTCCAAGCCTCAATTACCTCATTTGTAAATGAAGACTCTAATAGCATCCGGCTCAGGAAGTTGAAAGGATTAAATGAAATAATGCATGCCAAATGCACTTAATGAATATTCATTATTATTATACTACAGTGTATGTAAATTGTCACTTTTTAATCTCTGAATGTATTTCTTCATAGATTATATGCCTTGCCAATTATCTCAAGAGAATGCCGTATCTTATTCTTATGATTTGAATGGGCTCCCACCTCTGCCAGGTCATGCTACTCTGCTTCTCTGGTACGCTTGCTCCTTTGCAAACCCTCTCTCCACACCGTTTTTACTCCTGGGTTCCTCAACCCTTCTTACCACCACACATCCTACCATCCCTCCCTTCCCATCAGAACCTCACCTCATAAACTAGTGAGAGTACAGATGCACTCACGTGGAGACCAGCTTTTCCCCCGGTCAGCACATTTGTGAAACTACGGCCACCTGTCCACACACTCTTCCTCCCACTTGTTAATGAGATGGCATATCTCAGCCACTCTCAGTGGCCAACATCTTTCCCTGTGCCCTAGGTTCCAACCCTGTTGCCCGATTGCTCAAGGGATTCATGAGTGTGCCCATGGCCTCTCTTCTGAATCATCAACATATGCTTTTCTTTTGAATCATTCCCATCAACATTGAAACATTATCTGGAACATCTCACCTTAAAAACAACCAACAAAACAAACAGACACTTCCTTTAACTCACAGGTCTCTCCATTACCACCTCTTTCCTTTGTCCTGCCACGCTGCAAAACATCACAGAATTTTATGCACTCTGTGTCTCCACTTACTCTCAATGCATTTGCTCTTGAATATACCCCCTCGGGCTTTCATCTCTACCACTCCACTGAAATAGCTCCTCAAGATCACCAACCATCTCCACGTTGTTGAAAGCATTTGTTTCATGATGGGCTAGATTCCACCCAGATGACCGCTCTCTTCTTCTCAAAAAAAAAAAAAAAAAACCCACCACGTGTTTCCTGTGACACACACTTTCTTCTACCTGCCTGACTGTCCTACTCTCTGTCCTTTGCTGCCCCTCCCCTCTGTTGGACAGCTAATCCTTGATGTGTCTTGAGGATTAAACTCTTCTCTGCCTACATCCTTCCCTCACTTTTCTCTCAGTACTGGTAGCAAAAGTTCTGAGTGCTGGAGATCCCCCAGTTTAATCCTCGGTCCTGAGTGCTTACAACTTACTGGATCTTCCCATCTGAATGTCTAAAACCAATCACCACTCTTATCTAAAATCTTGCTTTCTGCACCATCACCAACCCCCCTCCAAAAATAACTAGTCCTTGTCTGGCTTTCATTCTCTCACCAGATACAACGACCCTTCGTGTAACTGTTCCAAATATAAACCTAATCATCACCTTAATTTCTCTCTTCCCTTTTATTCACACCCATGCCCCAGCTACCTCTGTCCACTCCAGCTCCAGCACGTATCTAGAATCGGCCCACCTCTCTCCATCCCCTGCTGCTCTCCCAGGCCAAGCCAACCTCAGTTCTCACGTGGGCACTGCAATGCTATCGTCTGTCTCACTGCTTGCACCTGCCTCCGTACACAATCCTCACCCAGCTGCCACCTTCCTTATCGGGAAACCAGAGAGCACTTGCCTTCAGAAAGTCTTCCAATGGCTGTAAACTGCAATAATGAAGAAAAAGAGCACCCCTCTATGTGTGCCAAGCCTCCCTCTCATACCACTTTACCCTGTTCACCGTGCTCCCCTCACACTGGCCTTCAGTCAATTCCACCTGCCTGAAGACAGAGCACCTTCTCTTCCCTGTGTCTGGAAGGCTCTCCCTGTAGATCTTTGCTCAGGAAGATGCTTCTGTCCCTCAGGTCTTTGATCAGAGAGTACCCCTCCGATACATAATCTAAAGGTACAATTCATCTTACCTCCGTGAGCCTCTACCACATTGCTGGTTTTTTCCATTCTTCACTGCCCTTATCATTATTTGATACAGACTTTTAAAATATGTATACACTTGGTTATTATCTGTCTCCCCTTGTTATACCATGAGTCCTATGACCGTAGTCACCTGCCTGTACTGTCTCCATATCCCCAGCACTTTTAAAAGTACCTGGTGTGTAGTCTAATTTAAAACATATTGATTTCAGGCGCCTGGGTGGCTCAGTTGGTTGAGCGACTGCCTTCAGCTCAGGTCATGATCCTGGAGTCCCGGGATCAAGTCCCGCATCGGGGGTCCCTGCTCAGCAGGGAGTCTGCTTCTCCCTCTGACCCTCCCCCCTCTCATGCTCTCTCTATCTCATTCTCTCTCTCAAATAAATAAATAAAATCTTTAAAAAAATAAAATAAAAAATAAATAAAACATATTGATTTCTTGAATGAATGGATTACTTTGAGTCTAACTTTATGACTGTAGATGGGCCTCTGGATACATGGTAATCTAAGGCTGCCCGAGCCTAAACCTCTCTCCTCTGCACACCTCCAAATATTTCAGAATCACCTCCTCCATCCCTCTGAACAATCAACACATGTCTGGATTCAACCTTGACTCCCTCCATCTGACAGGTTTCGTTGCACAAGTTTTTAAAACCATCCAAGCCTCTGTTTTCTCAATGGTAAATGAGATAATACCTACTTTGAAAAGCTACTGCAAAAGTTAATGAAATAGAGAATATAAAGTGACCAGGTCTGGCACATAATAGGCTCTCAATAAATGGCAGTTCCTTCTTGCCTCAGTGTAGATGATTTTAGCTGGCCATCTGAAAAGGGGGTTGTTAAAAAACAACTCTAATTAAATAAATTTACACCGATGTGTGAATGACTCTTAGCCCCTTAGCCATCGCAGAGGAAGCTTATTAACCTAAATGTATTACTAATTGGTAGAATTTCTGTTGGTTTAACAGAGTGCAGGGAAAAAAAAAAAAAAAAAGTTCAGACAGAGAAGGGAATATATCTCCGGGCTCAGATGCTGGGCCAAAGTGAAGGAAAGCACCTATGGGCCAAACGGGTCACCTCACATTAATTGCTCTTTCTCTTCTTGTTGTTTGGGTTATTTTTGTCCCTCTTTGTCCATATCTGAGCCCACTACCTTCTAATCCACTCAAGTTTTTTGTTTGTATTTTATTTTTAGTGTATTTTTTCATTCTCTCTTCAGAAGGGTGGTTTCCACAGATACCCAGGTCTAGAGACACTGTGGCTGTTTGTGGGCAGAATCTCCACAGCCTGTAACCCTGGGTGTCACAGGGAATAGTGTGAGTGGGTGGAGCTTACAGACAGGTAATTAGATGCACAGGTGTGCTTTCATGAGTGCTTGTCCACATTTAAATATGCCTGCTTGTCTGTCACCCAGTTAGCCAACCATCTGAAATTTCAATACAAGACAAGCTCTTTTTGGCCTGGAAGCCATGAAAAATGCATTTGAAAGAACTGTTTTTTGATGGCCATTGTC
The DNA here is from genome assembly GCF_964656455.1 of Halichoerus grypus. Taxonomy (NCBI): domain Eukaryota; kingdom Metazoa; phylum Chordata; class Mammalia; order Carnivora; family Phocidae; genus Halichoerus; species Halichoerus grypus. Next base: position 84,242,819 of record NC_135722.1, on the reverse strand, counting down.
ATTAACAACTTTATTTTCAAACACATTTCACACTGCATTTCATGCCAGGAAGGGTTTCTTATCTTCTGAACTCCCAGTCCGCCGGGAGGAGGGGGACGGTGACGGTTTCCTTTGAACACAGGTAGGGAAAGAGCCCCCAGTGAATGGCAATGGCAAAGTCGGGGGAGAAAGCAAAAGGCATCTGTGTCTGCTTTTACAGACACGTCCAACAGCCATGTGATCTGTCCTCTTCCCTTTCTGTTTGTGCCAAGATTACTCCAGACAGCAGAAAAGCCTACTTTATAAAGCATGGCCAGAGCACAGCCCAAAATGGCCTCGGTTGTTTTCATGATCAACTGTCCACTTGTCTGTTAAGAGGATATTTCTCTTAACTTACCTCTTACTACATTATTTCCACAGACTTTCTCTTTTTCAGTCCTGGTTTTTATGAGTCTTGGTAATAGATAAGAAAATATGTAGCCATAGGGAAGGTGGTATCTGTGTTACTTTTTCTCTGATAAGAGGTAAGGTGGAACAAGATTCACTTGTATGAACACATACAAAGAGGACTTGTCTGAATACTTTTAGTGACTATGAATAGCCTTTACTAGCAATCACCACTCTTGAAGCCAGAGCTCCTGAAAGAGAAGAAGCTAAAAAGAGGAACTAAGAAAAGAAAAAAGAGTAATAGGGCAGCAAGTCTCCAAATATCCATGCATTCAGCATCAGATTCCTCCTAACACTTTGTAACTTAATTTAAGATAAAAAGTCTTCTTGTTCCTCTTTTGTGTCTGTCTTATGAACAGAAAATTACTTTTTAAAGTTCTATGACCCATCAAGAGAATGAGAAGACAAGCCACCGAGTAGCAGAAAACATTTTCAAAAGACGTGTCTCCTAAAGGGTTGCTTTCCAAAATATACAGAGAACTATTAAATCTCAACAATAAGAGGGGCGCCTGGGTGGCTCAGTCGTTAAGCGTCTGCTTCAGCTCAGGTCGTGATCCCAGGGTCCTGGGATCGAGCCCCGCATCGGGCTCCCTGCTCAGCAGGAAGCCTGCTTCTCCCTCTCCCCCTGCTTGTGTTCCTTCTCTCACTATCTCTCTCTGTCAGATAAATAAATAAAATCTTTAAAAAAAAAAACAATAAGGGATGCCTGGGTGGCTCAGTCGGTTAAGCGTCTGCCTTCAGCTCAGGTTATGATCCCAGGGTCCTGGGATCGAGTCCCGCATGGAGTTCCTTGCTTGGTGAGGAGCCTGCTTCTTCCTCTGCCTGCCGCTCCCCCTGCTTATGCTCTCTCTTTCTCTCTCTGATAAATAAATAAATAAACCTTAAACAAACAAAAAACTCAACAACAGGAAATGAACAACCCAATTTAAAAAATGGGCAAAAGATCAGACATCTCATCAAAGATGATCTAGAGATGGCAGTTAAGACTCTGAGAAGATGCTCACCACCACTCCTCATTAGGACAATGAGATAATACTGCACACCACTCAGAACAGCTAAAATCCAGTGCACTGACAACAGCACATACTAATGAGGATGTGGAGCAACCGGAACCATTTCTCATTGCTGGTGGGAATGCAAAATGGTACGGCCACTCTGGAAGACAGTTTGGCAGTCTCTTACAAAACTAAGCTTACTCTTACTCAATGATTCAGTAATCACACCCCCTGGGATTTACCCAAATGAGCTGAAAAATTATGTTCACACAAAAACCTGCCCACAAATATTTACAGCAGCTTTATTCATAATTGCCAAAACTGAGAGGCAATCAAATGTTCTTCAGTAGGTGAATGGGTAAATAAACTGGTATATCCACAAAATGGAATAGTATTCAGTGCTAAAAAGAAATGAGCTATGAAGCCTCATCTGAACAGGCTGCATCGTGTACAATTCCAACTCTAAGACTTTCAGGGAAAGGAAAACTACGGAGACAGTAGAAAGATCAGTGGTTGCCAAGGGCTGGAGGGCGGGAGGGATGAATAAGTGTAACACAAAGGATTTTTAGGACAATGAAACGATTCTGTATGATACTATAATAGTGGATACGTGTCTTTACGCATTTGTTAAAGCCCGTGGAATGTACAACACACAGAGCGGACCCTAGTATAAACTCTGAACTTTGGTTGATAATGATGTGTCAATGTTGATTCATAGATTATAGCAAATGTGCTGTACTCATGCATCACGTTCCAAAATAGCTCCCCTGTGCAGGTAGTATTTGTGAAAGGCCTCTGAGCTCCCTTATTGACCCATCTCCTGAGGAGAAGCAAAAAGATCAGAGATCTAAAAGCCCAGGACCCCTCTAAACCTGGTGTCCATTATTGGCCAACATCCACAGCTTTATGCCTCGGATCTGGGATATCCTTTATGTCTGCCTGGGAAAAACCTCCCTGGTCTACAATTAGAGTTCACAAACCATACTTTTCTCATGGCTTTCTCATAAATGATCTGAATCCCTGCATTTCAGATCCCTGTCTGTCTACGTCTGTTAATATTAACTGTATATTGGTAACACATCTTTAATATTAACTATAATATTAACTGTGATCCTGCTGTCAATCCAGTTCTACAGTAGAGAAATTAAAATATTCTCCATTAACATTTACAGCAGCTCAATGACACTAGAGATGACAGGGTGTATGTAACCTCTGGGGGTTTGCAATAGAATAGAATGCGGATCAAATCACTTTTTTCTCCCCAATCTGCATTATTTCCATATGCATATGTTGCATTTACACTGGCTCATGCACTGCTCCTCCTCTCTGCTCATCAGTTGAGCCTGTGTAATGTTTTTCATCAATTGCCCATAAGGTTATGGCACATCTGGTGTTCCTTCAAATTACTATCAGGAGCAAACCTGAACTATGCCAGCTTCTCTGAGTTTTTAGACTTCCCCAAATGGTAAGTATGTGATTTGTAACTTCATCTCAACATATTCATAAAACTGTGCTGGGCTTTATCTTCTAATTAAATGGAGTACCCCCACCTTGACATGTAAGCCTGGGATGGGAAGAGCGGTGAAGTACCTGTTGGTGCCTTGATTGGATTAACCAGCTCACAGCGTGAGCATTTCCCTGCACTCACACACTCTGTCCTGGAGTGTTGGTTCACCAGGATCCCTTCAGCAATTCTCACTTTCTCATCAGACCCTTTATTTGTGCTCTTCCCTCAAAGAATACCAGAATCCAAAAATCATAATGCCCAATTACAGACAACCCCAGGAGGTTCTGGCTCGAAGATGGAACCCAGAGAGATTTCCAAGAAGATTCATTTGTGGAACATAGCCCATGGAAAGCAGAAGGCAGGGGGTGATCATCCTCTAATGAATTCTGCCTCTCTACCTTTTCCCTTATATTGTACATGTGTCTTACCTTTCTAAGGACAAGAAGCGTACATGGATGTTATCTCTTAAGTGAAAAGTGGAAATATGTTTTAATTTAAAACTACAAGGGAATGCATCTCTTTACACTCAGCAATCCTGATATTCAGCAGTATTGGTGAAAGAAAGTGCAGAGAAAGCATAACTAAATTCAATAGTTTTGATGCCATAGGATATATTTAAAATATGTCTGTGTGAGGCAAGGTCTCTTTAAGTTCAGAATCAAATTTTTTTCACCTGCAATTTTTTTACAACTGAGCTACAGTCATAGACACAGATAATGAAGGCTTAATTTTGCTCACTGACTCGTATATCCTAGTATCATAAACCTGTCTCACTACATGTACATGAAAGCAATTGGGCAAATCACAGCAATTACACTTGGCATTAAAAAAAAAAGATTCACACAAAATACAAGAGAACATTTCAAAAGCATAAGGTTAATATACCTCACTATCACCCAATGAACAGAGGTCCAAACTCCAAACAACAAATTGGCGTTTAAATGCTCATTTAGCAGACAATGGAAGGCAATGATTCCACACCCTTGGAAGAAACCAGATAGAAATGATTTTCAGTCGAAGGGGAATAATCTACATTCAGAAGCCCACAGGTGATGAGGCACTCTCCAGCACAGCTCCATCACGGGCAGATGAGAACTGCTATTTTCGGCCACATTAATGCAGCTGTGTAAGTTTGCAGGTGAATCAGTCCTGCTTCATCAGACACATCAACAGCCAGAATCGGAACTGCCATTTTCCCTCTACTTAGACATATTTTCTTAATTGCCATCTTTAAATAGACACTGTTCCTCCTGCCTCTCTAAAACCATCCATCATAACTGGTAATAGGCCAGAAATGACCACCGTCGTCACTTTCTCTTGACCCTCTCTCCTGACTCCCTCTCCCCACCATGCAACCGACCCCACACAACTGCTGCCTCTCTGCTCTCCTCCCTTCGAGCTTTAAACACTTCCAACTTAGGCTGTCAAATTGGCATAGGCACCCGAAAGCCCTAACAAACCTTGTGACGATGGAGACCTTTATTGCCATTTTAGGAGTGTTCTTTTTCATCCTGTCCTACAAAATGTGGTCATTAAATAGCAATTGTTTTGTCTTTCCAAATGTACCTCCTGTCTGCCCCCTTCATTTTGCTTTCTCACTTCTACCACCTCTTGGTCTTCAGTACCTTCTTATTCTCCCTTCAAGGAGAAGCAGGCATGCCCCGAGTCCTTCCCACCATGCTTACCTCTCCTGTGGGGTCTTTACAGCATGCCACTGTCTCAAAGAGTGACCATGAACCTGGTGGTCCTATTGAACCACAGCCTTCTTCAGCAAGGCTTTAAGTAGCTGAAGAATCCCTAGTCACATGCCCTAACTCTACAACCCTCAGTCTCATCAAAAGGCAATTAAGCATCTAATTACATGTTCATTCCCAACTCTTTCTTTGCTTCTGATGGGGGAAAAAACATGCTACTTAAAGTTCCAGGAAAAAAAAAAAAAAAACAGCCCAAAATAAAGGAAGAGGAGATCAAACCAACATTCTTTAAAGGTGGAAGCCCAACCTTCAAACCACGACTGGAAGAGACCAAGCCTATGGTTAAGTTTAATGTGTGATTTCTGTCTGACTTCTTTATTCTCACCAAAGGATAGATCTCCTCTATTTGTGGACAACTATTCATCCCATATATGCCATGAATAGGCTTCAGACAATATTTATTAGCCCCTGAAATGGTATGCAACTTACACTCACATACACACACACAAACACAAAACCATATATATAATGATATACCATAACCATATATATTTAAATATTTAAGAGTAATTCTATAAAAGTACTTAGGAGGAACTACACTTTGGAGAAGGGTCTAATCAGAAAAGGAAATGAAGTACGTAAATGCAAAAATGTCCATTTATCCCAGCACAATCAACAATTTAGAACAAACAAAAAAAGAGTTGGTAACTCTAAACCCACTGGTGTCCTGCTTCCAAATAATTTTTTAAGTAAAGCTTATGAGATTTAATGAATTGTTATTTTACAATTGTAGGTCATTAATTCCCAGCTCATAGCTCTATTTTTCTGAGAAGTTGTCTGATGTTGGATTATATTCTGCTCAATAAGGAATCGGCTTTCTTCATAAATGGGCAAAGGAGGAGAACATATTGAGAGTCACAGTAGATAGATCCAAAATGATGTTAGTGTCCTTGGAATCCACTTTAACCTTTTCCTGCCAGGGAAGATACACTTAAGAAAAATTCCTAAATCCGATTTGAAACCCTAAATCCAATCTGAATTCTTAGTGAACTCTTAAATCCCACTTAAAAGCTAAACATAATCTTTTGTATTAGTTTCCCAAGGCTGCTATAAGAAAGTACCATAAACTGGAGGGCTTAAAACAAATTGATCAACTCACAGTTCTGAAGACAAGAGGTCCAAAACTGGTTCTGACAGGGCCCGGCTCCCTCCGAAGCTGCTCAGAGTGACTCCTTCTTTGCCTCTTCCAGCTTCTGGCAGCCCCATTCCTTCTCTGGGTTGTGGCAGCAAACCTCCAGTGTATTCCTCCATCTTCATACAGCTGACTTCCTTCCGTGTCTCTGTCTCCACATCATGTTCCCTCTCTGCATGTCTGGGTCCAAACCTCTCTCTTTTTATGAGGACATCAGTCATTCTGGGTGAGGGTGCACCCTAGTAAACTCATCTCAACTTGCTAACATCAACAAAGACCCTATTTCCAAATTAGGTCACACGTACAGGTAACGGTGCTTAGGACCTTCAACATATTTTGAAGGGGACACAATTCAACCCATAATACCTTATTAGCTTGAAATTTTCCCAGCACAATGACATGAATATTAAACAGACAAATCTGGAGCTGGACGTGGGCTGCAGGGACTTTTGTAATGACAAGAAGAGGTCAATGAGCCATTTCAGGCAGAGCCCCCGTATAGCAGCACTTGGAAATGGGGCAACCAAGTGGTCACCACCTTTCCAGAGCCAGGGCCACCACTCTGCAGGATCATAAAATCAATTTAATCAGCGCAACCAAAGGTGATCAAGCTGTGAAGGATTGATTCTTGCCCACCTAAATGACAGAAGACTGATTTATAAACTAGCATGACAGCATATTCATTACCAGTGAGGAATCTTCCTGGCTTGAGAAATGGGGAGTTAATGCACACTGGCCGTGCCCTTCTCCTGGGTGAATATGCCGGGGAGAACAAATCACAGAGGACGAGACTACTGGTTAAGTGTGGGGTTAGTACAAAAGGATGTAGTAATATCCTTAAAAAATATACTTGAGTTACAAAATATCAAAAGTTGCCATTCTCCATTTCGGGAAAGTTCTAATAAACTAAGGGGTGGGGTACTATGTATACAAGAAGTTCTCAAGAATGCCTACTGGATAGGTAAAAGGACTGAGACCAGTGATCTAGAGCCAGTCTATTTCTCCCTAGATAGTACCAGGAACTTGGTGACAGGTTCCTATTCTGAGTTTACTTTTTCTAGATTCCAAGCAGCACTTTCTATTTGCACTTGTTTGCATTACAGCTGGATGTTTATAAATCTCTGTTCCCAGAAAGATTATAAACAACCACCCGCCCCGCCATGAGATACCACGTGTTACTCTCATTGGTCAATCCCCAGGTCCTAGAACAGACCCAGACATAAAGAGAATAGTTTTTGTCATCTTGCCTTTGATGGCCACATGCAACTCAAATGCAATATGTCAACATTCAAATGAATCATTGTCCCCTCACACCACTTCCTTCTCTGTGTTCACTCTTTGATGGGGACACCACTTAGATACTATAATACTGGTCCTTAAAAATTCCAAAACATTATCTTTCATCTCTCTTCTTTTCCTATCAAAAATCAGGTGGGTTTTGACCTGCACTGTCTATATACAAATGTCCTTCCTTTTGTTCCATATTCTCTGCCCTCTTTGGTTGGGAAGTGGAAGGTTGAGGAATTTATTCTCTACAATTGTGTCCTAACATGCTCACATATGAATCTATATCCTGGCTCCTGGACCAGTGGTAAGTGGTGTATTTCAAAATGCAAAATTGAGCAATGAGAACACTAGTCACCTATATTTTTTTAATAGGGAACTTAGGCAGACATATCTAAAAGGCTTAATGTAGCCCTGCTGTCTAATCTGCAGATAAATATTATGTTGGCCTTTCTCAAATAGTGAAAAATACACAAAGGAAAACACTATAGAATCTCATCGGTGTTAGAACTAAGCTCTGCTTGCTCAACATTATCTATTAGGTTAGATCGAGTGTTCTGCCGAAAATTATTTGTACGGCATGAGCAGGCTTCAGGAGCACCATGTGACTTCTGTCCCCTTAGGATTCTCTGAGAAATAACATATCGGTTTTGAGACTGAAGTTCAAGATGTATATGATATGTGCATATGAGATTTTAATGACAGTAATTAAGATGTTATAACTTTTAGAGGAACCGCTGGTGTTATTTCGTCTATTTGAGGATAAATTTAGCCTCGTTGGATTATGACAGTTCAAGTCAAGAATTTTACGAGTATTACGCTAAGCAGGAATCCTCTCTTCATCTTTTGGCCACCAATACATTATCTGCTAATATTTGTTCTCTATTAATACAGACATCAAAAGACAGATAGAGTCAACCACAGAGAGCTGAAAGCAGAAATGTGCATGACTTGAAATTTATTTAAGCCCTAGCCGGAAGATCACGAATGAGTCAGGAAACTCTAGGCCATAGTAAGGAACGGAGTGGTGCTTGGAGGCGTGTACTGGGGTGGGGTGGGGGTGGGGAAGCACTGGGACAGCAGAAGGCAGAAGTGGGTTCCACAGCATTTAGAATATATTTAGTGATGACTGTGGACCAGCCATCATACAAACAAATAGAAAAGGAGCCAAAGAAAATAAAGTTAATGATTATGGAAGGAAGGTTCCTGAGATGGAGAGAGAGAGAGGAGGGTAAGGTTTTAAAATAGAAATCATGAGGGGCGCCTGGGTGACTCAGTCAGTTAAGCGTCTGCCTTCAGCTCGGGTCATGATCCCAGGGTTCTGAGATTGAGCTCCGAATCCCACTCCTTGCTCAGCGGGGAGCCTGATTCTTCTTCTGCCTGCCGCTCCCCCCTGCTTGTGCCGTCTCTCTCTCTCTGACAAATAAATAAATAAAATATTTAAAAATTTTAAAATAAAATAGGAATCATGAAATCCTAGCACTGGAAGAGCCTTCCTGGGGCCTTCCATTTCCTTCATTTATATATTTATCCATGATTACATGGACCAACCTCACCATTCATCTAAAAGAATTATCAAGAACCTAGAGTCCGTGTCTGTGCTAAACCCTAGGTATACGGAGGAGAATCATCATTGTCCAACAGGGACTTACTGTCCCACAGGATATCAAGAAATATACGTGAACAAATGAGAGAAAGAAAAAGGCTAGGTCACAGATGAAATATGTGCAGGGGACAGTGGTATGTATGGCAAAGAGACAGGGGCCCATTCTCCTTGGGGAGGAGGGCACAGGAATGACTTCCCAGAGGAAATGAATACCTGACCTAAGGCTTGAGGACAAGCAGGTATCAGACAGGCAGATGAGATGCAAGGTGCACGCCAGGGCCAGGGACTCTGCGGACCACACATCGGGGGCCACTGGCACCTGCGTGCCAGCACGTGCCTACCACCCGGCCCTCCACGGGGCTGCGGTGATGCTCACCCTCCTCTACCCGGCATTTGAGGCTGCAGCGCCTCAAGCACCGTGCAAAGCCATTGTCACATCCCTGTGTCTTCTCTTCTCTTCGGGGTTCTGTTGTTCTGTGATATGTTTCTGGTTCATTTCTTGTTTCTTCACTTAACTGATTGCATCTTGGCCACCTGGCCCTACTAATCTGTATACGTGATGAGAGAGGGAACCTTGTCTGTCACGTTCATGCCTGTATTTTCATGCCTGGAATATTCTGGCCAAAGGGGAGGTCTCTAGGAATGCTTACTGAATGACTAAACAAATATTTATTACAAACCTGCTAAGAGTCAGGCACTGGGGTACTAACAGTCAAGAGGAGCAGCATGGTTCATAAGCAAACAAAATGCACATTTATTTTAAATAGTAATAAATTCTTTGAAGAACATAAAATGAATGAGATAGAATAAAGAGAATGGGGCTGGGCCGGGGGTGGAGACTAGGAAGTTCCATAGGGTAGTTAAAGGAGCAGCTCTGAAAGAACATCTGTGTGTATGTCGCGTTGACGTTCGTCCTGAATAAATGGCACAGATCCTGCTTACAGGTAATTTATGGTGTTACAGCAGGACCACCTGTGCACTGGCAATGCTGGAGACAGGGCCAACAGTTGTGATAATGGGCCAATAACTACATCATATAAGACTCTTCAAAGTATTATTAGCTTAATTTTATTTCTGATTGCAAAGAACACAATCACAATCTCCTATATTAAATTTAGTTTCAGGCAGCAGACTTTATAAAATTCATTTTTGCATTATGCAAGTACCACATGAATGCATTCCCACTGCAAAAGATTCATACACCAGAGAAGTACACAGAGCAAGAGAGAGAATTCAGAGCTTAGAATCACTAATTGCATGACCTGCTCGTGTCTGGGCCTTAGGAAGCTGCCTAACTGTGAAGAGACTCTGAAGAGGTGACTCAGACCCCAGGAGGGGGAAGAAGAATAGTCAAGTATATGGTTAATTTGTGGCAGGAAGGGGATCCTTAAGAATTTATTCAAAGGCATTATCAACCACATACCAACAGAGAAAAATGTTGCTGAGAGATTTTTCTGCAATACACTATTCCGTGAACAGGAAACTGGTCTCTGGAGGAAACCAGGGGCATGAGCTGCTTAGCCTCCAAAACACCACATTTTCCTCAAGAGAAAATTCACAGAGCTATCCACTTGCATTTTCCCATGGGGAAGGCATTTTCATCAACTTCATAGCCTTGCAAAACCTGTTTGTCTTGTCAGAAAAAAAGAGATCTTGCAAAGTTATGATCAGAATCTTTGAATGGCCTCGGGAAATCAGGTGGGACACAGGTCTGGGCCCCACTCGGTGCGTGACATTTCATCTCAGCAGAAGATCACAGGAGAGGGAGCTGAGAGGTGACTCACTAGGAATGCTGCTGCTGGAGACTGCAGGCTCTCAAGGCTGAGCACCGGGCCCCAAGGACACATTCCTGACCCCCTCCCTAAGGTGCCTCACTTGACCATCCCATATGCTACGCACTTGACCGCAATGGCTGTTTTTCCTTAATTCTCCACCATGCTTGAATTAGAGTTGCTAGAGCTCTAGAATAAGTTTGTGCAAGCTGCTAATGAAATGCTTCTTGCCACCCATTCCATATTAATTCCACATGAAATGAGGGCAAGGCTACAGAGCGCTGCTCATACAGTCTTCCGGGCTGACCCACCACACTGCTTCTGTTGACACTGATGACTTAATCTGAAATCCTCCCCCCCATCGAACTTCCCTCCTCCGTCTCACCCTCTGAATAAAATATAGATCAGATGCTACAAAACTGCTATTCTTAGGAGCAACAGATGCAAATATGGTTGCTTTTTCAATTATTTGGGAACCGATCCGATAGTTCCAAGACAGAAGCTAATTAAAATCTAATTGAAATAAAATCATTTCCAATTCTGTTTCCCTTTGTCGACTGCCTGAGTAGAGGGCTTCTTGCTTCGTGGACAGAGCCCCCTTCATCCTATTACCTCTTTCTGCTTTGTAAATAGCCATTCGGGATTCTATCACCTAGCATCTTAGCTGCTGGGAGGAGGCACGGACAGGGACGAGGGAGCCTCTGAGAAAACTAGAGGAGGCTGTTCACAATGGAAATGGTCAGCTAACAGAAAGAATGAGGATGGGAAAATAAGGGAAATGAGAACAGTGGTCAAAGTGGTAACCAGACAATTTAAGACGACACGGGGGAGTCACAGGGTCTGGTGGAGAACTGGTGAGCTAGTGGCCTTGGGATAGTACTCAGAGTGCACGTGCTGGCCTCCCCTGGAGTCTCCTGACACTTAAACATTTTACTTAAACATTCCTATTTCTGGCCTCCCTTGAGATACTGAAAGAATCCAGCAACCCTGTATTCTTTTTCCCATATGACAGCCATGGGCTGGGGCTGAGAGGGAAGGCAGGAGTCCCCAAAGGGTCCACTTCCCACTGGGCCCCTTTCGGTCATTCTCGTTAATGGTGCCACCACAGGAATTCAAGTTGGAAATTTTTGCTAGTAAGTGGAAAGCCCTTCATGGTCCAGAGATATGGGTTTACATTTGGCATCTTCTGGTGATGGGAGCTTTTGGGACAGGGGTTTCAAGTCCTAAACCTCATTTCCCTAATCTATAAGAAAGATGTGATAAAATCTCTATCATGCAGTTGCTCAAAAGTACGAATCTATCTTTAAATGTTCAGGAAATTATAAAATGGTATTCACATTTGTTTTCATAACTTTATCTCTTCTTTTCCTAATAAACTATGAGAATTCTTTTTGAGAAAATCTAAAGAACATGGTAGGGCTGGGGAAGGCTGATTACAGAGGTGCTGATGAGGGCAAGGGAAGATGGAGTACAGCCAGCAGCAGAAGGGAAGGAGGGGACGGGGAAGGGGAGGAAGGGTGGACGGGGGGCTCAGCGCGGAAGAGCACAGGGCCCAGGTGGAGCAAGGCCTTAGGGCCTCTAGAGTGAGCCCACCATGGGCCCTCAGCCCTCACCGGCTGTGTGGTCCCAGCCAAGTCCTCCCACCTCCCCACCTCAGATTTTCCCTCTTTAAAGAGGGGGGAAATAATACCCACTCCATAGGGCTGTTGGAGAATGGAGGGAGAAAAACGCCCACAAATTACCTGGCACAAGTAAGGGTTTCATAAGACTTAGCCATTAAATTAGCCATTAACGAAGGCTTTACGTAATTATCCCACACTTCACACTGGGTTAGGGGAAAAGCACTCATTTTTTCCTCTGCGCCAAAATGCCACATTTTTCTCCCTTTTTAAATATAATGCAGAAGTTTGGAATTCACTTACCTAGCCCCAACTGACCCCCTGGCCCTCTCCAAATGGCACCACTAATTATTCCCTTCCTAAAGAGAAGGGAAGGGAAAGGTCCTGTTCACTAAGAGAACAGAAAGGACTTGCAGGTCCTGGGAGTGTAAATAAAATTGTAAAGTCAAAGGATCTGACAAGGACCAAGGACAGGCCTGGCTAGATAGACCACTATTAATGTGGCCTGGCCCACGAGGGTTCCAAACGAGGATAAAGATTTCTTTGTCACTGTCCATTGGAAACACTGAAAAATTCCCCAGGCTGGGAGAGGGGATTAAGTACACTGGGAAAGGGTGTCCCTCAAAAGTACAATATACCTTAAGACGAGGAGGAGCCATCGACATGAACAATTTCTAAGTCTTTGTTTATAAAACAAGCCTCAACACAGGACAAGACATTGTCTTGGTTAGATCCAGGTCAAACTTTCTGCATCCTATAGAAAGAGAATAACATTTAAAATTATGTCCCAAGGGGAAAGTTGAAGGAGATAGCCTCTCTGTCACACAGGTGGACTCAGAAACCATAGAAATAGGGTGAACCACAAGAACAAAAGAACTAGCACTAGCACATTCCTATTCAGGAGCCGGCTTCCCTCCCTCCACCAGGGCCCCTCGGATGCAATGTGTCTCTCTGTAATCCTATTTGCCACTTTTCCCCTCCCTCATCTTTCTCCAGGATTCCAGTGTAGTCACCCAGAGCTCCCATGAGGGCCTGCTGCTGAGTCTCCCCCTAGTGATTTATTCCCCATTATTAATCCTTGCAAGAGGTTGCAGAGGATCACACTGATGAAATGATGTCTGCACTAGCAGGCACTGACCGAAGCTGCCACTGCATTACTCAGCAGCTCAGACCACAGCTTTCCTTCTTTCCGGCGACATTCACAGTAGCTTAGGGGCTCAACAAACTGGGTTGAGGACCAAAGAGCTGCAGCCATTTGCCTCTGCACTATTATTAGCCATAGGGTTTAGGAAGGCAGCAGCCCCTTCGGCCCTAAGGGGAAACCCTGCTGATCCCAGAATTTGAGAAAGACTTCTTCAGCAATTAAATATTTGCTTGTCAGAGTTTTTCCACCTCTGGGCACTGTCTCCAACTCCTGGCCTTATAAATAGAAAAGATTCCTCCCACCAAACCCATTCAAGGGTTCATGTCGATCCTGGTCACCGGTGTCCATCTGCACGCATGGCGAAGACTTCCTGGGAAAAGGCAGACATGCTTAAAGCTCGACGTTCTCGTTTGATACGTAAGACTTATAAGCACCCTAAAATGTCAGCTGATGTCAAGACCTTGAGGGTTAGAAAAGTTCCATGATCTGTTTAAGGACATCAGCCTAAGGTGCTGGCTTCCAGGTATACAGATCCCCCAACTACCCATGCTTGGGTGGTTCTTGTCTTCCAAAAATTTGTTAATCAATCCATCTAAGAAATTACATTCGCTTGTAGAAATAAGTTGCTAAGGACCAAACCTACTCTTCTACACTTCTGACATTGTAAAATGTGTTCCATAATCAGAAGGAGGCATCAAACTCACCTGGGAATATTTTTTCCAAAATAAACAACTTCTACCATCAAGCTCCTGATGCAACATAACTAGTACAGGGTAGTTCAAAAAAACCTGCTACACACATAATAAACAGAAGGAGGACCTTTGTTTCAGACTGACAGTATTCGAAATGCATGTGTGTATGTATATGCACGTAAAACACATGTATTCTTGCCACTCAGAACGGAGTTGGGGTCCAGCCTTTAAGAGGTTGTCATCCACTGGTGGAACAGGCCAGTAAGCAGAGAAATGACAATATAGTGTCCTTAGCAATGACTGCCACCAAGGAGATATGCACAGGGTGCTACAGGAACAGAGAGAGTAAAATATGGTGATTAGAAGATTTCCCTGGTGCACTTATGTCTGCACTGGGTCTCACATAAGGGGTGATACAAGAAAAGGAAGAAAGAATCACTCTAAACAAATGAGTCAGTATTTGTGATCACACAGGCTCAGGAAAAGGGGGCATGGCCCATTGGAGGAGAGTAGAGAGTTGACTGGCAAGGAAACGATGAGAAATGATTTTAGAAAGGCTGCCACGTGAGAGGGCTAGATTTGCATTATAGAAACAATGGGAAGGGGAGTGGCATAATCACATTCAAGTTTTAAGAAGATCCCTACAAAAATAGATCGAAGACCAGAAAGATGTGAGATAAAACCAATTCGGGAATTTCTGTAATGAATCCAGATGAGTAATATGATGACATAGAGTCTAGATCAGGTATTGACAAATGCTTTCTGTAAGGGACCAGATAGTACGTACTTTAAGCTTTGCAGGACTCTCTGTCTCTAGCACAACTATTCAACTCTGCTGCTGTAGCTGGAAAGCACCCAGAGATAATATATAATAGAATAAAGAAAGGTTTTGTCCCTTTGAAGCTCTAGCTACAAAACCATGTGGTGAGTCAGATTTGGTTTGTGGGCTGAAGTTTGCCACCCTTAGCCTAGACCAAGGGAATCATCCCTTCTGGGTCACTATATACTATATCATTCCCATGTGGGTCTACAGAGCTGATTAGCTGCTACCCACATTAAAAGATATGTAAGAAAGCTACAGGAAATAAAAGGGAAATTTTTTAAAGTATATTATAATTTGGAAAGAAATTAAAAAGACTTATCCCTGTATAGACAACACGTCCTCACTTCCACATACCTCTCCAATTCCTTTGCTAGTGGTAAAGGACCAAGGCATGAGCTGGAGCTCTACAAAAATCATTGTTGAGAAACCACAAAGTAGGTCATTGTAACTTGAATCTAAAATCATTACTTGGCATGATTCCTGGTGGTTTTCTTTGAGCTGTCAGTACTTCACACTCATGCTAAATTCATTTGTAATTTTTTTTTCTCCTAATAAAGTTAGCACTTGAGTTTCTGCAAGCAGAATAGCCCTTCACTGTCACTTACCATGTGCGTGGGCCACCTCAGTTATTTGTAACTGACGAAGGCAAACTCTTTTTTAACAACAGTTTAAGAAAAGCATATTTAGGAAAGAAAATATGGAGCAAAACATCAAATTTCAAACTCAAATACCCTCTAAAAATGTGTAGAATGATTACATAGGGCAGTATCACTGCACTGAAGACTGGCCTACCAACAGACTTGGGTAGGGGTTGCCTTGCAGGCCCTAATTCAAATGCTCTCTAGGTCCCCAGGGTAGGTAGATAATATTGATGTCCCCTAGTGGGGCCCTACATTCTCTCTCTAGGTCCTGACTCCCAGATTGCTATCTATTCACACCCAAATGAACCTTCTGGAAGCTTCTTATATTCTATTCCATATAGATTCCTTTATATGTCATTAGTAGACAAATTGAAAACCCCTCTCCTCCTCCCTTACTCTCCTTCCCCACCTTCACTCACCCTCCCTCTTCCTCTCTGCCTTACTATTTTTTCTAGACCTAGTTATGAATTTAGGTTCATATACCCTACTCCTTGCTCAGTCTTCCGGGTGATAAAGAGTTCTTTCACGTGATTGGCTGGAAACAGCATGGGAGATGGGGCTGAGCCAAGCGATCTGGCTCAATATGGACACTTAAATTTCACCTCTCCTACATCATGCTCTAGACTGCCGAGAGCAATAGCTTTGTCATCATCATGCCTTCACAGTATCATGGAAATTAAAAGTTAATTAAAGAAAAGGGCAGACATATTTCCATTAAACATCATAACTCTTAAGGGCAAATTCATTTATAGTATCTTTTAGAGGTACTGTTGATCTGGTTTTTCTTTCCAGGGTTTCAGTGAGCCCCGGAAATTATGTCTAAGAGCCCAAGATTTACAGTCAAGGGTTCCATTGTCTCGAGGGACTAAGATGTGGCCACACAAAAAGTAACCAGCTGCAAAAGACAACCCCCACTCATGGACGGTTCTCCAAGACTTTCTCATTTCAGCCTGGAAACACTAATATTAAAATGATTCCTGAGGTCTACTAGGCAAATGAGTTGACAGAGAGGAAATATAGTCAAGAGTTTAGAAAAAAATCATTTTAGTGGGATAGTATGAAATATTTTCACTTCATGCTCATAAATACCTGCTCGTTCATAGACATTAGGAGGAAAAAATAATTTTTAAAAATTCTTCAAATAATCAAGAAGTAGAACAAATCTAAGAGTAACTTTATACAACCATACCCCTCACATTGGGAAAGAGAAAAAAAAAAAGGTAAATTATACAGTTTTAGGATGACATGAGCCTTAGCATTTATCTAGTTCAATAACATAGCACCTTCTCCTAACCTGCCTAATGGTCATTTAATCATGAGGTAATGATTGTTGAGAAGTTACTATGTGCCAGGCACTGTGGGTTAAATGCCAGAGTTATAGAAGCAGGACTCTCAATGGTCCTTCCCCACTATTTTGAAAACTTTTAGTGACAGAAAATTTACCATGTACAGCAGTCTTACTTGGGACAGCTCTGTGCATCTTAAGTATTTACTTAAGCTATTCATACAGTTTCCATGCATTAATCCTAATTCTATCCCTTGAGATCCACATGGTATATTTTTGTCTAATTTTAGTATAAGGCCCAAGAAAATGGTACACAGAATATATAAATGTGTTCCCCCAAAGCCAGTAAAAGCATGAGATGATACCCTTCTTAATGGGGTAAAGGTATTGTGACCCATCTCAAAGAGTCTGACCTAAACTGTATCTCAGAACCTAAGGGTAAACCTACGGAAGGTCATGGACCCATGATGACAGAGGTGTATTGGTAATTTCTCGTGGTTAAGCACAGAATACTTCTGAGCCAGCAATCGGAACTCCTTGTTATTTTGTTAAATACTTTATTTATATTTTATTAAGCTGTTTCTTTTGCTAGTCAAATGTATATCCATGACATTAGAATAAAAGGTGTATCTCCCTGTCAGTATATACTAACAATGTTCTTGGAGTAAGATTCCAGAATTGTACTAATCTGTACATTGTTATTAGCATTAAACAGCTAAAATAACCCACCTCACATTTCTTAACTTGAACCTCACAGAATGTATGAGGTCCCTCTTCTTTAGATAATACAAAATGTTAGTGTTAGTGATTTTTAATATTTAATTTTTCTTCTCTATGCAACCATTGTTCTGGGTAAGCAGCTCTTCTAATCCCTTGAGGGAGACAAGAGAGTAGAATAGCAAATTTATAATTTGGTCCTCATAACTCTTTTTTCAGGAATCTCAGATACCACTAAAAATACTATTTTTTGTTTTTTGTTGTTATGTTTTTTTTTTTTTTTTGGTCAGGCATTTGAGCCTGAAATTAAACTTTGGAGGATTCTGTTTCTTTTCTTCTCCTCTTTTAGTATTGATTTTCTCCTTTCATTTGTTGATGCTACTTCTTTTCTTGTTGCTGGGGATTTGTTAGAGCCACATCTGTACATGATTTCTTATTTATGTTTGTTTTGTACATAAGCACCAGATGCTTCAACTTGCAGCTCCCCAATCAGTCAGAAAGAGTTCTGTAGTAGTCAGGGATATCACTCAGACAGAAAGAGGAACCCACCCATCTCCCCCAGTCCCACAGCATGTTCATCAAGAAACAAGTCAGACTGCCCTGCAGTATGTTGATCATACACTTACTGTATTAGGAAGTAAAATGTATAAGCATACAGCACTAATCACCAACACTAGGATCTGTGGGGATCAGGACGATTAACTAAATTTTATAAGTTGATAGTAGGAAATTGGGAAAAAGGTTATAAATATTCCCATGTGAGATTGTCTTTCAAGGGAAAAATCTGGTTCCAGGTATTCCATGAGATCTGATACACACTTCTGTAACAAATGATACTGCTGTTCTAAAGGTATGATGCCACCTTTAAGGAATATCCTCCCTGTCGTAAACATGGTTTATACAATTCTGCAAAGGTGACAGGTGATGGTTTCCATTGTGGCATATTATATATTCACACACCTTTCCACTCACCTTGGAAAATAGCAAAGTCATCCCCTTAAGACATTGCAAGCAAGCTCACCATCTGAGAGTCTCTACTCTGTGTGTGTGCATGGAATACTTTTTCCATTTGGAGGAAATGGAATTTTTCCACTGGAGGACATTTCCCTCCAGTCTTGAGATCACTGTGTGTGCTTACGCTCTGACAGTGGAAGATGTCCATTGTGTCTCTGAGGAGATGATGTGAGAACTACAAGCATTTCTTCATCCTCCCTCTGATTTTTGTGAAGACCAAAGAGGAGGAATTTGTGATTGGACTAGATTTGGGCAGAGCACTGAGTTTTACGCATATGATATACTAATGATCCTGACATAAGTCCTTTCCTGATTCCAGGTAATAAGGTACAGTAAATAAAATAATGGAATTGTCTTAGAAAATCCAATTCTTGTCCTTATTCTGCCTTTTATCAGCTGTGTGATTTGGGCAAATCCCTTAACTTCTCTGTGTTTCATATCCTATGATAAAATAGTAGTAATGACACCTCTTCCCTTTTGATAGAGTAATTGTGAAAACCAAATTGGGTCATGCCAACAAAAATTTTCTAATGTCCTCTCCAAATGTAAGGCAGATCTGTTGCTGCGTAGAATTGCTAAAGGTTATGATTGGCCCCACTTCCTCTGTCCTTGTCTTTCCTCACACACAATCACAGGACTAGGCAACTGACACTGCTCAGTGGAACCCCAACATGAAGATGATAAAATCATGTAGCATGGACCAGAATTTTCTGGGCTTTCGTTCTTACCTACTAAAATACAGTTTGCATGGTGCTACACCATTTGCAATGCCCTCTTACTTGCACTGTCTTGTCAATCTCAAGGCATAAATACTACTGTCTCCATTTTATAGACAAGGAAACAAATGTTGACCATAACTCTCAATCACACCATTGATTATTAGAAGACCTTAGGAATTCCAAGAGTAAGATTTCATTTGATCTGGTCCTATTACCATACGAAGAAACCAACTGTCTATTGGATTGACTTTTATTTATTTATTCAACATATATTTGTTGAGCACCCACTGTATGCACTCTTCTAGGCACCAAAGATATACCAATGGCTTACATGGCAAAGCTTTTGCCCTCATGAAGCTGATCTCCTAAAGGAGGGTGTCTGGCCGTAAACAAATAAACACACACAGCTATGCAGTGTGCCAAACACTGCTAAGTATGTGGGGAAAAATCAAGAGGAACAGAGAGGGTTAAGAAGGGTAAGATGCTATCATTCTATATTTCAGAGGAGTCCTATGTGAGGAGATGACCTGTGTGCAGAAACCCAACTGAGGTCAGATTGAGCCATGCTGATATCCTAGGGAAGAGTGTTCTCAGCAAAGAGATAAGCAAGCACAAAGCAAATGCACAACCTGTAAGTGGGACCAAGCAGGCGTGTTCCAGGACCAGCAAAGGGGGTAGGGTGGCTGAAGCAAGTCACCTGACCAAACAAGAGTATTATATGGTACACATGAGGCCGCATGTGGGGAGATGGATTACATAGGTCCCTATCAGCCTAAGATTTTACTCTGAATGAGTGCAACACGGTTTCATGGATCCCCAGAGTTACTTGCATTTTCACTTGAGCAGGAGAAATACCAGTTCTACTCCATCCTAACAATTTTAACCTTGTATATTAATAATTTCCCTAAGTACTTTCATCTTTAATCTTAAAGTGAGGATGAGGAGGACAATTTGTTCTGTCCCAACTAGGAAGTTCAAAATGGACTGTGTTCGTTTCATCTCAAATTTTGTATTTAGCCCTCCCTCTTACTGAAATAATCCTCCAAAGAGGTATCTTCATTAACAAAGTCTCAAGTCCCTACAAGAAAACTCCCCTTTCTGTCAGGATCTGCTTCTCATGGAATGAAAATAAGCCCTTCTTACCCCCAAAGGTTATGGATGACTGTTCTTACCTCATCCCAGTACACCAATCAGGTGCCACTTAACATATTCCCCAGACATCTTGAGAAATTAGATCAATTCCCCTCTGCCCATTAAAAGGCTCATAAACAGTTGTAGCATCGAATTAGTGCTGGTAGATTTTTCCAACTTGGAACATGTTAAAATGCACAGTTGGGTAAGAAGAATCAATTAGGGCCAGACAGGGTGTTGGAAGTTAAACAATTTGTCTATCTTATGATTCCACACTGTGGAAAGGGGGTGTGTGTGTATGTTTACATTTCAGTTCAGATTTAAAATCACTCATGTGTACAGTTTGTATAATTCAATCCATGATTGGAGCAGAAACTACCCACAGAGTGAGAGGTTATTGTTTGAGAGTCAGGAAAGGCTTGTATTTGTAACTTTGTAAATTGTAATTAAGTATATTATAGCTTTCTTATCTCCTCAACCTTGATCAGCTGAGCTTAAATTTATATGGGAGATGAAGAATCATTCAGCAAATAGATTCTGCATCCAAATAATCATAATCCTGGTAAAAAAACACCGGACCTGGCTAGATGCCCCTGCTCCCAAATTCATTAGACAACTGACAATTTTCCAGCATTTTTTCCTGCCTTTTACATACTTTCTAACTATAGGCAAACAAGAATGCTAAGGGAGATAATATAGAGTAGAGGTTATTAACCTAGGGTCCATGGGCCCCCAAGGGGACTGGGAATAGAATTCAGGGAGGTCTATCAATTTCAATGGTGAGGAAACTTACAACTTTATTTCCACTGCCCTCTAATTGCAATGCATTTATGAATACAGAGAACTCATCAGCAGTGCCTGTGGCTTTATCACTGTAGAAATCACAGTTATTTTCATATCATAATATACTTGTTGCCAATATCCCGTTTCACTCGACACTTTTTCAAATTTATGTTGGACTCACCGTTAGACTTTATTTAATGCATTAATCATGAGGCACATGCAAAATCATATTTTTAAATATTTTGGTAACACAAATACAATTGGTTTCCTTTGTAATCCTATGTATATGTCAAACGTTGTCAAGAGTTGAAAAATGATGAAGAACTCCAAGTCTTGAGAAAAGTGGGACGGCTGCTCCTAAAAGGGGCTGTTGGCGGGTCCAGTATGGATAGGCTACGCCCAAATAGACTTCCCCTGCTTTCCCTTCACAGTGCTTAAAAGTTGACCAGTAAGAGAGTTCACTTTGAGTCTGATATTTCTTCATACACATAATTAACAACACTCAAGAAATTAATTCATAACATGAAAAAAAAGAATATAATTGACAACAAAAGTTATGATTCCCAGTGTTCTGCCAAGTATTTTACTTAAAATCTCATTTAACCTTAAAAAAAATGAGTGGCTGCTATTATTTTCCCCATTTGATGGATAAGGAGATTGAGATTCAGGAAGTTTGAGTACCTTGACCAATAATTCCCATTAGACTCTTTCTCAACTAAAATCAACTTGATTCTGGGAGTTATTTCTATGTGATTACTCTTTCACCCTTGAGAACATGATGAGAAGGAAGGATGGGAAAAGACATCTAGACTAGCAGGTTTCCAAGCATGATCTGCAGAGCCTTGGAGGTCTCTGAGATTTTTCAGAGGGTCTATGAGGTCAAAATTGTTCTCAGAATAATTCTATGACATTATTTGCCTTTTTCATTGTGTTAGCGTTTGCACCAAAGGTGCAAAAGCAACGGGGGTGGGGTGGGGGTTAAAACATCTGTGCCTTAGTGTGAATCAAAGCAGTGGTATCAAAGGGAATTATTGGTTGGCATTTCATGCTTTACCACCATGCCTGCAGAGAAGAAAGGGGTGGGGGGAGGGAAGGAAGGAAGGAAAGAAGGAAAGAAGGGAGAGAGGGAGAGAAGGAGGGAGGAAATGCCAGTTTCACTTACAAAGGTCCTTGATGAAGCAATAAAGTTTGAAAGTTAATACAGTAAATCGTGGGACACTGCATTGAAAACTGGTGATGCATTGTATGGTGACTAACATAACATAATAAAATAAAATTTAAAAAATAAATAAAACATTAAAAAAGTTAATACTTTTAATATGTATCTTGTCCCTTGACTGTACATGTTTTTAACACTCTGCGTGACAAAAAAGGAAGCATACAAATAGCACTTCTGCATACCAAAGAACAATGCTTATCCAGAAGTAGGGGTTGGCAAGCTTTGGTCTGGGACCACATCTGGCCTGACCCGTAGCCCACAAGGCCTAAACTATTTGCTCTCTGGCCTTTACCCCCCCCCCCAAATGCCAGCAGGAGAAAAGCAATTTTGTGATCACTTGAATTATGAGTTGCACTAGCTGCATTTTTCAAGACTCACTATTTTTCCTTGAATGAATACAGACAAATTCTGGTTATTCAGAATTGGTATCCCAGACATTTTCTCAGAAATGAATGAAGTGTCACTTCAAGGAAAACAATTGGTAGTATTTATTGCCAGTGGAAGAATTTGAACTTTCATAGGGAAAATAAAAATTCTGGAAAACGAGTTTGTCACCGTGAGTTTGACAGCTTCCAAGTACTTAAATACTTTTGGGATGAGATTGGTGGTGTTATTAATGAATGTTATTCTTTTATTTTATGTAATGAGATGTGTCCGTACTCAGAAGATCTGTATTACTCTGTGAATCAATAGCTTCTAAAAGATCATGGGATTCTACAAAATTGGGCAAGGTAGACCAATGGATGATAGGAGGGTAAAATTTACATATTTTGGATATTAACTCTTATTGGATACATCATTTACAAATATCTTCTCCTATTCAGTAGGTTGCCTTTTTATTTTGTTGGTTTCCTTCACTGTGAAAAAGCTTTTTATTTTGATGTAGTCCCAGTAGTTTATTTTTGCTTTTGTTTCCCTTGCCTCAGGAGACATATGGTGACTGAAGGCAGCTACACTTGTGCTGAGCATAACATGATATATAGAGAAGTTGAATCACTATGTTGTATACCTGAAAATAATGTAACATTGTGTGTCAGCTGTACTTAAATAAAAAAATTAAATAAAAATAAAAATTAAATATCATAAAATTCACCCCTTTTAAGTATACAAGTCGATGCCCTGAAGTATACATGCAGAATTATGCACTTAGCACAAGAACCTAATTCTGGAACATTCTTATCAGCCCAAAAGGAACCCCTTTTCTTTTTTACAATGGCTTCCCATTCCTACCCACAGTGGTTAAGCTGCCATCAGTCTTTCTCTATAAAGTTGCTATCTCTGAATATCTCACAGAAATAGAATTACAAAGTATATATTCCTTTTTGACTTGTTTATTTCACTTACAATATTTGCAAGGTTCATACATACTGTAGCATGTATGAGTACTCCATTCCTTTCCATTGTCAAATAGTATTCCATTACATAGACATACCACATTTTGTATCTCCATTCACTAGGTGAAGAACACTTAAGTTGTTCTCACTTTGTGGCCATTGTGAAAAATGCTGCTATGAACATTTGCACACACATCTTTGTATGATATATGCTTTCATTTCTCTAGAGATACACAGGAGTAATATTGCTGGTCATATGGTAACTCTGTGTTTAACATTTTGATAAACAGCCAAGGGGACTGTGTCATTTTACCTTCCTACCAGCAATAAATGAGGGTTCCAATTTTTCCACACCCTCCCCAACACTTGGATCTTGACCAGATTATCATAGCTATCACAGTGGATGTGAAAATCTTACCATGATTATGATTTACATTCCCCTAATGAGTAATGATGTTGAGCATTTTTCATGTGCTTATTCATCATTTGTGTATCTGCCCTGGAGACCAGTCTTTTCATGTTCTTTTTTTTAAGTTTTTATTTTACTCTCAGTTAACATACAGCATTACATTATTTTCAGGTGTACAATATAGTGATTCAATAGTTCCATACAACACCCAGTACTCATCACAACAAGTGCACTCCTTCATCCCCATCACCTATTTCAACCATCCCCCACCCACCTTCCTTCTGGTAACCATCAGTTTGTTCTCTATAGTTGAGTCTGTTTCTTACTTTCTCTCTTTTTCCCCCTTCGCTCATTTGTTTTGTTTCTTAAATTCCATATATGAATGAAACCATATGGTATCTGTCTTTCTCTGACTTATTTCGCTTAGCATTATACTCCCTAGCTTCATCCATGTTGTTACAAATGGCAAGATTTCATTCTTTTTTTATGGATGAATAACATTCCATTGTATATATATCATATCTTCTTTATCCATTCATCAGTCAATGGACACTTAGGCTGCTTCCATATCTTGACTATTACAAATAATGCTGCTATAAACACTAGGGTGCACATATCCCTTTGAATTAGTATTTTTGTATTCTTTGGGTAAATACCTAGGAGTGTGATTGCTGGATCCTAGGGTAGCTCTATTTTTAACTTTTTGAGGAACCTCCATATTGTTTTCCCCAGTGGCTGCACCAGCTTGCATTCCCACCAATAGTGCACAAGGGTTCTTTATTCTCCACATCCTCGCTAACACCTGTTGTTTCTTGTGTTGTTGATTTTAGCCATTCTGACAGGTGTGTATTCAAATTCTTCACCCACTTTATAAGACCATTTATCTTTAAGTACTTACAGACTAACAGGAAGGTGCAAAGACAGTACAGCAACCAGTGGATTTTAATGTAACAGAGTAAGACAATTTTGTTGATATGGTTTCAGATTTCATATTGCAACAACTTTTTCAGAAATTACCACTTGTTGAGTTTTCGTATTGTGTCAAAGAACAAAATCCACAACTACCTTAAAAGTTTATTAAAATACTCCTTACTTTTCCAACTACTATCTTTGTGAAGCCAGGTTTTCTTTATGCACTTCAAAGAAAATGGTATTTTGCAACAACTGAATGCAGAAGCACATATGAGAAGGCAGTTGTTTGCTACAAGATTTTCAAAACTTTAATGTCACGCTTCTCATGAATTTATTGGGGGGAAATGTATTTACTGGAGGAAAATGTGTTAACATATAATGGGCTCTCATTTTAATTTTAAATGAATGAATCATCATTAAACTTTTTTCAGTTTTCTAATATGGAAGTATTGATATAACCCACATGAACAGAAGCTCTTTGGGATCTTCAGTCATCTTAAAAATGTAAAGGAGCCCTGAGAGCAAAAAATGTGATAATCATTGATCTAAGCCCCTGAGAAGACAAGGTTGAGGGACACCAGACCCCAGGAGATGAGGACAGCACTGTTTTCCTTAGGGGAAAGAGTTGATTATCTGAAGGGAGACAGGTTCAGGGAGGACTTAAAGGTTTCCTTATGGATACAATACACACGTATGCAAAGAACTACTCACTTATGGGAGCTATGAAGGAAGAAATCATGTGACCTAGTTCTCTGGGTACCAAGTGTAGTGCTATACAGATGAAGAAAATTCAGATCCACAAGTTATTACTGTACAACATTCAGGCTCTGGGCTCTTCACCAAAACGCGACCCTGGGGCTCTTCTCTGGCTATTCCAATCGCTTCTCCCAGCTCAGTCAGGGTTCCCAGGTATCCTTCCCTTTTACAGTGGTCCCAGCCACTGGGGCTTCTCCCTCCAAACACCTGCACAGCCCCTCCCCTCTGGCTGCAGGTGCGTGCAGCCCCCTTCGGCATCCTTTCCTTGTTCTGCATAAAAGGAAACACAGGTGTCCTTGAAAATGATGGTTTACTGCTAAACATTGCTGGGAAACAGGGAAGGGCAGTACTAGGGACCCATGAGGGAAGACTGTAAGCCTCCACTCAAGGCTGGTGAGGCCCTGCTCCACACAGAAGGATTTCCTGCAGGCCTTTCTTATACAACAACAGGAAGAATATTGGCTCTGGCATCAGAAATCTAAATCCAAGAACTGACTCTGCCAGCTTCATTTAGCCTTTCAGATTTTTCTCATTGCCTCATCGACAATATGGGGGCTATGGGTTCTTCTCATATTGAGGAAATGCTTATGCAGGTGTTTTTAAATACAAAACCCTATCACTGTATGTTATTGCTGTTAAATCTTAAAGTACTTTTTTGAACCTAACTCAATGGGTCATTATAAGTATTTCCTACACGAACATGAATGTCTTTGACCATGAGGTAATGCCGTATAGAAATGTAAAAGATTCTAAGTATCACTGTTAATATATATACTTGAAAATCAAAAGAGAACATTCTATACTCTCTTCATTCTCTGAACCAAGGATACTTGACTTTGATTAATTTAAAGATTAAATGTTTCTTTTTTTCCCCTCTAAAGGGTTGGATTTCTCTCTGAAATACGGATATTTACTTTCATTTCATTTCACAATTTGCTTAGAACCACAATACAAACAAAAAACATTAAATAAATTAGCTGAAATTCTTGGGATTTAAAATAATAGTGAAGATGATGATGATGGTGATGGTGATGATGAAGAATGAAAGTGCACATCACTTTGGGGGAAAGGCAACCTGAAGGGGGAAACACCCCAGTGTAGCCACAAAACAACCAGTAGACTGTGTACGCGTTGCTGGTTTTCTCCATGTGCCCTGGCAGAAAGCATTCAGGGCTAAAGGTAACAGATTTTCAGAGATGTGATTTCTCAGGGGAAAATTTTAGGTCACCATGCCTTAAATGTGGGGGATTGTATTGGAAGAAAACATCCAACTTATTTCAATCATCTGGACTGTGTGGAGGAAGAGAATCAATTTCTAAGTTAACCGGGTCCCAAACCATGTACAGCTGTGTAGATTAGATTTTACATCCTGAAATGCATTCTTCCACAATGAGGAAACACGTGTGGACTTCAGTAATGAGAGAAATCGTTTCTGTCCAAGAAAGCTCCCATAGTAGCATCTGTGTCCTGTGGAAGAACCAAGCGCAGACAGACAAGCAGGAGTGTGACAATTACAGACAGCACCCTACTCTGCCAGACAGAGCTTTCTGGAACGCCCCTGTTAAATTTTAATGTTAAGGGTCAGAAACAGGTTTACTTTCTGTAAAAGCTGATTACAAGAGAAAACAACAAAAATATTATCATTTTCCTAATTACATTTTACATTTCAGGGACAATTCCTGACATTTTATTTCCAGTGTAAGGGTTTGCTGTTTTCGGCATGCCTATTCATTTCCCTCATTCTCTCAACTATCCTATGAGCTCAGCTACACATAAATATGTATCTCGGCTTCCTAACATGAATGCCAACACTTTCCTTTTTTTGCTTCCCATTCATTAAAGAAATAAAGGAAAACTGCAACAAAACATTAAAGTAATTGCACCAAAAAACACACTGTACAAAGATGGAACGAAATTAGACCATGGGTTACCAACAGTACTTCATAAGATCCCTTGAAAGGGACTGCATTAATTCCAAAAATTCTGAATTTGGCATATGCAAAGCATTTTAGGGCAGTCAAGATATAATTATGTAAGTAAATATTTCTAAAAAGCTAAATGTATGGAATTTCAAGGGACTTTGCTGGGATTGTCTAATTGATGTCATTCTAATTCAGAGACCTTAGTAACTTCAGGACAGCCACAAGATTCTTCACGTTCCTGAACCTGACACAGAACACAGGCTGGTAGGGCTAGTTCTCTTCTCAAAACCTGAGTTATACCAACTGTCCACTGATTCGAGTCCCGCCTTCCTGATTCAGTAACTGATTTTTAAATGGAACACCATTTGACATGACTTTTTTAAAAAGGGTGTTCTTGAGTCACTTTATAGAGGCAAAATATGATAACCTTATTAAATTACCTGCCCTTGTAGACTGGGTAATGTACCAGGCCTGTCCCCCGAAGGCCTGGATTGAGACAAGATGCATGGAGAAAGCAACCGCAATCTATCGTGTCTGGCTTCAAGGTGAGTCTGACGTGCGGAAAATTTTCCTGTCAAAGCCCTTAGAAGAAAACTGACTCTTCTAGAAGGGTTGAGGCAGTAGGAAAGGCAAACTTGAGTCTTATTTTTAGTATCCCACAGTTAATTTTAACAAAAACGCAGTTTGAACTCTGGGGGATGCTAAAAGGCCTGGGATTCCAGTAACTGAACTTAAGAGTTAACAATCATTGTCCCGCACACAATGTTTTGTCATCATTACTTTGACCAACTCTGGAGGCTGACACATCAAAAAGCTGTAACATAATAGGAGGCATTCAATAAGTATTTTCTTGGGGGGCCTGGGTGGCTCAGTCGGGTCAGCGTCTGCCTTCAGCTCAGGTCATGATCCCAGGACTCAGGTCATGATCCCAGGGTCCTGGGCTCGAGCCCCTGCTCAGCCGGGGAGCCTGCTTCTCCCTCTCCTCTCTGCTAGTGCTCTCTCGCTATCTCTGTTACTAACTCTCAAAAATAAATAAAATCTTTAAAAAAATGAGTATTTTCTTACTTCTTGGAGAGAGTAAGAGAATTGTTTTCCCTAACCTGACAAAAAGATCCGAGTCCAAAGGGAGCTGGAGAAAGTGTCACTGATACATTGCAAAGCCGGTGAGTGCCAGGAATTTTGGTAGACACTTTCATCAACTGTGTCTTGTTTAATCCAGGCAACAGTCCCCTGAGGCAGATATTTTTAGTCCTCCTTTTACAGATAAAGAAATCAAAGCTCAAAATGTTAAATAATTTGTGTAACTTCTTTATGTTACATGTAACAGTTTATAAACAGCAAGCCCTCAGGATGTTTTCCAATAAGGCCCTCACTTGAGAAAATGGGGTATAATGTGAAAACAATTATCTTTAGGGACCAGGCTCCCACTTTCAATTCTAGGCTTCTTAATTTACTAGCTGAGGGGCGAAGGTGAATCACTTTTGTTTTTCACTTAACTGAAAAATAGGAAAATCACTCCTATATGTTAAGGCCGTACCGTGTACTCAAGATAGCTATGTCTTCCTACACGGACATATGCTCGTAAACACAAACACACTCTCACGCAAACATACATATACGTGTTTGTATGCGTGTATCACAGAATCTGGCACAGAGCAGGAGACCCGCTAATTACAAATGTTTTATCAGTTTTACTCTGTCCCTGAGTGAGTTAAATTGGTTTTGAAAATGACTTTACTCCTACTGGATGCTGGCTGTGTTTGGCCTTTACTTATTTATTTTTTTTTCCATTAAATCATTCCTCAAGTTAAATTCTATTTATCTGAATATACTCTTAACCTGGATTAATAATCATTTCCATTTCATATGTTTACCAACTTTGCAACTTAGAATGAAAGCAAAGGCAACCAAGAAACCAGAACAGTCTGGTTTTTAAATAGCTGGCAAGGGAGCACTGTGATTTCAGAAAATAATACCATGCATATCTCAGAGATAACTTTTCCAATGTACTAATTATTACTTTTAATAATTAGTATTTTTTAAAGCACCCAAGTATTTTTAGCACTTATCCATTTAAGCTGTTTCTGTGTCTATATTTGCATCACAGATGGAAACTGAGGTCTGAGTAATCCGGGCTCATCATCTGTTTCCAATTTGGCTTTGTTTTGAAATATTCCATGGTATTTGGGTTTCGTACCAATGAAAGCGGTGTAGCAAATCCCTCGTAGATGCACACAGGGCAGAGCTTACAGCCCATCACTTCCAACGCCTTGATTTACACGTGAGGGGACTGAGAGCCACGGAGATACAATGGCTTCTCCTAGGTCAAACTGCTAGATGGAATGACTTCAGGACTGAACAAGGGCCAAGTTCAGGGCTCCTTCCACTGCTTGTGGCCAAGTATCTCAGTCGGGGCAGACAGTGGGCTGGGGAAATACTCCGGACATGGTGCTACTGTAACTTCAAAGCATGTTAGTAAGATTTTATTGGGGCCCATCTCCAGCACGATGCTAACCTTCCCTTGCCTCATCCTTGAGAGCTACAGAAAAAAATTTCCTGGCACCTAAACTCTTCCTGAAAGCTTTTCTCTTTGGATTAAAATATTTCAAATCCTTAGACACAAGTGTGACCTAAAGTTCCCAGGCTATTCTTTCATAAAAGAAGATTATAAATCATAAAGCTAACCCTTTATGCAAAACCTTATCTTGCATGGTTACACTAAGATATTTCTTTGAGGTTAAGAACATATTTTCTCTATAGAAAGCATTCCTCTTACTGCTTTCAAGATGACTCTCCACATACAATGTGTGCACTTCTGCTGGGGGCAGGATCAATATCTGCTTCCCAGGATAGTCACTACAGGTCAGACCCTTACTACATGTAGTTAGGCTGCAAGGGGCATTACTTGGACTTCAATGTTTCTGCAGCAGGGAATCCTGAACCCACTGAGCTCACTCTGGCATCCTGTCTTGCTGTTTGCGACCAGAGACAGACTTGCATAAATTAATATACAGTGGAGCTTTGGACAGAGGGACAAATAAACATATCCAGTGGCAAACAGAGATGCATGGTGAGGACATGGTGCAGTGTGTGTGTCCCCATCTTCCCGGATGAAGTGGTTCTGAGTCCCTACAGAGAGAAGGGTTCAGTTTGAATGAGTCACGGTCTGAGAAACTATAATGACACAAGCAGGTTGCTCTGGGGCCCAGGTGATAAAGTGGGAGCAAAGGTCCTTCTTTGCCCTCTTCCCCAAATTTTGCCAGGTTGGGTTTGATGCTCGGACATCCCGGTGCCCCTGTGGCCACAAGAACAACGTGGTAAATGCTGAAGGGTTAACGAGAGGGGTCAACAGAAGAACAGGCCCAGATCTGCTCCAGAGCAAATGTGCTCAGCCGCCCCGGGACAGCTGCAAGGAAATTTGATGATTCTATGCGGGGGCTCCACTAGAATGCATGTCATTGTGTCCAGAGGCTGAAAGGCCTGGGGCTGTGTGCACTTCATGTCCAGACACAGAAAATAGCAAGTGGAATTCTTATACTAGACCAGAGCAACAACAACAAAATGACTTCAATGAATTGATATGCTTGAGCTGTGTCTGTATGTGAAGCTTAGCACATCTTTTGATTATACTCTTTTTGGCGAGCAGATCCTATTCTAGTGATTTGCTTTCTGTGCTTGTGCAAAAGTGACCTCTAACCCCTCCTCTCCTGGGGTTTTTCTCCATCCACCTGAGGCTTCCCCACATCCCCATCACGTCCTCCCACTGGTCCTCACTCCACTTGAGTTCATCTCCCTTCTCCCTCCATCTGGGTGTCCCTGCCTTTCCCGCCTCAATCTTCTCTTTCACCACTTCTATGCCTCGGTCTCCTTTTGTTTTGTTTTCATGCCCAGAGGCTACAGCTTTTGCAGCTTTAGATTTAAGCCAGCTGACCATCCTAAGCACTCCTGGCATCTGGACTGTATTCAGTGACAGAGAGAAGGCAGCTCCAGCACCCAGTAGGTCTTCAATAACATTCTTGAATTGGTTTATTGACTCAGAGTTAATTTCACAGATTTTGAGCTGGGGGACTTCCTAAGTCAGAGCAGTCCAAGATGGCAGGAACATCAGGCGATGGTGAGTCTTCTGCCCGCCACCCCCCCGCCCCCCCAGACACTGACAGGTTGATGGCTCAGGTGGAAGCACTGTAAATCGCATCGAAGAGTCAGCAACTGCGTGCAGAAGCGGCGCCATCAGAGAAATAGCACTGGCTCTATAGTCAGGATATGCGTGGAAGACTCCAATCTGTCACCAATTCACTACCTAACTCCAGTCAATTCACTGCCCATCTCTGAGCCTCCGTTTCCTCGTCTATAAAATACAGGTCATGATACCAATGCTTTCACCTCAAGCAGCCCAAGTAACTCTCTGGATAAAGTGCAAATAAAAAGCATGTTAACTGCAAAGGATAGTGTAAAGATGGGGTGTAAACATTCTGTGCCATCGGTAGTCTATAAAGTGCAGGATCTCATAGAAATTACAAGCGGGAATTCAATAAACTTGAATGAAATTATGACCATGACGTAGGACAGGGAAATGTACTTCAGATTAAAAGGAAAGAAAGATGCATAAAACCTGGAGTCACAAGGTAAGGATGGACCACCGGTTTCACACCTCAATTCAAAATGGTTCTCTGGGGGGGCGGAAAAAAAACCCTATATCTTTTATACAAGGCTCTTTGAGAGTCTTTCCTAGAATGGTTTTAAAAAAAAACAACATCTTTGGAAAGGTCCTCAGAGCTTTATTACTACAATTATTGAACATCTACTGGGTGCCAGGCACTCTGCTAAGAGCCAGAAATACCAGGCTGGGTGAAGCCAGGCCCAGCTTCAAGAAGTCACGTGGTAGCGGGAACATGGGCAGCGGGCCTGGCTGCTACAAAGAGGTGAGGCCGAAGCAGAATAGGAGAATTCGCCGGGCCACTCACTACCTCTTTCTTGCATGAGTCATCATTTTAGGTTTCGATTTACTGAAACAGACACAGTTACTCTTAAAAAAATTATTTGTAATTCTGAAAGCAAGATTTTTTTTTTTTTTTTGACAAGTCAAAGGAGGGGCTGGAATTCTAAAACTTCATATTCCTACCAAAAGAAAAAAAAGAAAGAAAAAAAAGCTTTGAGAACTCAGCCTCAAAACTTAGTTTTAGAAGGTAAGAAAAAAATAATAGATGTATATATTAATATATACCTTCTTACAAACTGAATTTAATAACAAGTAAATAATATTTGTAAATAAAATATGGTTTGTTTTGTGAGAAGTTCCTCATTCTTCCATAAGCTTTTCAGTTCAAAAAGTGTATTTTTTAGGGCGCCTGGGTGGCTCAGTTGGTTGAGCGACTGCCTTCAGCTCAGGTCATGATCCTGGAGTCCGGGATCGAGTCCCGCATCGGGCTTCCTGCTCAGCGGGTAGTCTGCTTCTCCCTCTGACCCTCTTCCCTCTCGTGCTCTTTACCTCTCATTCTCTCTCTCTCAAATAAATAAATAAAATCTTAAAAAAAAAAAGTATATTTTTTAAAACTGTTACAAAAAAGAAACTGTATGTTTCTATTTTTGCTTAGGAGGCATTTTTTGCAAACCCTGTAAAAGGTCCGTGAAAAAATGTTTACTACAATTGAACAAATAGAAGAAGCTGAATCATATGCTTAACTCAGCAGAGGAAATATGGCTCCTGGTTCAGCTACCATCCCTCCTTGGTCTCGGCATTAGCATTTAAACAGCCTAACACTGTCCTGGTGTTGCTGAGGCTGCTCAAACCCAGCCCATTGTTTAAAAAGCACAGTCACTCAACACTGTTAAATGCACATAATGCCGGTGTAGTGTAGACACTAACGTAGCCCTTTGCAGATGCATACCCAGCAGCAAATTGGAGAAGTCGCCAAGACCAAGGCCAAATAGAGATAACTTATCTAAGAACATGGCCAGACATAATTATGATGTAGCTAGAAACCTATACTTGAGTGATTAGAGCACTACAGCCAATTTCAGCCGTTTTATTATTATTAGAAGAAACTCATCGATAATGTAGAAGGAAATGGCAGGTCATCTGGCCCTGGAGAGTACTTTATCCAGTTGAGCAGTAAATGTTTCTACCACTTCCTGAGAGAGGCAATTCCACGATCTAATAATGGTTATTGCCAGGAATCTGTTTATTCCTGGTGGTCAGCTGACATTTTTCATATTTCACTTCATCCTGTTACTCTTAGAAATTTCATCTCCTTGGAGCACTCTTAGGATCAGCCCTAGCCATCTTTCTCTCTGCCCTGCAGGAAGAAAAAGTAGCCTAAAAATGATAGCACATAAAAAGCAAGACTAAACCTTAATGAGATCCTAAATTATAGTGAACATTTCTGCATACTTGCACATATAATTGCTTTTGATTCTTACGACATTATGAGGTAGAGGTACGAAAGGGTATAAATTGTTTTATTCATGAAGAAACTGAGGCAGAAAAAGGTTAAGTCATTTATCCAAGTGAAGTCATTGTGAAGCTAGGGATTCTGCAAAACCAAGGGGACTCTATAAAGTTCATTACTAAATTGTCAAATGCTAATCCTAATGGTATTAAGCTGTGGATACACCCTTACTGTTACTATAACACTTTCTAAGCACTGCAGGAATTTCTTCTAAAGCACTGTGCCAAGAAAAGAATCCTGATTAGTCACCTAAAGGTCTTATTGCTTTTCTTGCCAATTTCCTGCTTTTTCACCCCAATTGTACCAAAAGAAGGGAGTCATCAAAATAGACAAGGGACAATTGTGGATGGCAAAACGTCTTTTTTGTCCATGTTTCAGATGCACTGCATATTTTTCACTGTGGATTTTCCTTGTAATGAGGTTGCATTCCAACTCATAATATCAATAATGAATATCTGCACATAATTTTAGAATATACAAAAAACTTTTAAATGTTCCCTCATGAGTTATCTCTTCCACACTGTGAGGCAGATGGTCAGTTTCATTATCCACAATTCACAGATGAGGACAAGGTTTGGGGACACCAAGCAACTTTCTTCAGATCACATAGCTCTGAAGCCAAATCTGTGCAAACCTCTTGTTCTTCCTGCCACATTATGCTCCTGCTCATTTGTATTCACTGATCAACTTCTAAAGGTTTGAGATGGCAGCCAAAACTAGGTGCTGAGAGAAACAAGCCCAGGCTTAGCTATGTTCTTAACACAACGCGTCACATATTCCTTATCCTTTCACTTGCTTGGGTCCTTTGTGGTTTAAATGCTATGTTATAATTGGTGATAATTTTGTTCCAATTAGAGGGAGACCTCAAAAAAGTAGAGAGGAGAAAAGTGGTGTCTCGAAGTCCTTCCAGCCACACAATTCAATAATAATCTGAATTGCCTTTTGCACAGTACTATACCGCAACTGGTTTTATTTTGCATCTGACATCTTGATGGCTATGGAAATGGCCTGCTGTTGGGAAGAGTGGCACTGGAAGAGAACTCCATTCATTAAATTGACAGCATGCTTCCTCTGTCATGGACTCAGAGTCTCACGCACTAAGATGCAATAGCCAAAAGGTGCTGAGAACAAAGGCGATCCGACGGGTGACTGTAGATTAGCTAGCATGGGAGCCTCACCAAGATAAATAGAAGTTACTTTCATTGAGGATGAAATAAAATGGTTGTTTTGTTTTGGGGCTGTGGAAGATGATATAAAGTTAAACCTTCTGCCAGCAGAGCTTCAGGAAAAGTAGACTGTCAGACAAATTGAATTGATTTCTTTATGGAAGTAGCTGAAAATAGAGAATGCCCGTGAATCCACTGCAATTTTCTTACACTTTAGAACGGGCTTTCAAGAAGGGAGGCTGGGCAGACCCATAAAGCCGAGGAGGTATCAGTTTCTGGGGCAGGCGCATAAGCCCAGTTAGCAGGGCTGGCTCGGGAAGTCACCACTACTTCCTGCCCCTGCATTTCCATTCCTCTGATCCCTCTACCCACCCACCTGATAAGTTTAATGGCACTTGTAACATCTTACCTATGTGTAACGATCCTTGATTTAATAGTGCTACGAGGGCATTTGGAGTTCCCTGAATGAAAGGCAGTGGAAAAGTACAAAACAGTGTTATTATGTAGGTTAATGAGCAGGTTGTTGGCAGGCAAAGTGAAGAGGCTCATAGAAAATGGCACCCAATCTGCATGCAGAGAAGGAACAATGGAGTTCTCTTGGGGCTCCGTGCTCAGGCCAATCCTATTTATTAATAATAGGCATGGTAATACTTTGATATTCTTTAGTGAAATGTACTCTGGGAGTACAAAGTGCTTTTCCTGCATTAACTTATTAAGCCTCCCTACTTCTGTGGGAAAGGGGAGGTGTAAAGTGTTATTTTCTCAGTTTCATAAATGGAGCAACTGAGGCACCAACAGCTAGCTAGCTCTTCTCAGTTTCTCCCAAACAGGAAACGAGGCCAAGGATTAAAAATAGTGGAGGAAAGGCTATTTTAAGGGTATTTTTAGCCAATGAGATCACGCTTGTTTTCTAAATTTTTTTTTTACTGCTGTTACGATTTAAAAAAAAAAAAAAACAGCATGTTGTATATGCTTAGGGTCGTGGAATGCATCGAATTCAGTAAAAAAAAAAAAGTAGATGAATAATCCGATGATTTGGTCACAAACAGCGTCACTATTGGAGGCATCCTGTTGGTTTAGGTAAGTGACTTGTCTATATATCAATGTACATGCCTTTTAAATAATTAGAATGAACTTCGTTACCCGTTTTGATTGTGTCTCAAATGGGAATAAGCAGAGTGACGTGTGAAGCCCAGCCTAAGATTCTGCCTGAGATTCTGCCTAGGGGAAGGAAAACTTTCATGTTGAATTTCTGTTGGGAAAGATACTCTACAGGGCCATTGTTTCTTACCATCTCAAGGACCGTGGGCTCAAAAAGAGAGAGAGATGAGAAAGCAACAGCTGTGGTTTGATATATTATGGCCAAGGTGATGGTGCTAGATGACAGTGCTGGCGATAACAGGTTTCTGTGGATTTAGGCCATTCTGTCTTTGAGAATCATTTGATTTTGAGAGTGGGTTATTCACGTGCATGCATGCACAGGTGCATGCATCGGTGAGTGCACAAGTGGGAACTTGATCTCAAATTTGCCCTCAGTGCAAGCAGGCAGGCAGGCTGTGAGCACAGCTCCCCCTTCACTGCACAAGAGGCAGATAAGGAAGGTATACTGCTGGAGGTCATGTGGCTTAAGGAAACCTTTGCTGGGAAGAGAGCATCTGCATCTGTGAGCTTGGAGTGGAATTTTCCTAGTGGGTGGTGTAGCGATTCACTGCATGAACACCTGAAGGAAAGGCTCCTTCTGAGGTAAGACTGGAAACTGGAGCATAAGGGGACACGCCTCCTCCCCTTCCACCCCCAGAAAGTTTAAAATATTTTTTCCTAAGGACTCTGGAATAATATGTAACGC
Organism: Halichoerus grypus; assembly: GCF_964656455.1. Classification (NCBI taxonomy): domain Eukaryota; kingdom Metazoa; phylum Chordata; class Mammalia; order Carnivora; family Phocidae; genus Halichoerus; species Halichoerus grypus. The sequence continues at coordinate 84,205,762 of NC_135722.1, read as the reverse complement.
CGTGTTGTTGGTTTTCCTGTTTCTTTTTCATGAAACCATCCCCAGATTCTCAGTTAAGTCTGTCCTCTCTGTCCAGGTTTGTGTTGGAAAAACTGGAAAATTAAGGAGGCCAGTGAGGTGGTAATCACTGGTGAGACAAAGGCTTATCTCAGAGTAGTTTCTGCCTTCCAGGTGCATCCTGTTGTACACGAAGGAGACCCAGGGCCGCCCCAGAGCTGCCAGAGGAGGGAGCACTGAGAGCAGACCCAGGTGAGTTGAGCAAACCCCCGAATTCTCAGGGGTGAGGGACAGAACACTGACAGGACATATAGTACAAACATCTTTGCATAGCATGTGGTAAATATATGCATACCCGTATGTGTCTTAAAAAAATACCCACCACCTGGGAGGAATGACCCAGAAATGGTAAAAATGAGATAGACAGTGATAGGTCTTTTATCTTTAAACAGAATTTGATAATTTGCTAGTGTTAGCCTTAAAAAGTAAAAATTATTTTATCAGCAAAAATGGGTTTATTTAGGAAAAGTAGAGAATTGCAACTCAGGACATGTAAGCTATGGCAAGTCCAACAAACAAAGGAGTAGAACATTACTTCATGGAGAAAGAGGAAGGGGGAGGGGAGTTGTTTTGAAAGGAAGTCCACTAGAGAAAAGCAAGAGTTGACAGTTTCTCATTGGCCGAGGTGCAGTAGTGGATTTCTACTAAGGGATGCAATGTACAGCTTTTCCTGCTGGGGGACTGTAATTGACCATCGTTTCCTGTTGAGATTCTTCTGTTGGGGTCTGTAATTGACATTGAGTGGCACAGCTCCCCCTTCCAGTCTCTGGACTCCTCTTTAGTGAGGTTTCCCTTTAATAACTTTCACACTAGTGATGGTACCTTCATTACTATAAATAGAAGAAATTCCATAGCATCATCTGTACCCCTTATCTGATACAGTGTATTGTTCTGCATTAGTAGTCTTATGCAGATTACTATTTCCTCAGCTAGATTCCTGAAGGGCAGAACTGCCTTAGCTAATTTTGTGCATCTTTCCTAGTGTACCAAGCATACTTTGCATAAAGTCAGCCACAATGCATATGGCTGATTTCACTGCCTCAAAGATTCGGAAAAATACTAGATGGCACTGGCAAGTCTGAGCACAGATACACTTACCATATCTATGCCCATTTATAAAGTGTGGCAAAAAAAGTAATGAAAAATGTCCAAGGAAAAACAATCAAACATTATATATTAGGTAGAAATCATAATTTTTACCTACACCATTATTCTACATTATTCAGGTTAAATAATGATATTTATTATCTACTTTCTCCTACTTACTTGCACACTAGATTCTTTAACCACATTGACAATATTTCAGCATCTACATGAGAGATATTATTAATGTCATTTTAAAAATAGAAAACTTGACATTGAGAGAGCTTAAGCAACTTGATCAAAGACAGAAGACTAGAAAGTAGCTAGGAGGACATCCACCTGATCTCAGAGCCCCTGCTCTTTCCAGCAAATGTGACATTACTGTCTCAATACTGCCATGTAATTTGAGGGCAGTGAAATTAAGCCAATGGACACTGCCGTTTACTTATTTGCTACGCCCATTGTTTATTATCTGAGGTCTCCCTCCATAGGAATGAGCACCACGAAGGCAGGGTGCCTGCAGTTTGGATCACCCCCTCAGCAGTGCCGGGCTCAGAATATATACTCACCAGCCATATTGTGAGTGAATGTATCCAGCTGTTATTGCTGGAATTGACTTCAGCTTTGCAGAACCCTCCAGAAGACTGATGATTCTCTTTATTCTGTGAATACATCTCATTCATGTATGTGTGTCTTAGCTTTCTTTTGCCGTTAAACCAGATCTGCTTCACCCCAGAGGATTATCAGCATCCTTTGCCAAACCTGGTTCTGACTGACTTGTTGTTTCCAAATTCCATCTCATCCATACTAAAATTTCATCTCTTCCTTCCAGAACTTCCTACCCTTCTTCAATATTTTTCCCCATTAGCATTGTTACTAACATATCACATGGCTTTGCTTTACTGACTTGTTTCTGTCAAGGGCAGGGATTTTGTTTGTTACGTTCAAGTTTGTACAACGGTGCCTAGCATACAGTTTGTGCTCAAGAGTTATTTCTTGAGGGGTGGCTGGGTGGCTCAGTCGCTAAGCATCTGCCTTCCGCTCAGGTCATGATCTCAGGGTCCTGGGATCCACCCCTCATCTGGCTCCCTGCTTGGCGGGAAGCCTGCTTCTCCCTCTCCCACTCCCCCTGCTTGTGTTCCCTCTCGCTGTGTTTCTTTCTGTCAAATAAATAAATAAAATCTTTTTTAAAAAAAGTTATTTCTTGAGAGGATGAACAAAAGGAACCATTCTTTTCACCTTTAAAGATATCCAGATGAATGTTACCTATACTCTAAATGCATTTTAAAAGTGCACTTGTTTTTTCTTAACTATTCTGCTATTATCATTAAATCAGCCTTCTGAACATGACTCTTCTCTGGGAGACTCACATGCGGTGGGCTGCTTCGGATCTGGCATTGAGTAAGGGACAGACGGGGCTAGGGAAGGAGAGAGGGGGTTATGCGATCAGGCTCACAGAAATCCCAGATGTGGAGAAATGTTACAGACCAGATATTTTCATGATAGTTACACACAAAACCAGAGATAAGGGAACATAATGGGACCACCTTGTTTGTCTTAAATGTTATAGATATTTTCATGATAGTTACAAATTAACCACTGAAATTTACCAAATTTTGAAGAAGTAAATATGGTACTACCAGTGGTGACATCAAGTACCCTGGTCAGTTTTCTATGACAGACAGACCATAAAAGCCCTCAGTGGCAACCTATTTGGGACCCCTCTCACTCTAGAGGGTTTTTTTTTTCCTTTCCTTTCTGTTCTCGCTTTCACTTAATAAGCTTTCACTTCACTTCACCCTTTTGTGTCCAAGAGATTCATTCTTCGACTCTGTGAGACAAGAACCCTGCAACCCAGCAAGAGCATGTTGGTAAACTAATCACAGGCGTAAAAGGCTTACCAAGTGTGTAATCATTTTATGAGCCCCTCCACACCTGGCAAGCTGTGCAGAGGAGGGCAGGGCACTAAGTCACCTCACTCTACAGGTAAGGAGCCAAAGACTGAGCTGGCCCATCTGGTCCAGTTTGCCGAGCTCATCACTGACAGGCTGAGATTTGCATTCTCCTCACTCAATCCTATAATGAAGCCTTGAGGAGGCACCATGGTCCTTCCCAGTTTACAAACAGGATCTGAAGCCCCAGAACTGTTAGGTACCTTGCCACTACTCAGATGCAAAAGATCGGAGATCCCAGTTTGTTTAAACTGCTATTCTGAGATATTAAGTTTATATCTGGGAGGTAATAATGAGTGAATAGAGGAATATAGGAGCAGGGCTCTGCATTCCTGATATTGCTACCTTCCTGCACTACTCAGTTTCTCTTCTTGCCATGCTACCTTGGCTCCCTATCTGCTCAGTGTCATTAGTTACACCATAGGATGAGGGCGTCAATGTCTGGGAAGTCCTGTGGCCGACAGTGCAGAGGTAACTAACACACACACACATCTTCCTGCAAGGAAATGCGGGCTCTGCTGGTCATCCTCAAAACCAAAGTCCGCAGCGCAGAGGGATCCATTTTATAACCCTCTGCCTTGTTGTCTTGTAAAAGCTGAGGCTACCTTTCAGGCTGGGGTTCTTATCTTGTCAAGAAAGACTCATTTTCCTTCCAGGAGCGGTCAAAAGTCCAATCAATAGATTCCCGTGATCATTTCACAACCTGGGCTGAATTTAGATTTCATGAAAACTCCACTTTAACCACTTCATGATTCTACTTAATAGCTTATGTTTCTTCTCCTTTTGATCAATGTTTCTGTACATGCAGATTAAAATTAGGCATCCTAGTAAATTTAAATGTTTCAATGATGAGTCTGGAACCAAGTTAGAGGGCATGCATTCCTTAAAGTAAACATTTTAGTTTCTTTCTGAGTCCAAGAACCCTGCAGGTGCTGCTATAGACATGCTCCCCCACTGGGTCCCTTGCTCCACACAACAGTCTTCCTCCTGGGAGAGAGGAATGGGATATAAGTCCCTGGCTTGTTTATTGGGATGAAAATCCTGGAACAACGGCATCCTTATCACCCCGCAGAGCGGGATGTGGCACTGGCAAAGGGAAGAGGGTATGTGGTAGCAAAGCCAAGGCAAAGGGGAAGGAGAAAGAAACCAGAAGAGGGATAAAGAACAGTAAAGATAAAAGGAGAAAGACAGGAAATTAACCTGGAGGCTGGGGTGAGGTTGCAGGGAGAACAAAAGGAGAAAGAGTAATAGATCTTTAAAAACACAATGAAAAGTAATAAATGTGAAGCAAGATGAAAAGTAAATAAAGCAAGTAAGAACTTTCTAAATCAAAGGAGAAGGTGATAGATTACAATGTAATCAAAGCATTAGTAATTCAATTTTGTATATTTGTTTTTAAAAATAAAATACTGCTCAGGTACAACAAATTTACCTCTCTCCCTTGCCCCTATGCTGTTTTGAAAATCAGTTGCTAAAGAAATAAGTAATTATCCTGTTACTCTCCGGATCAGGCCCTCACTTTTCCACACCAGCGCAGGGTCAGGTTTCCTATTATTTTCCATGAAAAGAGGAATGTGTCCTTTCAGGGTACAGGCTCCCTCTTGAGTCCCTATCTATATTTAATGACTACAATCAATTATATACCCTCCTTTTCTCCCCATGACATTCTGTCAATCATAATCAGGGTGGGTATGTTTATTATTATTATTATTATTATTATTATTATTATTATCATCCTTATTATTTTCAGTGATAAACTATCAGAGCCCGGCCAGGTTGATAGAAATTCTATCTGTATCCTGGATGTCAGGATGGCATTGTTGATTACTCTCAAGAAACCTGCAGCAGTTGAGAGAAAATAATCATTGAAATCCAAAGGAGTACGGAAGTAACATTTCCCCCCCACAAAGGACAAGCTATCTTCTCTGGAAAGATGTATTTCAAACACAAGCTTTTTGGGAATACTCCAGAGAGACTTTTGGATTGTTCTTAGGAAACAGCCTCTCCCCATTCTTGCCTCTGGGTCTAAGGAAGAAACAAAGCTGTTACATGACCCCAAACAGACAGGTAAACCCACCAATAGATGGGCCTTGGTTAAGCAACACTGAAACCGAAGGAAACCTTATGAATAAAGCCCCGAAGGTGGATCAGTAGAAGAAAACTGCTTTAACAACCTGTTTTCAGGTGAGGTACCTGGTACTAGGCAGGTCTGGAGAGCAGGAATAGGTGAGAAATCTAAGGTGCTTCCTCGAACAGTGAGTCAAAGTGGAAACAAATTCGGGAAGTATGGGTTCAAGCTTAACACAACTAAAAATGCCTTTCTTAGTCGAAATAGAACCAACATCTCTCTCCTCTCCAACTACCAGAAAAGATTTCAGATAAATCCCAGGCCAAGTAAATATTTAAGGAACAGTCTCAGATCCTAATGGAATGTTAAGTGTGTCTGATGTATAATCTACATAAGCTTTTAAGCATGCCAAGTGTTATATTTGGAATATTCCCAAAGAAAAGGGGATGTGCACTTTAGAATCCATGAAACTTTCCTTTTTTGCAAAAATGTATAATTACTTGCTTTACTTAAAGTAAAAAGTAAAATGTATGCATGCTACCTACTATTGAACCCCTCTTCCCTGTGTTAGATTGAAAAATGAAGTAGTCTTGTATTTAAACTCTGTCTCTATCGCCTTGGGAAAGTCACTGCTGAGTCTTGATTTTCTCTTTGGCACATTGGAAATAATGATATCAAACCTGTACTTTGTTATAGAAATCAATGATTTACACAGTATTATAGGTAGGCCAAAAATGGTAGCTTCCATCCATTCACCCATCCATCCATTTCTCCACTCATCTAATACTTATTGAAGCGTCCATGGCAGACACTGTTCTGAGTAGTTGGGATTCACCTTTTATAAAGACAGTCTGGGCTCCTCTGATTGCTTTGCTGGAGGAATTTGGGTAAACCTTCAAGCACCAAAAAAAATATTGATATATGTAAAACATTATTGCAGACCAGATGTCAATAAGTAACTGTTGGAATTTTCATGAACATAGATGGAATCATTTTAGCAAATAAAAGGCAAACTTGAGAAATGGTGGAACATTTGAAGTACTTTGTGTAAGATTCTGTCAAATAGAAAAAAAAAAAGTAGAATTTGAGCATGTTGTGGTAGGGCATTGTTTTCAGGATGTTTACTACTGCCTCAGTCCAAACAAAGTCCAAGTGAGGAAGGAAAAAATTCACACTGGTTTCGCACAAGTTGGGAATCAATAATTCTTGACAATCACTTCTTCTTGAGAAAGCTTCAGCCCAGCAGGTCCTCATGGCTAGGAGACTCAGGGCTCACAGAAGGAGGGGCATTTTGAGGCAGACCTAAGGTCTTTCAAAGCATGACCTCTGAAGTAATCCTAGCTACTCCTTGGCACAAACCTTTGAAGATCGGAGTTCAGGGCCATCCAGTTCCGTCTCTTTAACACCGTCAGTCAGGGCTACGCGGGAAATATCATTACTCAGAATTTCACCTTGCAAATAAATAGTTCTGAACTGCAGCCAGAAGCAATGGAATCTCTCAAAGACATTATCTGGAAATAGTCGGTGGACAGCACCTTAAGTCCCATTAATCATCCTCATGCTTACAGTACTTCTTAATGGCTTTTATGGTTTATCCTTTGAACGCCAACAAAGAGCGTGATTGTTCCTGGCTTATTCTATTAAACAGAAATCAATATCTAATATAAATGTGCCGATGGTAGGATATTTGGAAAGGCTAGGAATGAGCTCCTGCCCCAGTTTTACCTTGCCCTGCCCAGAATGGAGGGTGGGGATTGAAGATGAAAAGAAAAGGTAACTATGCCTGGTGCTTTCTAAGGAATCAGAATACAGCAGCTCATGAAGGGAGTGTGTGTGTGTAACACCAATCTGGATCTTTGGGGCTAAAGGATGTGGTCTTTGCATTTCAAGACATGTACAGTTAGGGAGGGGCTGCAACCAGAGACTATTAAAGAAAGTAAACCAGAGAGATGCTTAGTTTTCTCCAGGTAGTGATCTTAGATCAGGAAGCATGACTGTCAGCGGTTGTCCTTGTAGGAGAAAAGAAGCAGGGGCTTCGCCTCGAAATTCTCTGACTAGCACTTGCAACAGAAAGCTGGTGAAACCCCCCAGCCATTTCTCCGTGTGCCAAGAGGCAGCAGCACCATTTTAAAAGTGATATATGCCCCACACAGTGAGGAGTAGCGGCCACATTCTGCAGAGACAGATGTGCAAAATGTGAGCTCTGTCTTTTCAACCTGCAGAGAAGGTTTGAGCCGTTCAGTTCTGAAGTTCATAGTCAGCATTTTTGATGGCAGTCACTGACGGGAACAAAGCTGTCCAGCGGGGGCGGGGGGGGGGGGTGTATGGAGAAAAGAAGAGAAGAGAAAAGAAAAAAGAAAAGAAAAGAAAAGAAAAAAAACTGGTTTAATAAAACACCTTCACTGAAGAGGTGGTTTTCTTAAATGGTAATGAAATCTTCCCTTGAATAAGGGTGAAAGAAAATGTGAGGCCTCCAGATAATCAAGAATTCAAGCATGGTATCAAATAATGAACTGAGCATAGAGCAGCACCCAGCACCAGGGACAGTGGAGTCTCGTCCTACAAATTAATTATGTCACCTTAAGTGTTCATCTGACTTCTCAGTTCTTAATTCCTTATTTGTAGGAAGGGGCGGCAATAGTTGTCTTCTTCGTGCACTTGTTCTAAGAAGTCTTAATAGATAATATGTGAAATATTAAAAGCAAGGACCAAAAGCTCTCAAAGTCCCCTGGGGATCTCCCAGCTGACAATCTCCAGTCCTGTGGGGAGTTGGCTGGAATGGAGATGCGGCCTGCTTCCTTCACTACATCAGGACAGCTCTTGTCAGCATCTTTGCCAATACTGTCCCCTACCCCAGATTTCACCCAGTCTCAAATCTGGGGTCATGTAAAGCACCTTTTCTTCCAAAATACTATTGACCAGACTATTGTGAATTGTCATCAAGCATAGACATGTGGTGATAGGAATATTACCTAGAAGCTTCTATCTCTAATTGTTTGCATTTTATTTTATCCTTTTTTTCTCCCCTCTGACAAATACAAATAATGATACTAATTTACCCACCCTTTCAGTAGAATGTTTTTATTGGCTGGTGGTAGTTCTCTGATGAAGGCTGGCATAGGAAGTATTGGCCATAACTCCCGATCTGGAAGGTTCAAGTATTCTCTACAGATACTATGATGAGTATAGCATAGAGTACTGTATGAGTAAAATTCAAGGATCTGAGCATTAAGTGCTTCACATTCCATTTTGCATACTCTGGTTAAAGTGTAAACTCATCAACATCTCAGAGGTGAATGAGTGGCCCATGCACCAGGCTGAAGTCATTGCTTCATATGGGTGACAAGAGGTATCAGAATAACATTTTTTCAACACACATCACTTCACATGGCTCAGGGGTAGGAACTTCACATAAATGCAGTTAGGATAAGTGAGCCATTCTCCTTATTGGAATCCAAAATCTAAAACAAAGCAAAATGGAAATTGCTAATTCTGTTTTTATTACTGTTCTACAGAGATTTCAGAGCTTCCACTGTATGTCAGACCTTGTACTAGGCACTAGATGAAAAAGATATATGAAATATTAGTAGTAAAAATATAGCCAATGCTGCAAAATCCTAGAATAACCTCATGACTGATAAGGCAGAGGGTAAATGAACTGAAGGCCACTCTGACCTTCTCTACCTCTTAGCTTTTCAGAAATCAACAAACTAAGGATAGGCAAAGAACCACAAAAGCTTCTGCAGATTTCAAAAACAACATGGAGTGTTATTAGAAAGGAAGGTTTAAAATAGAAGTCAGACTCTGCAAGTTATTAGTAGACGCCCATGAACCAAATTACATTTTGCAAGAATTAAAGTGGGAAAGATACTGGAAAAGTGAGCTTCTGCCTTCAGAGTGACATTTCTGTGATAAAAATATGACGGGTGAGAATAACAAACTTCAGTGTGAAGTTGCACTGAGCATCTATTAAAACCCTTGTATGGAGGAACTAGAAAGTAACTCCCAGGTAACAGCTGTGCTCGGGAAGAGCATAATGAATTAACTGTAAGGCCAGTCCAGGGTCAGTAAATAGATTTTTCTTCTATTTGTATTTGTGATAATAGTGGGATCTATTCTAAGAGTCTATTTCATGCATGGATCATTTTGGGAAAACAAGCAGCAAACCAACAAAAACACACATTATTCCATCATACCTTCTTTATGGTAACTCTGGCATTTGGGATAGTCTGAGTCCTATTTCACTAAAAGATAAAGTAAAATTTCAGAGATGTGCCAATTACATGTTTTCTTCTCTCCAGAATGAATCCAAATCCCTAACCTGCAGAGTTATAATTGAGCTCATTTCCAGATAGACGTTAAATACTTCTACTTTACCTTACTTCCAAATGCTAGCACACATCATCTCGTTAATATCCCTTCATCTTTTTATTTTTTCTTAACTTCTCTCTTTCAGGTCCTTGAGTTGTCTTTAATCAATTTGTAAAGTCACTAAGAACATGAAATTAAATAATCAAAAACTGTGTTTGCACATACAGACAGACCACACACAGACTCTCTTTTGAATGTCTATCACCTATTGTTAAAACTCTTACAAATCTAAGTGTGTCCGTGCCTATCTCTCTTCCAATTGCAAACCAGTGACCCTTATCTTTTGATTAACTTGGTACCTTATTTCCCTCCATTATAATATCACAAAGATACTCAATGTTCAAAACAAAACAAAAAAAGCCTTAGTTGATTATAACCATAACCAAGACACACGGGGATTAATTTGAATTAATCAGCCACTATACAGATGCTCAGAATAGAACACAGAATACTGGCTTGCCATTTCTGCCTCTCAGCCCTAGGTAAGGCTGTGCAATGCAAAACATCGTTTCGCACATTTTACCAAAAAGTCAATTAAAATGTACTAAATAAAGTGAACACCCAAAAAGGAAATGTGATTCAGGAAATGAACTGGTTAGCATTTACAGTAATTACTAGAGATTACTACAAATTACTAACCAAATTACTAGTAGAATGGTCATATTATTCTACTCCTTATAATAATGTTGCATACCAACGGCAAGTAATTGTACATAATTTCCTTGACAGAGTCCAGATAGTAATTTAACACTGACACCCATTCAGATCTCCATATTTCCTCCCCTACCTTTGAAATAAAGTTTGGCATTACTTTAACCTGCAGACAGCATCCCCCGCCCCCACTATCCATTTCCAGCCTCATGCCGATTTTGGCCCGAGAAATATTGGGGTGGCATACAAAGCTAAAAATAGTTGCTTTATAAGTCTGACCTTACCACCGTGTGGTCATCCGCATGACATGATTTGAAAGGGGTCAAATAAGCTGTCCTCACCACTCCGGGGTTATGACTGCCTGAAATTCCATCATTTAAAACTTAGTTAGAGTGAATACTGGAAACTAATTTACCTGATCCACTTACAAGGGCATCTGGGAAAGGAGGAGATCTCTAGCTCTCGAAAAAAGTTTTCTAAAATAGGGGGGAAATGGGTAAGGGAACAAAGGTCTGCATAACAGATCTGGTTTCTGAAAGCAGATACCAAATTGAAATCTGAGCTTCAAGATGGTTTTTTGGTTTTGGTTTTGGTTTTTTTTAGGAATCCACAGCTGGGAAAGGAGGGAGGAAGCAGGCTAAGAAAGAAGGAAGTCAACCAGAGATGCAGACTGAGCACAACTTTGGCCAACCTCGTGGGAGATCCAGTGCGGTAATGCCCATCACATAGGTCTCACCATGAGCCACAATGGCCTGAGATTTATATTCCACCTGGCGTGGTCACTAGATATGAGCTGCCCTGGGAAGAGGGATGTGGAGCCACACGGAAGCAGCTTCAATGTAGCCGAAAGACTCTGATGAAGGTGACAACCGGAGGCTGGTCTGCTGGCCACTGTCCCTGCATCTGGGCAGGAGTCTGGGAAGGGCTCATCTCTGTGTAAACCAGTCAGGTTGAGGGAATTCCCAGGAAATTTCAACTGCATTTTTTGTTAGACCCAGACCTTGTACTAAAGATCCCGGCAAGATCCCAACATGAAAAAAACAAAAATTCTATCTTCAGAAAAGAAGAAATGGCACAACCAGCTCTATCATAAAGGATACACCAGCGATTGCAAAAATGTTGTCTTTTCAAATCAGCCCAAACTGGATTTCCAAATTAGCAGCCCTGACTGTGACGGTGCAGTTGCTTGCATTTGTAGTGCTAAAAAGTTGTGTTCACAGATAAGAGGGAACCATCTAACATAAGGCTACCACATTTCCCCTTCTCTGAATCTGGGAAATGTGGCTGATTTGCATATTTAGCATACATTTGCATTCTGTGTTCAATAGCCCCTAACTCTAATTATGTAAAATAAGATAAATTAGTACATTTTACTGTCATTGCATTCTAGCCCTGTGGTTAGGGGCTAAGGAGACTTAACCCAACTTCCTCCTCCTCCTGGCTGATTCCCTTTGGAGCCAGAAGTCATTTGCTGTTCAGGCTGGGGACATTTCAACAGAGACGTTCCCCCCTGTGGAGGGAGGGAGAGAGCAAAAAAAGGAATGACCAATTATATCCAGAAATAGATTGTTGTGCATTTCCTAACCTAACAAGTAAATTTAAAATGCCAAATTGATAAAATAGCAAATAAAAATTTAACCATGTAAATATTTTTATAAGTAAATAAAAGGCATATCACTTTTAAACAAAACAAAAATAGTACAAGACCAAATCCAATGCATCACGCTTTTAGTAACATAACAGATCCCTTTCAGGATGGAAGTGAATGGGTTGGCAGACAGGAAGAAGGCCTAGACAGGAACAGGAACCTTGAAAGAAGGCAGCAAATGGCCAGGTGAGGTTTTTTGCTTTCCAGTCTTACACTTTCATCCTATGCTCTTTTTTCCAGTGGCTTTCATATCCCTCTGGAGAGACACTTGGTATTTCTAGATCATTCAGGAATCTTGACATTCATCCCATGCCCTTGTCCATCATACCTCACTAAGCCCCCCAACTCCACCCCCTTACCTTATCTAACGTATACTTATGAAGCACTTCCTATGTGCTCAGAAGTCCAAAGGGGTTGAGGGTATGAGGACGAACAAGAAATACAGACCCACATTGCCATGCAGAAAACTGAAAGAGAAAGTGACCACAACACAGTCAGTTCTATAAGAGAGGCATGTGAAGAATGTAACGAATGCCCAGAAACCAAATGCCTAGATCGGCTTCAGGAGTGAAAAAAGCAGGATGAATAGGCCATTAAAGGTTTCCCAAAGGAGAGAATGTTTCACCTTGCTCAAACTAAAAGAGTAAGGAATTCCCTAACTCTATAAATGGTGAGAAGACTTTCAATGTAGTGGGAATTATGCAAATAAAAGCATTCACATCCATGAGTTTAAGTGCCCAATGAATGGATCCAAAAATACAGAACACATTTATGGGAATAAAGAGAAAGGAGCTTCAGCAGTGATCCTTGGGAAAGAGTTCACAGAGGAGGGGAGGCTTTCCTGTTAAGGCCAAAGTGGCCAGATTTGAGGACAAGGCATCCCCGGAAGGAAGAGCCTGAACAAGAGGCAGGATGGTGGGTTGCATGTGCCTTATGCAAAAAATTAACATACTGCTTTCACTAAAGCCATGGGAAGGCAGCAGTAAAATACAGAACAGGGTGCCAAAGAACAATTTCTCATACATGATGGAGGCCATTTAAATCTGTTTGTTTGGGTTTTGTTTTTTTTTTAAAGGGGAGGGAACAATCTAAATAACTTCTAGGTCAGGCATATTGTGAATGGTGCACATATTTTGTCATCTTTTGTGGAAAGCACAGACAGGTAAATTAGGAAGATACTGGAAGGGAGTGCAGATTCGTCAGCCCGGTAAACCAGAAGGCTGTTGTAGAAGGCTGTAGGGAGCTGTTGTAATATCCCAGGTGTGAAGCTCTCATCTAGGCTGATTTCAAGGGGAATAAACATAAAGGACAGGTATACATGGTATTTTGAAAAGGGACTTATAAAACTTGATTTGATTTAAGTTGGGGTGATACCCAAGAACATTGCTAACGTTTTGGGTCTGGGTCACTAAGAGAATAAGGACAGGGAGATTAGGAAGATGAGGGAATGCAAGGGGAAGAGAATTAACATTTATTATGTGCTGACTTGTATCTCTAGTATTTACCTATCAATTTTACATCCTTTAGCTCATTTAATCCTTATAAAACCCCTAGGATATTTAAAAAAAATTATTCTTCCAGATGAATAAATTGCAAATCAAGGAGAAGTTTGTACAAATTGCCCAAGTAAATTGGAAAGCCAAAACTGAATCCTAGATCTGCTAAACTACAAAGTCTTTCTCAGTTTTTTCAATATGCCTCCCATGTTCTGAAGGGAAACATGATGTGTTTAGACTTGGACATAGTGAGTTAGAGATGATAGTGGAACATCCAAGAGGAAATATCTAGTGAGCCCTTAGACATAATAGGATCATAGATTTATAGGGCTGGAAGGAATCTTAAAATTATATAATCATAGAACCAAAGTTCCAAAAAGAGATTAAAGCTGAGGCTGTCCATATGGGAAAATTAACACACTAGGACATGAATGAAATCACCAGATGAGAGAAAATATATATTAGAAGCCTAATTACCATGCTTTATGTGTGCCTACCTTGCGATGATGGGGGGAAGGAATGAGCCTCACTAACAAGATAGGGCAGGGGTTTCTTGTAAAGGGGAGGGGATGGTGAGGTGCCTCTCACACCAGGGTAAGCAGATGGTTAGGAATGAGTAATCAAAAAATGCTGAATGGCTTCGAGAAGCCAAAGAAGTGAGGTAGTTGTCTATGGCTGTTAGTAGTTGGTTGGTTGCCTTGGAACTTGTCAAAGAAACAAGGCAAATAATACAAAGAGACAAATACGGGGGCTGAGAAATATTGTGTGGGGTTTCTTTATTTGACTAGATTTTGGACAAGAAAATATAATATATGGGAGACATGTAAAGTGGGAATTCTGTGAAGATATATCTTTGTTTGCTGTTCAGTTGTTTGCTGTTTGGTTTGGTTTAAAGAGAGGATATCACAAGTTACAAAATTGCATAGGGTTTTGGTTTGTCGAGATGAAAAGTGTTGACAGCTACATACAAATTCAGAGCACTCCTCCTATTTTTATGTAAGATTTCAATAGTGGCTACAACTAAAAATCTACTATATTTCACACACACACAGAAGAATTCAAAAAATGACAAAGTTGTTTCTATTAAAATATATAGTGAATATACCCAAAGGTGCTATTTTGCTGAAATAGGAAATGATTGCTCAGATCAGTGACACATCACTTAAGAAACGGTGGTTTCTAATAGGAGACTGTTTAAAGGAGAAAGGCTCAATTAGAGAACTCTGTACCCACCTAAATATTGGCAAAAGGACACAGGAGCCCGATCCTAGTCCAAACTACGCAACCTTAGCTAGGACGTTCATCATGGGCAGTAGACAACAACTCCCAGGGCCATACGCTACCCCCTTCTCCTCTACCTCCTCTTTCCACCATATAAATCAGCTTATCAATGAGCCACAAATGCACCCCACCACCAAATGCCATGGACCTCCATATGAGCCATGGTATAAGATCACTTCCTAAATGGACTGTGACATTATCTGCAGAGCACTATCACGGATGCCACTTGAAAGAGATGTCTAAAATGTGGGGAACTGGTAAGGTCTGCATTTCAATGGCTGCAAAACACAATGTGGATACCTACTCGAAAAGAGCTGGCGTGTCCAATAATCTAAAACCACATCTTGCTAATTACCATTCTCTTTGGGTGACTGAGTTAATTTCTGCCCGTGGTTAAACATGCTGTTTATATTGCTTTGGTTTGGGGGTCAGGAGGTGCAGAAAGAAAATGTAATTAATTCTCTAATAATATCATCTGTTTCACATGACATCACATTTTATATTATTTTGTGCACGACACCTAGGACTGAGCTGTACAGAAAATGAAGCTCGTGTTAGGGGTAAAAGGGCTTTCTCAAATATTAAAAAAAAATCTGGTGGGGCGCCTGGGTGGCTCAGTCGGTTAAGCGGCTGCCTTCGGCTCAGGTCATGATCCCAGAGTCCTGGGATCGAGCCCCGCATCGGGCTCCCTGCTCAGCAGAGAGCCTGCTTCTCCCTCTGCCTGCCACTCTGCCTACTTGTGCTATCTCTCTGTCAAATAAATAAATAAAAAAAAAAAATCTGGCTTTGTGCTCTAGTTGACATAGACAATTTCAGTTGGCACCTGCAATAGAGAAAATATTTTCTCTGGTGGTAGTACGCAGAATTTTCATGGTCTTAAAATTTGGGGACGTGTTAATCTCAGAATACAAACTCATGGTGGAATATCAAACAGCAGGGCAGGGGGTAACATGAAAAGAAAATTTATCTTGTCATTTAACACTTCCCTGACACCAACTCCTCATTCCCACTATCCAGAATTAAAACTTAAGAGTTTCTTGTGTATCTTTCCAGAATTTTCTTGTGCATATATAAGCCCCACACAGAGGCGTGCACGCGCGCGCGCACACACACACACACACTTTCCTTTTCCTTCTATATACAATGTCATAGTACACGTGTTGCTTCTTAACTTTATGCTTTACATAACCAGTCACCCTACATTGATGGAACTTTTAAAAATAGATTTTACTTATTTATTTAAGACAGAGAGAATGAGAGTGCCAACATAAGCAGGGATCAGGAGGGGCAGAAGGAGAGGAGAAGCAGACTCCCCACTTCATTCCAGGGCCCTGAGATCATGACCTGAGCTGAAGGCAGACACTTAACTGACTAAGCCACCCAGGTGCTCCTATTGATGGAACTTTTAAAAATTATTTTTGTTTATAAGTATTTATTTTTATTTTAATGTTTTTCTCATAAATATTTATTATTGTCAAGTTATCTATTGCTGTGTAACAAGCCACCTCAAAGTTAGTAAACTTAAACAACCATGCTATTATGGGCACCAACTCTGGACAGGAATGTGGACTGGACAGGGACGGCTTTCTGTGCTCCATAACGTCTGAGGAGTGTCAGATGACTGGGGCAACCACAACAATGGGCTTCTAATATCCAACAAAGCATCTTCATTCACTTGCTGGGTGGCTGGAAGGAGTGGCTCATCTGGGAGCTGCCCCAGCAGAGGCTCTGCGTACTCAAACTTCTTCCAGGGTAGTAGCTTCTCTGGGTGACCGTCTCAAGCCAACTGGGCAGAAGCTGATAGCCTTTTCTGGCCTAGCCTCAGAACTATGCAGCATCATTTCCAGTATGTTCTACTGATTATGAGCAAGTCATAAAGCCAGATCATGTTCACAAAAAGGGAAAGTAGACTCCCTTTATTTTGCTGGGCAGTAGTAGCCAAGTTAGCTGGTAGAAGAGCACACAGATGGGAGATGTCATGGCAGCGTCTCTAGAAATACAATCTGTAACAATTGCCTTAAATCGTGTCACTTTGCCTCTGTCCTGTAAAACCCTTCATGCCATCACAAATTAGCTCTCTCTTGAGAGACTGTTTCCTGATTTCCCATGTATGCATCCTGCAATGTTGTCATACCCTGCTTAGAGCTAAGAACAGAGACAGTGTAATATAATGGAAAGAGCGCCAGCTCCTTGGTGGGTAGACATGAATTCATGTCACTGAAACTCTCAGAACCCCAGTTTCATCATTAAAAGGAAGGGGTGGAACTAAATTCGGTCCAATCCCTTCCCCCCAACCAATTCTAAAGTTATTTTGTTCTAAGACCCGAACTATATATTTTCTCTTCCAATTCATTATTCCAAGCAGAAGAAACAAAAGATAGAATGGATAGAACCCAGCTCCAGCTTCCCGGTCTTTGTTGAATTTATCCCAAAGGCGAGGCTTAACCACATAGAATAAACTTCATAGTCCATCACACAACCTGAGCATGACTCCAACTCTGCCACCTCGCAGCCATGTAAGATGAACAAAAAAGTACTGCAATGTTTCTAAACTTGTGAGGATGATGGCCCCCATGCTGGGACTATCCAAAAGAGAAAGTGGGGGAAGTAAATTTTACTTCTTCTTTTCAGAGCAAAGTCCTCACTTCTTTCAGAGCAAAGGATGGGAACATGAGAGAAACGGGTAGCGTTGGTGTGATAAGAAATGCTTTCTATCTCAGAAAGAATGTCAAAAACATGAGGGATTGCTCTTTTAAAGGCCTCTGCCCACACTTCAGCACCTCTGCCACATTTTCTGCTATGCTTTAGCTTTGTACTTACTCTGCCTAAATTGTGTCATCTATGATGTATTTCCAACCCCACAAACAATTTCTCTTAGGGATTTATATTTAGCATATGGAAGGTCACGGCCAGGCCAGGGGCTATGTCCTGTTGTTTCTAAGACCAAGATGGAAGAAAGTCCTCATCCTTTGTAAGAGTGAGATTTGGGGGAACTTTAGAGGAAAATGTAGCCCTTGCATGGAACCACTGAAAGAAATGATTGACAAAAATGGACAAGTGGATAAAGAGAAGAGGGAAGGAACAAGGAAAAGCAAAGTGTAGGAGCTGATGAGTCCAAGTACAGGCACAGTGGTCTGGGTATCTGTCAACTGACATCGCTGTAAAGGCCACACCCATAAGGCCAAGACAGCTGGGCCAGACCAGGGCCCTTCAGGCCAGATGGGAAATATTCCAGGCTTCTCTTTATTTTCCTGGCCCAGTATGAATTTATTATTTAGGTCAGACTAAATGGGATGGATAATATTCTCCGGAGATCAGAGGCTATGCACCGTCTCTGACGTGTAACAAATAGAAGGAAGCACAGCCATGCCTTCCACTTGCTCGGTGAAGGATGGACACTGAGAAGGAATGGGAAGGATCTGCAAATGCCTTTCTTTTTATTTATTTCAGTTTATTCCCCCACCCATCTGCTGTCCTTGCAAAGCAGTGGAAGGGAAAGGAAATGTCATTTCTCTGGAGATGCGACAAAAGGTTATTTGCTTTGGAAAAAGGCTCTGTCTTAAATAAATGAAAGTTGTCTGTATCATTCATTTGTTTGTTTGGTGCTCTTTTTTTTTTTTTTGGCTCCTTCTCAGTCACGCCATAAATCACTGAAAATCACCTTACCACTCCCTGAGTTTGTAGGAGTTTCTTGCTACTGCACAAAGGCATAACAATGGGCCAAGGCAAACATCTCTAACGTCTTCTTTCAAAACCAAAATGCATTTTAATAATTTAAAGCTGCAGCTCCTTCAGTCACTTGATAAATTATTCACAAATTTTACAACAAAAAAAAAAAGAAAAAAATCTGTTCCCTTTACAAGTTCTGGAACATTAAATCATGTCAGAATAGATGAAAAGGACAAATCAGTCCTAAACTCTTAGAAATCATACACTTTACTTCTTCATCTGCAAGCAGTGCCATGGTTTATAAGGCCACCGGAAGCTGGAGGTGGTTTCTCAGGACTTATGTCCAGGCACAAAGGGAGGATGACAGTATAAGGATGAAGGAAGGGTGGCTTTCAGAGGGTCTATAGAGAACATCTACCTGTGAGCTTCAGAACTCCAACTTTAAATACCATTTCAAAGAAATCCTCAAGGATAGGCACATGAAGAAAGCGGATTTGCTCAAGACAACTCACATTAAGTTCTGGGCCAAGGAAGAAGTTGCCATGATGCTGGTTCCTACTGTTCTTGAGTTCAGACACCCTCTTCAATTCTCCTTCCAAGCGTGGTCAAGAACTAGGAGATTGCACACTGTTCAAATGTTCGTCAGGCAGAACCTGTAGATCCTTAGCAAGCAAGTGCTTCTGCCTCCCAGAATGGGGCATCTTCACTTAGAAGAGACTTGTAAATCTACACACAGGATGACAACAGTGCCACTTCCAATATAAACACCTTCCCATTGAGGACCTTGGAGTCTTTGCCAGCACCTCCCATCTCATTAGAAAAATGTGGTCACTGAATGATTAAAGTGATAGATAGCAAAGAGCAGAGCCGAACTAGTAGGTTTTCCTTCCAGATGCTTCCTTCCTGTAGCCAGTGCCCAGAATATTAGTGGCATTAGTACATTCTGTCATTGATATTTTTGTCCTCCACATCCATGGTTTTGTTTTGCCTTGCTGGAGCTTAGAGGGGTGGCAGTCTTGTAGAAGACCTCATTAAAATGTCATACTTCAATTAGGATGGGGATGGCTTTCATCTCAATAAATTCTGCCCATATGGCTGGATACAGTGCTGATAGAAACTGCAGACATAAGTCAAAAGTCTAACCTCATGTGTGCAAAATGGGAGTAGACATCATTAGTTATGTACCATTTTAGTAGGCACTAACAGGATATTATTTTTTTAACTTGAGAGTGGCAAAACCTGACATTTCGTATCTGTGGCAAGTGGTTCTGGGTGAAGCTTCCACCGTCATTAACAAAGCAACTTTCTATCTCTGAGAGGATTTTGTAATTTTTTCTATCTTCCACTCCTTCTTCCTTTCATAATCTAATTTTTTAATGCCCCACTGTCTATTTTAAGGGAATTCTGATGTCGGGAGTACTCTTGATTAAAATATCATATAGTCTACAAAGAAGTCCTACAATTCTAGAATCATCTCTACTGACAACACCTTTCTTCACCCTTCAAATTTCATACTAAGCTTATGGGGGAGTCAAGGTAAAAAGAGTCAACCTTTTAGAAATCCAGGGTTCTTTATTTTTAATTCAGCAAGATAAATGCAGACCTCAATATCAGTATTTGGAGATCAGCAAAGTAAAGAAGCAGAAGAGAAAAGTAGTTGAGTTTCTAGAGTATGCTATTTATTTATTTAGCGACACAATTCTTTACCCTAAAGAATTTAAAGGGAATAGCAAAGATGCATACAAAAGAGCAAGATAAATTAAAAATAAGAAAGAAAAATGACCCTAGGATAAGAAATAGGAAGTACAGAGTCAGAATTTGGCAATCTCAACATAATACTAACATTCTTTGCATCTTCACCCCTTATCTTCTCCCCTAATATCTGTCAGCA
This sequence comes from Halichoerus grypus, assembly GCF_964656455.1. Taxonomy (NCBI): domain Eukaryota; kingdom Metazoa; phylum Chordata; class Mammalia; order Carnivora; family Phocidae; genus Halichoerus; species Halichoerus grypus. Next base: position 84,185,595 of record NC_135722.1, on the reverse strand, counting down.
TAATCTTATCCTGTTTTTGTCTTGCATGGTGAGATTATGCAATTTATAAACAACACTCAAAGTTATTTGCCTCAAAGAGAAATCAGCATACATAATTTAGGACATTTAAATCAATCAGATAAGGTACTCTAGGTGTCTGTTGGTTACTTTTTGCAAGTCTATGTTATAAAAATTATTTCAGATTCCCAAAAGTGTCTCCCTCTCGGTTCAATTGTCAACTTCACTGACAACTATCTCTACATCTTAGGAGCACAGCATTTGTGAATATTCTTTTACTTCTGATCTGAGCTCACATATTATCTCAGGAGGATATTCTCTGACACTATTGCTCAAGTAACTGCTCTCACTCCAGTCTTAACTTCTTTTTCCCCATCACCATGTACTATGGTCCTTAAAATACTTACCAATATTGAAATTGAGTTTGTTTTGGGGTATATGGTCTCCTCCAACCCCACATTTACTAGAATATAAGCTCCGTGAGAACAGTGATTTTTCATTGCACCCCAAACCATAAGATACCTAGGAATAAATCTAACCAAAGAGGCAAAGGATCTGTACTCAGAAAACTATAAAATACTCATGAAAGAAATTGAGGAAGACACAAAGAAATGGAAAAACGTTCCATGCTCATGGATTGGAAGAACAAATATTGTGAAGATGTCAATCCTACCTAGAGCAATCTACACATTCAATGCAATCCCCATCAAAATACCATCCACTTTCTTCAAAGAAATGGAACAAATAATCCTAAAATTTGTATGGAACCAGAAAAGACCCCGAATAGCCAGGGGAATGTTGAAAAAGAAAAGCAAAGCTGGCGGCATCACAATTCCGGACTTCCAGCTCTACTACAAAGCTGTCATCATCAAGACAGTATGGTACTGGCACAAAAACAGACACATAGATCAATGGAACAGAATAGAGAGCCCAGAAATGGACCCTCAACTCTATGGTCAACTAATCTTTGACAAAGCAGGAAAGAATGTCCAATGGAAAAAAGACAGTCTCTTCAACAAATGGTGTTGGGAAAATTGGACAGCCACAGGCAGAAGAATGAAACTGGACCATTTCCTTACACCACACACAAAAATAGACTCCAAATGGTTGAAAGACCTCAATGTGAGACAGGAGTCCATCAAAATCCTAAAGGAGAACACAGGCAGCAACCTCTTCGACCTCAGCCGCAGCAACTTCTTCCTAGAAACATCGCCAAAGGCAAGGGAAGCAAGGGCAAAAATGAACTATTGGGACTTCATCAAGATAAAAAGCTTTTGCAAAGCAAAGGAAACAGTCAACAAAACCAAAAGACAACTGACAGAATGGGAGAAGATATTTGCAAATGACATATCAGATAAAGGGCTAGTATCCAAAATCTATAAAGAACTCATCAAACTCAACACCAAAAGAACAAAGAATCCAATCAAGAAATGGGCAGAAGACATGAACAGACATTTTTCCAAAGAAGACATCCAAACGGCCAACAGACACATGAAAAAGTGCTCAACATCGCTGGACATCAGGGAAATCCAAATCAAAACCTCAATGAGATACCACCTCACACCAGTCAGAATGGCTAAAATTAACAAGTCAGGAAATGACAGATGTTGGCGGGGATGCGGAGAAAGGGGAACCCTCCTACACTGTTGGTGGGAATGCAAGCTGGTGCAGCCACTCTGGAAAACAGTATGGAGGTTCCTCAAAAAGTTGAAAATAGAGCTACCATATGATCCAGCAATTGCACTACTGGGTATTTACCTCAAAGATACAAAAGTAGGGACCTGAAGGGGTACGTGCACCCCGATGTTTATAGCAGCAATGTCCACAATAGCCAAACTGTGGAAAGAGCCAAGATGTCCATCAACAGATGAATGGATAAAGAAGATGTGGTATATATACACAATGGAATATTATGCAGCCATCAAAAGGAATGAGATCTTGCCATTTGCAACGACGTGGATGGAACTGGAGGGTATTATGCTGAGCGAAATAAGTCAAACAGAGAAAGACATGTATCATATGACCTCACTGATATGAGGAATTCTTAATCTCAGGAAACAAACTGAGGGTTGCTGGAGTGGGGGGTGGGGTGGGAGGGATGGGGTGACTGGGTGATGATGGACACTGGGGAGGGTATGTGTTCTGGTAAGCGCTGTGAATTGTGCAAGACTGTTGAATCTCAGATCTGTACCTCTGAAACAAATAATGCAATATATGTTAAGAAAGAAAAAAAGAAGAAGAAGAATGTAGCAGGAGGGGAAGAATGAAGGGGGGGAAATCGGAGGGGGAAAAGAACCATGAGAGACGATGGACTCTGAAAAACAAACTGAGGGTTCTAGAGGGGAGGGGGGTGGGAGGATGGGTTAGCCTGGTGATGGGTATTGAGGAGGGCACGTTCTGCATGGAGCACTGGGTGTTATGCACAAACAATGAATCATGGAACACTATATCTAAAACTAATGATGTAATGTATGGGGATTAACATAACAATAAAAAATTAAAAAAAAAAAAAGAACAGTGATTTTTCTCTCTTGTTTACTCTTATGCCTCCAGTTGCCAAGATATGGCCTGGAATAGACTAGGTACTCAATAAAAGTTTGCTGAATTCATGAACGAATGAATGAGTATTTGGGGGTAAAATCTTGTCTCCACTATTTTGGTTTAAATACTGTCTTTTATTAGCTGGATGAGTAAATCAGCTGTATGGAAGAAATTCCCTTAACATCCAGACTTCTTTACTTCAACTTTTACCTCCAAGGATATTCTCTTTATCCCTTTCCTTCCCTCCAGCCCCCACCCCTGCTGCAATGAAGGAAGGATCCTCCTTCTGTTCCTCCCTTCACCTGTGTTCTGGTCTCACCCCTCTTTCTTCCTAAGGATCTGCTCTACCAACCTGCCAGCTCCATTTCATCTGGCTCTTTTCCAGCAACATTTAAGAATAATTATATGAAAGCAAAGCTAAAATATTGAAACATGAATTTTCAAAGTGTTCTTTTCCATCCCTCTAAGAGTTAGAAGCTTTTGTTCTTTAGATAATTAACCTGAAAGGGTCTATCATTTTGTTGAGTAATAATGGGCTAAAGGAGTGTTGAAGGGATGGAGAAGTCAGAATTAACTAAATTTGTGGTGGAAAAGGCAGAGTTCCCCTTGTAGAAGAAGGAAATAGATCCTAAAGGTGTATTGAGGAGAATGGAGGAGAATCAAGAACTTATTCTGACAGGATTCAAAAGAGTTTTGGGGTGGTTGAGAAGGAGAAGAAAGCTCTTTGGGGTGGAGAAATGATTCTGGGCATACAAGACATTAAGAGAAATATGGGGAATGGGGCACCTTGGTGGCTCAGTCAGTTAAGCATCTGCCTTCGGCTCAGGTCATGATCTCAGGGTCCTGGGATCCAGCCCCATGTTGGGCTCCCTGCTCAGCGGGGAGTCTGCTTCTCTCTCTCCCTCTGCCCCTTCCCCCACTCATGCTCTCTCTCACTCACTGTCCCTCAAATAAATTAATGGAATCTTTTTAAGAAAAAGAGAGATAAATATGGGGGGAAAGTATTTTAAGATATTTTGCTGTATGTTATAAAGAGAGAAAGAGACTGTTTCTGGTTTTCAAAAGTAAAGATTCATTTGCTTTCCAATAATATTTGTAACTGTTTGGAGGACTATTTATCTGAATGATTCATAATATAGAAGCAGAGCATAAACTGGAAGCAAGAAAGCCCAGCTTTATCTGGGTTACACTCTGAGGTTAGCATTCTTGAAACCAAATTAAACCAAGCCAAACCAAATCAAAACCCTTCCTATGACTGATGTCCTGTAGCTCTCTCCTTTGCCCAACTTCAATAAAGAGTGGTCTTCATTCACTGTATATATTTCCTCAATGCCAACTCACATTTGACCCTTCTGCCATCAACCTTCCACCTCTACTAATCACTCTTCTTAAGATCATCAATCATCCTGACTAATTCCAGTGGATGCATTTGGACTCTAATTGTTCTACCATACTGAATCATTTGGCTGTTCCCTTGAACAAGATCTATAAACACCCAAGGCCTAAGCTTTAAGCATGGCTCATATCTCACCCTCAGGAAACACAGATCTTTGTACTGCCATTGGTAGGAATTCAGTTAGTCCCCAAATGCAGCCCCATTTTCTGCTACCACAAGGCCTTCTGCCAGCCCAGCACCTGTGCACTTGTGTTTGGTCCTCTGGGACCATCAAGCTTTGCATATGGCCGACTTGCGGATTCTCCATCTGGTCTTGAGGTGAGAGAGTACTTTCTACAACACCTCCCCCGGGGAGGGACACAACTCACAGATCATCATAAGCCATCTGTGAAAGAAGCCTCAACACCTCGCTCTAATTTCCACCTCTCATTTCGCCAACAGCCCTTAACCTTCAAAGGCTAGAAATGAGCAACTGGTGAGATTGTAAAACCACTTTTACAATTGTGTAGCCAGCTCTTCTACAAGTACTAACACTGGTCCAGCCCCTTGCTTTACAGTGTGGGCATAATTGGCACCCACTGCTTTGGGGCCCCAGTCAAAACTGAAAAGAATCCCATTTTAAACCAGTTTCCAAAGATTGTGTGCCCTGTCTCATATGTCCTGGCTCCATACATTTAAGACAGAGCTAGAGTCTGTCTTTACATGTTCTCTTTTATCCTGTACTATATGATTGTTTCTGTGTCTGGTTTCTCCATTAAATTGTTAGTGTCTAGAAGGTAAGGTCTTTCTCTCTCTTTATGTATACACCCCCTCACATGCACACACAGCAGCAACAACGACTGACCCCACTACTCATTCCTTCGGTCATACTTCTGTTCTTTTCTCCTCTTAACAGCCAAGTGTCCCACAAGAATGGTCTATGTTTACTGTCTCCATTACTCTACCCACTGAGTCCTCAGCGTACTCACATCTAAGCTCTGGTCTCATCCTTGACAGCAAGGATTAATGCCACCAATTATCTTTTATTAAACCCTTTAGGGTCTTTGTACTCGACTTACCAGCAAACATTTGGTTCTTTGAACAATTCTCTCCTTCTTGAAACAGTCTTCCTGGGGCTTCTCGTATCTTAAGAGTCTTGTTTTCCTGTTAACTTTCTGGCTGATCCTGGTGTTTCTTTCATCCAGGCTCAAGCCACCAAATATCAAAGCTCTTCAAGGCTCTGTCAAAGGCATTCCTGTGTAGGCCTTGCATGCTTTTTAACAGTAATTCAAACCGGCCAGGTCCAAAGAGGCTCACGATGGGCTCATGATGTACTCCCCACCTGGGTCCTATTTCTACACTTTTTATTTCAGCATATGGCCCAACAGCCATTCAATTAGGCAAGCTACAACACTGGTGTCATCCCAGATAGGTCTCTTTCCGTCTTCTCTGGTACCCAGGTGACCACCAAATCTTACTGATTTTATCTCCGAAGTGCTCCAGATCTGTGCACTTTCCCCTATCCCCACCCATCACTCTACCTAGGCCACCACCACCTCTCAACTGAGCTACAGCACTGCATCCCGAAGGCTTCCCCAAGTGCACTCAGGTGCCCTCATTCTCCCACACTGCAGCCTGAATGATCTATAAACAAACAAAAAATCGTCCATGTCCTCATTCCCTCCTCCCCCACCTCTTCTCATGTCTTCTACAGGCTTAATAAAAATGAAGTTCCGAAATGTGCCTTACCAGACTCTGGGTTGTCTTCATGTTCCCCCCTCTAGCTATATTGGTCTGCTGTATGCCCTCCTGCCCTAGGCCTTTGCACATTCTATTCCTTCTGCAAGAAATCATCTCTAACAAAATTAACTCCAACTCACTCAGCTCCGTGTTGAAGGGGGCGTGTCCTTGCATTCCTAACTGGGCTAATCCTCCTCTCAAATCTCCCTCCCCTAGTGCGGGTGCCTCTTCACTGAATCTCCCCTCACCACTGCAACTGCACCTTGGTTTGTGTGATTACTTAATGTGCCACCCCATCTCCCCCCACTCCTGTTTTTGCTTCTTATTGCAGTCCCAGTGAACAACACACTACTTGCCATACAGTAGAAGCTAAATAAAATATAAACTTGAGTTAAATAATTAAAATCTCTCCAAAATGAACTACCAAGAAGAACACAGGGTCTTGTTAAACTTAATGACTGAGTAAAATCATCTTGCTTCTTTTAGCTTCAGTTTCCTAAAAGTAGACAATGGGACAATAACTATTTCACAGAACTGTTTGAAGGATTAAATAAAATATCCAAATAGCCCAGCTTAATGTCTGTCATGTAACAGATTCACAATAAGGTTAGCTTTCTTTATTTCTGTGCAAAATATACACACATAAAGATGTGGCCCCGGGTGGTGAAGTACAACTAGCCATGACTTAAAGTAAAGGCAATAAATATGGAGTAGAGAGTCCCCACTGTGAGCATGGCCCTCTGTTTTCCTCACTGGAGACTTTCTCAGTAATGGGCACTGTGCATCCTCAGATTTTACCCTGCCTTTCTACTTCTCTGTGACAGAAGAGCCATCAGGAGGTAAAGAAAGAGAAAAGATAAAGAGACATAAAAGAAAGAGAAATGACAGTTTTCAAGATGGCAAGTGGATTATTCCAATGCATCTTGACTTCCACATGACAGATGTGTTCCTGAAAGATATGTGTAAACTGAATCATACTTTGAATTCACAAGGGAATCTTGGTATTTAAAGGGATCCTTTATTGAGTTCTTTTGGAAAAAGAATCACCAGCATGATGACTAACCTCTCCCTCCTGTGTATGTAACATGGCATTATGTAATCTCTTTTTACTCCAGTCTGGGGCAAATTGACATATGGTTTATGTAAATGAAGAGACTTTTAAATGTTAATTTTTGATGGAAAGCCATCAACTGGGAGACCAGCTCAGAGGAAGCATTCAATAAATCAAAGCTTCAGGCTCAAGCATCTATAGATGATAGCTCTTTGGAGCTTCCAGGGCCTTCCCCTGGAGACCTTCAAATTCTTCATTTACATTCTTCATTTACAAGCCAAGACAGAAGGAGCTGAGGGGCCTTGCTAGTAAGTCACATGCAACGTTGTTATCCTCTTGAGAATCAGGCTCAAGAAGTCAGGGCTCTGGGATGAGTTGGTTAATAGCTCAATTAGCCTGGAGAAAGTAAAAATAAAAGACTTCTTCATGAGAATTTGTGTGAGTTAAAGGCTCAGTGCCACGTGCTTAGCAGAGTGTCTGGCACATGGTCGGTGTGCATCAGGGGCATTTCTGTGACTTAGCGACTCAACTGCTTTTGGTGCGGTTTACCCAGAACCAAGGGACAAAGACCAGAGGACCAGAAAACGGCTCTCCCCTGAGGCAGAGGGAAGACAGGAGGAATTCAGAAAATGATAACAGATGTTTTTTATTGGGCTACGCAGAGAAGACCAGTGTTATCAAAGGCTGCCCATGTGTGACCAAAGAATAGGAGATCTTGAGAAAATATTTATGCTGTAAACTCCACCAGGCTGAGCTCTAGAACTACACTGGCTGGCTATCATTTCCCTGTTTCCATTTATCCAATACCTTGAGAAGCCTGACCAGTCAAATGATACGTGACTTCTAAAAGGCAGTGGCAATGGTGGGAAGAGGAAGAGGCTCGGAAACAGCCTGGGGCACAGGTGGAACCTGCCCTAAGGACCAGAGAGGGCCCTTGTCAAGTCCGGAGGCTCTCTGAGCCACCGCTGTCTCCAACTGGATGAGCTCCAATATGACAGAGTACACGTAAATGAGCCTGAATGTGTCTTCCAGCCTGAAGCATTTTAGAAATTTCTGGCATCAGACACAGTGCCTGGCACCATAGACATTCTTTCAAAATGAACCATGACTTCTATTGAGAAAAAAAAAAAAAAGAAGAGAGAGCAGGTAAGGGATAAACTGGGCCTTTGAGGTTAGTCCATCACTGCTTTCCCAGCTGAGATTAAAATAATGGCACATTACAACAGTGAAGCTGGAAACATCATAGGGAATACTCTTCCCTAACTTCTCCACTCACTGTTATTCTGCCTTCTGTCATTGCAGGGGAGAAAGGGGTGTGTGTGTGTGTGTGTGTGTGTGTGTGTGTGGTTTCCATCGGTAGTGGTTGATGGAAGTGTTCTTAAATTGCAGCTCCAAGACTTGTCTTTAATAGATTGTATGCTCTACCTGAAATTAGAAATTGGCTATGTGGCTTCAGGAAACATATTATCTTATAAGACTTTTTAATGTCGATATATACTCCTAGGTGACTGGGTGGGACCAGTATTCCTTGTGAGTCTTGGAAGTTTTGCCTGGGACTAGCAAACACAGATGCGTCCTCCTCTACAGTGGGGGGAGGGAGGAGAGGAGAAGAGATGGCCTGACACACAGCTGGAAAAAATCTCAGACACCCCGTTTGGAGCTAGCAGCTATTTATCTATCCATCCAGGAAACACTCTTCACCCGCTTGGCCATTAATACGGCACAACACTAGAAACAGGAGAATGCATTTCTATCTAATCGAGTGACAAATGCCTTGTACTGCCCAGCACTCAGCCATGGCCAGCTTCTTTACTCCCAACAAATCGTAAAATAATAATACAAAACCCAAATAACAGGAGCAGCTGCTAAATTGTTTCTCCATCCCAACTGATTCTTTAGATGGAATGTCATCTTGACAGATCTCTTCTGATCGAGGTGTCTAATTGAATAGAGTCCTCATTGCTCTTGAATTTGTGACCTCAGACCGCTGTGAAATAAATGCAATTTGGAGAATTATTTCCAAATAACAACTGTTACTCCTCCGGGAACTTACTATTGCTTCTAGTTTCTGAAATTGTTGGGGAACCACCTACTGACTAAGCTATTAAAACTAGGTGTTTTGTTTGGATTCCAGACTAATGCGTCCATAAATCCAAAAGCAAGACACACTGCAGACGCCTGCAGAAGGCCCGGCTCTTGGGTTGGGAGACACCCAGGAGACTGCTCCCCGCACACAGCTGGCCAGACGCACTCCTCGGGTCCTGACCCAGTTAGCAGGCTGCTCCCCCGGGGCAATGTGAGTGCTGGTAATTAGAGCTGCGTGTGGGAAACTTGCCTAATGAAACCCCTTCAGACGTGGCGAATTTGTTTGAATTTGGGATTTTCCATGGACCTACAATTTAGACAGAGTTGGCCAAAATGTTCCACATAAAGCAAAATATTTTGGAGACCCAACAGAGTTCCAGGTGCATTTAGAAACACAGTGAACATGCTTTAGAAAGCTGGGTTCCCTTACTTTTTAAAACTTTAGCTTCTCGGGGTGCCTGGGTAGCTCAGTTGATTAAGTGTCTGCCTTTGGCTCAGGTCATGATCCCAGGGTCCTGGGATCGAGTCCCGCATCGGACTCCCTGCTCGGCGGGGAGCCTGCTTCTCCCTCTCCCTCTTCCTCTGCTTGTGTTCCCTCTCTCTCTCTCTGTCAAATGAATAAATAAAATCTTTAAACTTTAGCTTCTTCGGGGGAGTGCATTTATCCAGGTATGGTGCCCAGCATTGTGTGAGTCCTAGATGGACCATCTCGCGTAGTTTTAACGACACTGCCATGGAGGTGGTGGCGAGACCACACCCATTCCATAATCCTGAGGCTCAGAGACATATAACTTATCCAGTGTCCCACAGAGACAGGGGCAGAGCTGGGATTGGAAAACTGTTCTAACTCAGAGCCCAAAGTTTAACCATCATACTAGGTCAATAATTCCCAAAGATGGAAGGCTGCAGATCCATGGTACAAATGATGCAAAATTATGAGACTGTTTCACTTTAGGAAGACTTCAAAAGAGTCAAGATAACTTAATGTGTAAAAAGAAAAAAAAAAAGTGGGCCCTTCGGTCAAAATGACTTTTTATAAATCCTAGTTGTAGCAGTTTCTTACAATAAAAGCTTTTATTCCCATTATACAGATGTAAACTATCAAATGCTTCTAAGCCTTATCTGTTTCATCTGTATAATGGGAGTAAAATCATGGCTGTTTTGAGAATGAAAGGAACTGATGTATGTAAAAGCAGGAAGTCATCGCCTGTTACAAAGTCAATCTCAATAAATGGGAACTGTAATTAGATTAATGGCGCATGTCTTAGCATTCACAGCCTTCAACAACTTCTCAAATGCACACATTTTTCTAAACTACAAGGAATGTTTCAGAATGTGAGCATGAAGCCTCTGTATTTTGGAAAGGTTTCTTGAAATGCAGCCTGAAACGTGACTTTTATACACCATGGCTCTCTCCTTCTTTCTTCTCCCTGCTGCCTTTCTCCATTCTCTTTCCCTCTGCCCCTACCAGAACAGGGGCACCTTTCATCAATGTATTAGTCTATGGCTAAAATATGACTCATGCTAGGAATGAAAAGGAATATTCTGTCTGTGTAGCCGGCAAGGGCCCATCGGGCAGATTCTCATTAGAATGCTTTACAATAATATCAATCAGTATTAAAAATGTATGTTCTACTCAATTTTTAAAACATCTTAAATAAATCTTTAAATAAAGCTATTTTGTATTATCTTCAGGGCTCTGTGAACAGTCAGCCCTAAGGGGCCCTTGTTCCCCCAAGTACAGCCCCAAAAGTGTTTTCTACCAAAGCTTTATCCTTCTAGGGGCTCTCTGTGCTGGTGGAGTCAAGTCTTTGGGGCAATGTTAATTCTTTGTTTGGTGGCAGCACAATAACAGGGGAAAGGAATATTACTCCGTTAGGCTCATTTGCCATTCGAAATTGCTTCACAGGAAGCAGCTAGTTAATCCATACCCTTGAGGTGCAAGCAGTGTTCTCCCAATACCATCGAAAAGGTCAGTGAGTCTACAGGAAAGGAAAAAAGGCAATGCCCTTGTTACAGGGCTGGGAAAACTCAGGGGAAGGCTAAAAATGGAACTAGATATTTCCAGAAAGGAGCATGCTGCCTCTTTTATAAATACCTCTTTTGGCTGGCAAAGATTGCTGTCCTCTGCACCCCCACTAAAATCTCCTTGGTTGAAACCTAAAGGCTACAGCAGCCAGGATGAGGCTGGTTAAGGTGTAAGCAATAGAGAATAGTGGGGACTTAAGCAAAATGGAGAATGTAAAATGATAAAAGATATTTACATTCATTTAAGCTAAAGAACAATCACAGTTGTCTATGTGATGACTCAAATATATCTGCTTCCTAGAACTGATGATCATTTCCTACCCTAACCACTGAGGTCCACCCAGAACATGCTCATCATCTCCTACTAGCCAGATCTTCCTGCTTATCACCTCCCACCTCTCTAATATATCTTATAGATACCCATCCATTTTTATTAACTACTCATGTCACTAGCTCCCAACAGGGGACACATTTCCTTCTGCAATAGAGTCCCTACCTACTTTGTCTCATCTCCTATTACTCTCTCTAATACTTACTTCCCACTCCCTAGTCACTCCATGCATTTCCCTATTAGTATGCATTTCTTTGTGCTGTTCCCTTCTCCTGCAATGCTTTTCCTTCCACTTTATTCTTTGTCTCCATCAAGAAATGCAACTTCTTGTAAATGAGACTCCATCTATGTGATTCCCCCCATCCCCATGACCTCTTCCCTTGACCTTGCCCCAACTCTGGTAGAATAAACCACTTGCTCACCCACACTCTGGTTGCTCTTTGTACACTTTTTGTTACACCAGCAGCATACTGCAGTCTAACTAGTAGTTTATGTGACTGCCTCCCCCATTAAACGGTGACATCCTTGCAAGCAGAGGCCTTGTCTAATGAGCTTTAGTAGTCCCATACCTCGCACATCTTCTGAACCCTGGTAGACAGCTAAGAGATGTTCAATGAATCAGTAAAAAATAAAAGTCTTAGTAAATGAGTCCCAAAAACATATAGTGCTTCTAGAAGCTATTTCATGGGGAACTTTATGTTTGCACTTGAAATCTTTTGTGGTCAGGGGTCTGCTATCAGGATTGGCTATTTCCAAAAAGAAACTGATGGTTACCATCATCAACAGTGGCATGCACCTCTAAGAGACAAAAAGAACCACCAAGGTAAAAGCAAGAGAACTTTTAGAAGGAGGTTGGAGTCCTGTCTAACAAGTGTAAGCTGGCTTAGTATCCAGGAGATTGACAAAAGGGTCATGATGTTATTAAAAACAAAAATGAAAGAAAGAAATTAACCCTCTTCCAAGAAACATAAGGTTCCACACTCACACACAAACACACACACACACACCTTACAGCCAGAAGCCCCACATTCAAATTCCCTACCCCAATTAGTTATTTAATCTTGGGAAAATCACTCAGTTTCTCTGGGCCCTTGTATATTCATTAATGTAAAATTAAAAAAAAAAGTAGTACATATGACCTCTAGGTTTGGTTCTTGCTCTAAAAGTCTATGTACGTCCTTTCCCAGGATTTCCCATCAGCCTTCTAAACTCTTCAATATGAGCTCCTGTGCTTGTGTTACCTAGCCTGATGGATCCAGAGAGCCTAGTGTGCTCACCATCCCTCGTTTGACCACACTCCTATCAATTCCCACCAGCCACTTTGGTTTCTTTAGTGTAAACACAGAGACAAGATGCATCTTAGTTTGAAAGATTTAACTAATTGATTTGTATGTGTAATAACATTGCATCAAATTTTGCACATTCATATTAATAAATGAAGACAGAGGAGTCTCTTGGAATCTGCTCGGACTCTCTAGACATTGTGTTTTGGGGATCACAGCCAAGACTGCTGAGCCTCAGAACGTAAAAGGCTTGCTATCGCAGAGCCCACAGTGGGAGCCAGCTTGAGGAGTCCCGCCACATGAATCTCAGGCTTCCCAAGCCCTGCCAGCACCAGTTAGAACATCATTCTGCTGTCACCGCTCAATTGTTCTTCAAAATGGCAAAGGCACCTCAGAAACAGAAATGTCAGCGCAGGACACCCATCACAGCCACACAGAGCTGCAGGCAGGCAGCACCCGTGGCTGCAATCCTTCGGGGTCCCCCCCGGCTACACAGTGGGAAGAGTCACCTGCAGGGAGGCTACACGGAGGGGTACATTTTTCTACATCTCACACACCTGTGCTTGAAAAAAGAAATAGCCAGTCTAATGGTGTGTTAATGATTCCACATGCAACCATGGGCCCTCAAGTGTTGAGTGTCATAGAAATTTCATGTAGGTCAAAACACTTTTATGTGTTCTTTAGATCCAAAAATAGAAATGAAGTTCAGGTTTAGCTAAAAATCTAGGAGGAGGCATTTCTTGTGAAAGAAATGCGTCAAGCCAGGAAAGCTCTGGTATCCTGTGTCAAAGGCTGCTGGGAGATGGCCGCACACATACAACCCACGGGACATTAAGTGACAAGATTCCCAGTCTTTCTATTGTTGCCACCTGCAGTTTGTTCCATAGAATTTGCAAGAAGCGCCTCCCTACTGACCATGAAGTCAGATTTCAGTCCTGCATGGAAGAGTGAGGGGGTGAACACGCGAGGGGAAGTGCTTCACAGGGCATCTCTTTCAACTGTCAGCCTGTCACATCAGTGTCGACCGTTGTCACTCGCAGCAAGAAAGCTTTGGGGCCCAAGAAATGCCAAGAAAATGGCAGCCAGTGGGCAGGACGATCGCCAGTCTGCTCTTGCTAATATATGCAGCGGATGTGGCATTTCTGACAATATTGCTTCTGCCTCACTTGCCATTTAATGTTAAGAGGCTTCTAGAGTCTACTGCATTTAAAGAGTAATGACTGTTTTCAGGGTAAATGCTCTGTTAAATAACCCTGGATTATTGTGTCGTGTTATTACATTTATAAAATGGCATTTCAAAAAATAATAATTGTTTTAGAGTTAATTGATGTTTTTAACCATCACTGTGTGGAGAATTTTTATTCAGCAGACAGGGAGTGAGCCAGGGAGAAAGAGATTTCCATCGAGAGAGTCTGTACTGAAAATAGAAATCACTCCTGCTTGTGAAATCCTGGTAGAGGAGTCCCTCCTCCTCCGAGGACTGCCTTCAATAAACTCTTTTTACTGCAATTAAAGCAGCCACAGGACCAAGGTATGCCCCAGCCGCATTCCCAAGTGCAGTCCGCAGGCGCTGGGCCTGGCAGTGGTACGGGGGTGAGGGGGACCTTGGCACAGATTCCTTGGCCATTATACCCCCATGTGGGCAGGCCTGACCCCTGAGCAGCCCAAAGCAATGGCAAGGACCTGGAGCTTGGCGCAGCAGTGACTTTCCAAATGTGAAGTTAATTACACGGCCGAGAGTCTCAGAATTTCATACGGCCAGAGGCAGAGTTGAATGCGGGGATATTACAGAATAAAACTTGGAAATTCTAAAATCTCCACATTGGGAGCATGCAAAGAGTGAGTGCCCTGAACACACCCCCTGGTGTGGTAGGGATGGTGTCACTTTCTTCCTTTTTATCAGAATTCTTCCATCACTACTCCTCAAGCATGTGTATAGGGGAAGAATGCCTACCGTGTGAGAGAGAAATTCTCTCTTCATCCCATAGTTTCCTTTTCCAGGTATTCCTATGAAATAGGAATTGGGTATTATTATGATGAGAGCTAAGATATATGTACACAAAGAAGATAAGCTCATTTTCACTCTGATAGAACTTAATGGAGAATCAAAATCTTTATATCTGCCGGTCATTTCTGTTCCCCTTATATATTCCATCATCCAGTGTGATATTGTCATTTGTAATAAGAAATATGTATTTGGTCTTCATCCATGGTTCCTGGTTCCCAGCTCCCAAAGCCTTGGAATTCCTTCAGTAAAGAGAGCAATCAATATGTTAATGATGTGTCTTTTGGGACTCCACTTAAGGATGGGTGTTGGACAAAGGACTTACCTTTGTCCTGTGGTTGCTTTAATTGCAGAGAATAGTGTTTATTGAAGGCAGTCCTCAGAGGAGGGCCTCCTCTACCAGGATTTCACATGGGAGAGTGAGTTCTATTTTCAGTACCGACTCTCTCAATAGAAATCTCAACAATAAATAGAGAGTTGAAATTTTCAATCCCAACCCCTGACCTCCAGAGAGGAGAGAGGGCTGGAGATTAAATCAGTCACCAATAGTCAACAATCATGCCTAGATAATGAAGCCTCCATAAAAACCCAAAAGGATGGGATTCCTCCAGCTTCCAGGTTAAGGAAAAGAGAATGCTTCCATGTTCCCCCTTGCCAGGTCCCAAGCTCCACAAGAATACATACTTCTTTGTTCAGGACCTCACCCTATGTTTCTATTTACCTGGCTGTTGATTTGCATCCTTTGATATCCTTTGTAATAAATCAGTAATCTAGTGAGTAATCGGTTTTCTTGGGTTCTGTGAGCTGTTCTAGCAAATCAGTTGAACCCAAGGAGGGGACTAGGGGAACCCCTAATTTATAACCAGTTGGTCAGAAGCACAGGTAACAATCTGACCTTGTGATTGGCATCTGAAGTGGAGGGCAGTCTTGAGGAACTGAGACCATTACCTGTAGAATCTGATGTTGCACACTGGAATTGGGTCTAGGAACCTAAATATTCAGTATCTACATACACATTCAGGACTATCATAGCTGCATGCCAGTAGCTAGATAACAGTAGTAAATGGACAAAAAGCCAGGCTAAATTGGAGAAAAATGGAAAGGTGCTGGAATATAAAGGTGGGAAGAATGATGGGGATCATCTAGGACAAACCTTCGATTTTAAAGATGAGGAGATTGAAACCAAAAATGTTAAGCAACTATGCGAGATTACAGATCTGGATATTAGAGCTGCAGTAAAAAACCTGCATCTCTGACTCCAGAAACCCTACATTTCTCCCTAATACTTCTGCCAGTTCTTACAGAAGTCCACATGTAAACAATATAATCACTTCTACTCTCATTCCTAACCACCGCCATTGATAATGAGCAGGATCAAGCTTTGTGAAAAATTATAAGGGAATTTTGACTACCTAATAGCTGGAAACCAGCCATTTAAACAACAAATACATGTCCCAGTCTCTTGGCTGCCAAATAACCAGAAGATGTGGTACAAATTCTGTGAAGCCAGATAACTCTGCAAATAATCATTCTATGGTATAGGAAGGGACTGAACAGAAGGAAGTTGGAATGTATAATTTCCTATCAAAGCACAATTGGCAAAATGTCCTGACTTTTCACAGATTCATCCAGATATCCCAAGGAGAGTTTTCCTGATCATTCTGGTAATTCTCCTAAGAGAATTAGAGTAAGTGGATTGACATAATAAGCAAAATAACGGGGCACCTGGGTGGCTCAGTCGTTAAGCGTCTGCCTTCGGCTCAGGTCATGATCTCAGGGTCCTGGAATCGAGCCCCGCATTGGGCTCCCTGCTCAGCAGAGAGCCTGCTTCTCCCTCTCCCTCTGCTGCTCCCCCTGTTTGGGTTCTCTCTGTGTCTGTCTCGTTCTCTCTCTCTCTCAAATAAATAAAATCTTTAAAAATAATAATAAGCAAAAGAAAGTCAAAGCCAGATAACAGTGGGCACCCCCTAACAACAAAGACCAGGTTAAGTGACTCACCAGCTATACAATATACCCCAGTCCTCGGCATCACAGACAAACCGTTGGACATTTACCTCTGTCTTCACATTCCAAGGTCTCTTTAACCACAAGGACATCCAGAGGGCAAAAATATGGCTCAAAGACTTTGCAGAAAGTCTCCCCTTTCTCCACTTAGGGTGTAAAAACAAGAAAGCTGAAGTTTTCTATTTATTTAAATAAATATAAAGCACTTTCAATATTTCTATAATTGTTAAGAAGGTAAACAGAGATAAAGATATCTGGTGAGTTATCCTTTGGCCTTCTTCAGAACAGAGTAAATGGAGGAGGTAGACCTTAATCAGCCTGAAAAAATGGAATGAATTGAGATACACCAACTAGATACTGTATATTAGGCTCAGAGGACCATTAGAACTTTGAATCTTTCCCAGGTCGTACAAAGTTATGGAAAAACACGGAATCTCTTTCACATATAGAAGAAATAGAGGCTCCCAAAACTCCAATTAAAAAAAGAAAGACAAAAGAAAATGAGTAAAACTATAGGGCTCTCAGCTACATTATTAAAATCCTGACCTTATCTTTCATAAAGCTAGAAATTACAATGGTGAAATATCATAAGGAAAATATTTATATAATATAGTAAGTTATGAACTCAGTAAGTGGTAAGATAGCTTTGAATAATAATGAAATTGTTACATTTGGACCAATATACATAAGTAACCAGGATATGATGAACTCCTTTCTACCTCTTGGTTATGAGATCAGAAAACCACAATTTGTGATCTTCACACCATCATCAGTGTCATTATTATAAAATGTATATTTTTATAAAGCACTTATGCAAAACAAGTTAAATCTTTGGAAACCAGTAATCAATATACTTATTTAAAAATGAAAAAAAATAAACTTTATTTTAAAATATCTCAAAGAATGACATGGATTAGTAATTTCAGGTACTTCGATGAAAAAATATTACCTTATTCTATCATTTTTAAACTATTATGTTTGGATCATCCAAAATTCAGTGAAACTATTATTTCTTCATTTTAATCTTGCCCAGGATGTTTATTTGTCTCTGCCACCTCCCTCATTCCCTCCATCCTTCTTCATTTATTTTAATAACTTCCATTGTGTATATCATTTTAAAGCTTAAACAACTGAGGGAAGAAAAAGTTCTATTGAGCTGTATTTTGGATGCTTATGTAGGTATCAGAAGCAGTTGCTGATCAATTGTTAAAAGATGGAAAGGACTGGGGCTCCTGGATGGCTCAGTCGTTATGTGTCTGCCTTCGGCTCGGGTCATGATCCCAGGCTCCTGGGATCGAGCCCAGCGTTGGGCTCCCTGCTCGGCGGGAAGCCTGTTCTCCCTCTCCCACTCCCCCTGCTTGTGTTCCCTCTCTGGCTGTGTCTCTCTCTGTCAAAAAAAATAAATAAAATCTTAAAAAAGAAAAAAAGATGGACAGGATTCTCTTTACCAGCAGATCCAATATGGTACCCACGTTTGGTGAATCAATCCCCACAGTAGCTTGCAAAACAATCATCTTTACTTATGCACATCCACAAGTTTCTCAAGTTTACGCCTTTAGCTCTTGTGTCAACTATTTTGAATAACATCCTAACTGGAATTGTTTGCTTGCTTTTATTTTTGACTCTCATCTTAGCCCACAGTATTCCATCTTCCATCTACTGTTGCCAGAATGACCTATTAAACATCATGACCGCTCAAAACCTTTCAATGACTTCCCATGGGATAAAATCCATTGCTATACCTTCCTAGGGCTTTCGGGAAACAAATGAACAAATTGGTAGACAAGTTTTTACCATATACTAAATATATGTCAGGAACCACTTGATGTTTCCATATTAATAATCTTAACTGATCTTTAAAATAATCCTTTAAAGAGGTTTTGATACAGGTAGAGTCATCTGAAGACACAATTTGGAAAATGTTATCTGCAACTTAGAAAATATTTTACCTATTACAGTAATCGTTTTCTTCTATTCCTTCTTTTATTAATATTTAAAACTAAAACATAAGTTACAAACTGTCATAGCTACATTGATTGAAATTGATACACAGCAACATTATGAGATTTTATGCACTTGCGTTAGCAAAAGTAACTTAAAATCAATGATTTGGAGAGAAATTATTCAGGAAATCTTAATGACTTATTATAGTAAAATCACTTATAAGAGTGCATCCATTAATGGAGGACAATTACTGGAAAATAAATTTATTATTCAGGAAACCAATTAACTAGTATTTAATTACTTAAAATTATGATCCGATAGTAAACAGTGGTACACTTTGCTTACAAATATCACTTCTGATTATGGTTCATCAGGAAACAAAATGACTAATGTTATGTCATTGAAAATAATTTGATTCACTTCACATTCCTCTTTTCTGTCTTCCTCCGTGAATTACTATTGTAAAGAACCAGGGACCATTAGAGCTGAAAGATGGGCTAAGGTTATCTGATTCCCCCTCCATGGTTTACAAGGAGGAATTTCAAGCTTAGTTCGATGAATTGGGCTGCCCAGGAAGGTTCAGATGATTGCAGGTGGTCCTGGGACTAGAATCCCAAAACTCCTGGCTTTCAAAATAGTCCCTCTTGAAATAACCCACAACTCAGAAGACCAAAGGTCATACAGCCTCTTTTCTCCCTCCCTCCTTCCTTCCCTCCCTTCCTTCTTTTTTTTTTTTTTTTTTTTTTTTTTTGGAGTAAAAATCCACATCTGCTTGAGAAAGTCATGGGACCCAAAGCATTCTCTAAACTACACAAGAGAGGGTGAGTCATCTCTCACACTTGGCTAACTCGCTCCCCCCCCACCTTCTTCATTTCACTAGGCATCCTTTTGACTCATTTTCTGCTATTTTCTGCGTTGCTATTGGCATAACATCCTATCAGTGCAGTTAATTACATCCACTTGGAGTGTGAAGGACAACTTGATTGTCTCAAAGAGCCACAGGCCATATAATCCATCTCACTCCTCTCACAAAGCAAGTTCCCAATTGTCTCCGCTGCAAAGAGGTGAGGGATGCCCCTTGGCAATGCACTGGCACCCTAGATCCCTGCCCCAGATCCACGCTGGGGCTCTTCAATACCTCCATAAGGCTGGGGACCTCGCAGCTTTAAGTAAACATTGTTTTATCCATTCTGTGCTGGTGACAACTCAGTGTGGCTAAGTGTGCACATCTGATTGCACATCTTCATTATTTTTTAAATAAATAGTGTGGCTATTTATCTTACTATGTAATGTGGTCAATCCATTGTGACCATAAGTTTCCTATTTCAGTATAATGTTCATGTAATGGTTTAAATTTACTAAATGCTATCCAATTTCTTGCTTCGGTGTATGGAAGAATGAACTAAAATTCAACTTAGTTACTACTATGGCCTCAATATCTTTATCCCTTTGCCCTTAATCTCTGAGTTTGAGCGTAGGCTGAGAAACCAAAGGATTCCCGCAGAGGGGTGAGCTGCTGCTCCAGAAGGTAGGTTCCCTACTGCCTCTCAGTCACATGAAGGCTGCCTGCCAGGTTTTACCTCACTCAAGCTTCTTCTAAGACCGGCACATCCAATTGCCTATGGTTTAGCTGATTCCGGTGCGAGCCCAGAGCAGCCACCGAGTCCTGAACAAAACAGGCAGAAGGGATGGGGATCCTCTTGGAAGCAGGAAATCAGTCCCCTGAGAAGCTGGTTAAGCATGTGGACGATAGAAGACTATACGTTATTACACATCACAAGGTCTGTGTGACTCTCAGAAAAGCTTTGCTATGGTCTCGGTTTGAGAGACAGTTATGCTTCTCCCCAGCAGCTGCTTCACCTTCCTGAGACAGGTACTGCGAATAATATAAGTGGTCACATTGCCCTCTGGGCTTTGACGACCACATGGTCCTACGCATCAGCTATGCTCTTATTTTCTCTTATCTCCTCTTTACTCCCCATTTTCCTTTCTTTCTAAAAACATTTTTTTAAAATGACATCAATTCAGTATATCTAAGAGATTCATATAATAAAGAAGTATACAAAACACAGGGACTCAGCCTTCACCTTACCACCTCATCCTTATTCACCTTTTCAGAGGTCCTGGACCTACCCATTTTCAAACATTACATATGGGGGTGTGCATACACATGTATCTGTTTTGTAAACATGTTATAGGTGTTGTTATACAATCTGCTTTTTGACTTCCCAGGGAGATGTGTAAATTTCTGATGCCCATATAAGCTGCCTTACTTCATTCTTTTTAAGAGCTGCAAGGCACATCATAGAAAGGTTGACAAAGCTTCACACCAAGCCAAGTACTCTCTTTTTGTGTCCAAATTTTGGGGCCATTCTGCCTGGGGTTGGATCACCAGGAGTACCTCTCAAAGATTTTTCTAAATCCGGAAGTCAATTGGTATTTAAATTTCTAATTTTCGTAGGCATCACCAATGGCCTTTTCCAAAGATGAACAAATTTACATTTTCACCAATAGTGTCCAAGAATTACCTAATCTTTGAGTCCTCACTGACACAAACTGGTATTTTTTAATTATTTTTCGAGAGGTAATTTGTGTTTTCTCTTTTAATTTGTATTTCCCTGATTACCCCTGAGATTCAACATCTTTTCACATGCTTATGCATTATTTTATTTCAGTGAATTGCTGATCCATTGTCTATTTTCTAATGGGTTATTTATCTTTTTGTAGGTGATTTGTAGCTTTTCTTTATATAATCCAGATACTAATGTTATAAATATCGCTAATCATTTTCCCCAGCCTACTACTTGCCTCTTAACTGCTTATGTTATCTCTTTTTATTTAGATCTTTTGTATTTAATGAGGCCAATCTATCAATATATCAATTTTTTCCTTCATTGCTTTTGAGTTTCCCATCTTAATTACGAAACATTTCCCCACTCCCAAGATTATGTGTATATCCATGTATAAAACTCGTTATTTTCCTGATGCTGTCAGAATTTTTATATTTATATTAATATTCAGCTCTTCGATCCATCTGCCATTTATT
Source organism: Halichoerus grypus (assembly GCF_964656455.1). Lineage (NCBI taxonomy): Eukaryota > Metazoa > Chordata > Mammalia > Carnivora > Phocidae > Halichoerus > Halichoerus grypus. Next base: position 84,164,165 of record NC_135722.1, on the reverse strand, counting down.
TTTTATTGTGTAATGAGGAATAGTCTTACCAACTTTTAATTTATACTAACAGATGACATATTTGTATCCTTATAAGACTGCTTAAACTCTTTTGAAAAAGGACATTATAAATAGGTAATTAAAAATCACCTTTACAATGTCATCATTACCAGGAGATATAGTCCCTTCTCAGAGGCTTCTGCTGACATCCCCTGACTGAGGGCCCCGTGTCACCATGACTTCGGGTTTCCACAGCCGAGCAAAGCCTCGGCACCGTGAAACATGAAAACCAGAGTCTTGCAGCTACTCTTCCACCGTTCACACACTAGCCCTCTACACAGTTCCAGACATCGCTGAGTTCCTGTGTGTAATTGTCAAGACTGAGAAACGTAAATAAAATTCACGGTTCCTGAGCTTAAACATACAGTCTAAATAGCCAAGACAATAGATATGAAAAGTAAGTAGAAAAAAGATGCCCCACAAGGATGAGAAAGTGTGTACAAATGTGTACACTTAGGCTTTCAGGAGCGAAAGGAAAGGGATGGAATGAAGAGGTACGAATTGGTAGGAGAGAGGGGAAATACGGCACGTGACGGCCGAGGCAAGGAGAATGTCACAGAAGGCTCTCCGCGACCGTGTGGGGGGCATCTGAGGACAGCAGGCAGAAAGTAAAGAGGGGGCTCCCCTCACCTGCCCCTGCCTTCATGTGGGGGTTGCAGGAGCTCACTGGGGTGGGCAGGGTACGGTGGTCAGCAAGGCAGACGAGAGACTAAGCCCTTCCAAATAAGTGGGAAACTAACCTGTAATTAAGAAATAGCATTCTTCTCATGCATAGTTTATTGTAAAATACGATATGAGACTCACATCAGGCCCTGATGTTGTTTTACTGACTCTGGACTCTGGAGATGAGCCCCCCCCCAGTGCATACAGCATGTACCCCCGCAAACATCAAGTCCAAGCCACCATAACAAATCCATCATCTGTGGCCAGCAAGGCTGGCTCCTGACTGTCGATGTGGAGTTAATTAGACAAATATCATACACTAAAGTCCAATTGATTATTAAGACACCATAATGAGGATTTAACATCACAGTGTGTACTAGAAACGCTGTATTATACCTTGAACATGCCTGCCTACCCTCAGAAACTGTGTAGCGTCATCAGCTGATAATTAGCATTCAGTAGCAGCAATGGCCTGTTTGTATCACTTCCCATTTAATAAGACAGTTATTGTTCTCCCTGTTAATTAATATCTATCAATTCAAGTTTAAGTCTGGGCATCAGGCATATATGTTCTTGGTTAACTATAGGTAGTTAGCATGCTCCCCTGTTGAGCCTGACTTGCTCCTTCTCATCTATGGCCCAAAGAAGTCTTTCTGCCTCCTGAAGGACAGCCAGGCAGAGAGCAGAGGCCTAGCCACCCACGCAGCGTGAGGCGTGGACGGAGCTGCTGCCTGGGAATCCGGGGAACAAAAAGCCACAGGACAGCATCTGAGGTCCTCAGAGATTCTGAGTCTAGAAGCTGTGGATTTTCAGGTCCTTGTGGTGCCTGGGACTAGGTTAGCTACAGACCTTCTGTGGAGTCTGAATGAAGACCTTACAGCTCTGCCTGAGGGTCAGTCCACTTTCCCTACGAACACGGGGGACAGTGGCTGCACGCCACCATCTGTCATTTCGGGCCAGGGTTTTTGTGGTGATGGTAGCAATGGGCAGTGGGATTCAGGGCCTACTCAGATGGCTCCAAACGCCCCTGCCTTGACCCTGAAATGAGATAAATGAGACTTTAGATCCAATGGTTCTTTATGTGTCAAACAAGCTTTTAATCTCTGGGGCTCTGTGACTTTCCAGAGAGGTTCCTCTACCTCCATCCCCATCCCTCTGTGCAAAAGGCACTGTTGTTGTTGTTTCAATGTTTTCCTATGTTATGAAGGTGGGTTCTCTGCCACCGGTCTTCAAAACAATCTCACAAGAAGGTAAAAGCACAACATAATCTTTAATTTAGTAATTTAATTAAATGAATACAATTTTCTTTACCTTTCCTCTAATGCTACTTTTAACATTCATTTTTAAACTGTTTTGCATCACTTTTCTTAGTATTTTCTTTATTGAGATATAATATTTAAAAAGTAAAGAGCATAGAGGGCACTGATCTTAAGAGAGAGCTCAATGATTTTTTAACATACACACGTGTGTAATGTAGACCATTACCAGATCAAAATATAAAGCATTCCCACCATGCTCCAAATTTTTCTGATGCCAATTTTTAGGCATTAAGTCTCAAAACTCTTCCTACCACCACTTGAAATAACTATACTGACTTCCACTATCATTGATTTGTTTCGCCTGTTCTTAAACTTCATAAAATTGGAATCACAGAGTGTATACACCTTGGTGTCTGAGAAATATTCATTTATAAAAATAAAAATAAGTATATCAAAGTCAGGGGTCTTTGATTTATTTTTTCAAGTCAGTTAACTCCAATAATGCAATCCGGTTTTCTAATATGTTTAGCTGAAGTTTTTGGCCTTTCTTAAATTCCCAAGAACCAAGACATTCTTTTTTATGACTGAATCACCACCAATCTTACAAGTAGATTCGTAGGAGAAAATTTAAACCACAAAGATAACAAGATGTCTATTGAGCATCCTCCTTCTCAATTTAGATTTGCCAACATAAAGTGCCAGAGGTGAAAAAAAATGTCATCTTTGTCATTTATCCCTCTTATGAAATCGGGGAGTTGGGAATAGGAAATTTGACAATGGCATCTTGAATTGACTGGTGTCTTATCTTTGGGCCTTTTTGCCAATTAACTGCAGGGGAAAAAATCAGACTGGATTAGGCCTAGGAGCCAACTGTGTATAGATTTTGGTAAAATAGACAATAGACAAAACTCAGTATACATAAAAAGTAGCCAGACTCAATATATTAGCTGACATCACAGTCTTAAGACCATCAAACCCAGAAATAGACAGTGTTTGGGAATGTAAGCAAGTAGGTAGTAATTTGGGACTTAAGATTTGAGCCAACACTTAATTGCAAGGCTAGGGTTTGTGATAAGAGAACATAAGGGGAAAAGAAAAGCCTCAGCTCTGGAGAGATTAATTTACTTAGCAGGCTACCAGGACAGGGACCAACAGGTAAATGGGCATATTCTAAGGTAGTGGTTCTCAAAATGTGGCCCTTGGACAGATAACATCAACATCACCAGAAAATATGTAAGAAATGCCAATTCTCAGACCTTTCCCTAGATGTACTAAATCAGGAACTTGGGGTTGAGGCCCAGAAATCTGTTTTAACTGACTCTCCAGGTGATCCTGATAGTGGGTACAGTGTGGGCACCAGAAGTCTAAGAAGTAAGAACTAGGGTGCTAAGAAGAGCCTGTTTCTCAGGCAGCAATGTCAGAGCTGGGCTAGAATGTAGAAAACAGTGTTGAGTCCCAGGGAAATAGGCCTCCTCAAGGTACCTCTCTCTCCAGTGGAAGGGCTGGTTCCAGGCAAAGCCACTGCTGGGACAGAATTGGAAGAACCATGCATGTGGACCTTTTCAGGGGACATGATATCTTACCATATCATGCTGAACTGCTTATGTTCACCTCAAACGCATAAGCTTTTGAAAACTAAAGACCACCCTTGTTCATGTGCACCCATAGTGCCTAACGAAATGCTTGGACTACATAGGAGTTCAAAACATATTTGTGGAATGAATGAGAGAGGGAATGAATGAAAGAATGGATAAAGGAGAAGTGAAAAGCAGAGCATGTGTATTGTATGAATCCACATATGGGAAATGTCCAGAATGGGCAAATTCATTGAGACAGCAAGGCGACTGGTGGCTGCCCAAGGCGGGGTGGGGTACTAGCCAGAAGGGGGTAGCAGGAGTGACTGGCACTGGGTCTGAGGTCTCTTTCTGGTGGGACAAAAACGTTCTGGAATTCGAAAGTGGTAATGGTTGCACAATCTTGGGAATATACTAAAAACTACTGAATTGTATGCTTTTAGAGGGTGAATTTTATGATATATGAATTATATCTCAATAAAAATAATTACTTTTTTTTTTTAAAGCCAAATGTGTGAATATCAAGCAAGGCATTTTGGAAGAAACATTTCATAAGCCAAAAGCTATTCTGGGACAACACTGGCAGTCTTATGTAATGCAACTTCAGACAAAACTGCAAATGCAAAATGAGCCTAGAACATTCCAATGGCCACCCCCTCCCCTTATGCAGGTTTCACTGAACCAGTTCGTCAATGGCAGCCAGGCTCCAGGGAGGTCTGTAGCAAGCTGCACCAGAGGCATTATGGTTTCTAAGTCAATGTTTCCAAAAATGGTTACCCTAATAGCAGCTTAAGAAAGAGCACAAGACCAAAAACTGTATCAGGAGAAGTAGGTTCTAGAAGTAGACCCTTATCACCCAGGCTCCTTATCCGTAAACTGAAGAGAATAACAATTTTCAAACCACACCCCCAGGAGTCAGAAGAACACCGACGGCGATGACTTCTGGGGAAATAGTTCATTAATTCTATAACATAAGCAACCAAAGTTGTTATTTGCAGGAGATCTAGAAAAAGGGCACAAGAAAGAGCATAACCTAAGAAAGGATGCTATGCCCTTGCTCAGCTCTCTTGGATCCTGGCACTGGTGGAGAAGGAGGGCGATGGTTTCCCTGGGCCCTCTCCCAGTACCTGCAGAAGCGGAGGGCGCACACAGTGTCCCGAGTACAGACAAGCAGTCAGGGCCCCAGCCAGAGAGCTACAGCCAGCTTTCTGGGCCTTCCTGGGATACGAGCTCCTTTTATGAGCCTCCTTGTTATTACCACCTATTTCTTTTTATGCTCCTGCCAAAATACCACCATTAATCTTTCCCACTCCCTGAAGGCAAAACACGGGTAATTGGATTTATCTGGTTTTAGAATTTGTTAGGTTCCGTTACAAAATAAATAAATAACTGACCTCAAAAGAGAGGGGAGCCGGCCTGTACCGTCATGTTGCCGGCCCTGGCCAGCAGGAGGCTGGCACTCCCTGTCCTCATTAATCTCAGCTATCTCCTCCCCGCACCTTTTCCCTCCTGTCCTCCAGCTCCTCTCCTGGTTTGCCCGGTGTGATTTAAGAAGTGCACTACTATGACCCCTTCGGTTCCAGAAGCTTCCCAATGTGCACTGTTTTCCCTGAGGTTTCCTGTTCCCCGACTTGGTTGTCTCTCTCCATCCCTTTCCCTCCCCCCCCCCCACCTCCTTCTACCATGGCTGTTTCCCCTCCTGATTATCCTGTGTGTGTGTGTGTGGGGGGGGTGTTTACAACTTCCTTTCATCGGCCGCAAATCCTCCTGTTTCTCATGTTCCTTTTGCCTTTTGTTTTTTGAAACGTGTATTGATTCGGACGTCATGGGTGACCATATAAAGTGAGCTACCTTCGGTGTTTTCTTTTATATCAGGTTGGACTACCAAAGGGAGCAAATGAGACATGCTTTTTTTTTTTTTTTTTTGGTTTGTCCCTTCAACCCACATGTATTAAATTCTGTACAAAGCACCTAGCAGGGGCCTGCCCAGGCCACAACCTACCATTCTCAGAGAATTCTATCACTCCCTCCCCTCTCGTTCCCCCATCCAGATCAGTAAGCTACGTGTATACCACAGGGCCTGAGTACATTACTATTTGCCAACCCAACAGCAACTGCCCACAAACTTGCTGCTGGGGCCTGCCTCCCAAGGTAGGGGCTGAAAACCCAAAATGCCTACTTCCCAAGCCCACTCTTCTAGCTAGAGCCTAGACATATAACACAGTCCTGCAAAGGACATCAAAGGGAAATCTGCTGAGAGATAGCTTCTGGAAAATGTGTTGAAAAGAAACACCCCTAAGCCCTTAATGACTATTTATAGACTCTTTTGGATAAGAATGTGATGCCTGGAGCTGCTGCAGCCATATTGTGGCCATAAAAGGCAATGACCTCAGCGTTCAACCATGGAACTGCCTCCCTCTGGCATCCTCATTAAATGAGATTGTAAATATTGGCATTGTTTACATCATTTTTACAGTTATGTTTTATTATTTGGAGCTAACAGTATCCAATCTATATGATTTTTCCTCCCTCTGGCCATGGCATGATTGGACTAGGAGTACATACTCAACCCAAGCTGAGACAGTTGATTTTATCTCCTGGAAATCTGACATTGGGAAAAAGAGATTCTAGACAGTCAGTGGAGACTAGCTTAAAATGAGAACCTATGAACTGAGAAGATGTAGGATGACCATCTTACACCCTGTGGAAACAGAGAAAACGGATAGATAAAGGGATAAAGAAAACAGATGTGTAGGAAAAGCAAGACTATGAGACCAAGTGACCACATGGAAAGAGGCAGGTGACAGAAGCCAATGTCTTCAGAAGCCAATGTTCTTCGTCTCTCTTGGGTTCCATGGTCCTTACAATGCAACTTACTTCTTTGTTTAAATAGTTGGAGTGGGTTTTTATATGTTTTGCCAATAAGACTAAGGTAAAAAACTGTGCTGTACTCAGAACCATAGATACAGAGGTGAATGAGAAATTTCCCCTGCCTTCCAGGAACATAAGTCTTGCAAATGGGAGACACAGATGAATATTATTGGAGAACTTGAGATATTATGTTACAATTACAGGTACAGATGTGATGGGAGAGTAAGAAGACAGCAGTTTACTCCCCCTGCATGCTCTGCAGGGGACACTAAGGTCAGACACCATACTTCCAAACAACAGTACACAGAACTAGCTTTAGTTGCATGAGGTTCAGATTCTTTAATACATGTCTCAGCATTTTTAATTCTGTAGGTCTACAGCTGGGCACAGGAATAACGTATTCTAAAAAACTTCTCGGGTCACTATGATGCCTAGCCAGGCTTGGAAAACCTGGAAACCATTGAGATAAAGGGTACTGAGGAAAATCAGGAAAGACTGACATAAGAAATAACATTTAGGGGTCTAAAAGATGAGTAAGACCTGACATATGTTGAAAGAGGTTGGAAAAGAACTTTTCAGGAAGAGAAAGGGCAGACTGCAAATCATTACATAAATAAAAGTTGCTTATGTTTATTACTTTGCCATTTTGTATGGTCACAGAAGTATAAATGTCTGATTACTCCTACTTATACAAAGAGAGATAGATGCTATCTACCTGCCTCTTGTCAAGCAGACATTATTAACATGCTCTATTTGCAGAATATTGTAGGAGCTATTTGAGACAACTAAATTGAAATCCTATTCCTGTCCTCAAGGTACTAACATCCAATTGAAGAAAAAAGAAGTGTGTGTGGGGGCGGGGAGGGGGAGGGAGAGGGAGAGAGAGAGAAAGAGAAAGAGAAAGAGAGAGATAATGAACAAGTAATTTGATTGCCAAAGAGTGAGCTATACCTATAAATACTGGTGGATGGAGTTAATAGTTCATTCCGCTCTCTTCTTGCTTGCATGGTTTCTGAAGAAAAGTCTGATGTAACTCTTATCCTTGCTCTAATCTAAGTAATGTTTCTCCCTGCCACCCGCCCCCCAGTCCCGCCTGGCTTCTTTCAAGAATCTGTTGTTTGCCTTTGGATTTCCTCAGTTTGAATATAATATGTCTAGGTGTGGTTTTGTTTTTGTTTTTGTGGGTTTTTTGTATTTATCCTTCCTAGTGTCTTCTAAGGTTCCTGGATCTGTCATTTGACGCCTGACATTAATCTTCAAAAATTCTCAGTCATTATTGTTTCAAATATTTCTTCTGCTTCTCTCTTTTCCTTCTGATATTCCCATTACATGTATATGACAACTTTTGTAATTTTTCCCACAGTTCTTGAATATTCTGTTCTGTGTGGGTTTTCCCCCCAGTCTTTTTTCTCTTTGCCTTTTCAGCTTAGAAAGTTTCTAATGACATTATCTTCAAGCTTACTGATTCTTCCCTCAGCCATGTTCCATCTACTAATGAGCCCTTCAAAGGCATTCTTCATTTCTGTAACAGTTATTATAGCATTTCTTTTTTATTCTCTTTCAGAATTTCCATTTCTTAGCTTACATTACCCATCTGCTCTTGCATGTTTTCCATTTTTTTTCCAATAGAGTCCTTACCATATTAATCATAGTTATTTTAAATTTCTGGTCTGATAATTCCAACATCCCTGCCATATCTGAGTCTGGTTCTGATGCTTACAGCTTCTTTTCAAACTGTTCTTTGCCCTTTAGCTAGAGGAGCCTGGGGTTGGGTATTCCCCTGCCCCCAGGAGTTTAGGCTATAGCAAATCCCCATGTAGTTAGGCTCTGGTAAAATAGTTTCCTTGAGGGCAGGCTTCTGTTAAAGAGAAGAGAAGGTTCTGCATATACTTCAAAATGGTTACCTCCTCCTGCCATTTCTTCCATTTTCACCCTCAGAACCGCTAGGGTCCCTGGAAGAAAAATTCACAGAAGTGTGAGGGCCCTCCCACAAGGCTAAGCCACCTGGAATTTCCACAAGGTAGTCCACACTCAATCTCCTGCATTTAGTCAATTACCTTTTATGTATTCCTAGGAGAATCTGACTAAAGCAGTACATTCAGTTCAGAATAAGCTATGATTCTCTATATTTACCTGTCTCTAGTTTTCAGGGTGGTTGTTTATTCTGTGGCCTCAATTATCTGATGGATCTAAGTGAAGAGCTATTGATTTTCAGTTTGTTTAGCTTTTTTCTTCTTGTGAGAATGGAAGTCATGGTTTCCAAACTCCTGTGTCCTACCAGAAACTTGAAGTCTCAGCCAATGACTCTCTATTGTTCTACTCAGTTCTTGCTTACTCTGCTCCAGCCCCTCCTTACTATTCTTAGAACATGTTGAGCACATGCTTTTGCTGCCTTTGCTATTCCTTTTCTCTGGAACCCTACCCCCCAGATGCTGGCCTAGCTCACTGCTGCACCTTGATCAGTTTTCTGCTCAAATGTTACATCAAACAAGTAGCTCCTGACATGAAATAGAGCTACCTGTTTCAATTAATTTACTTTACTTTATTATACTTCAACACATACTTTACTATTAACATTATATTCTATTTTAATGTGTTTATCATGTATCTAGCTTCCCTAGAATATAAGCTCTTTATTGGGAGAGGCTTAGTCTCTTTTGTTCATCATTGTAACCCCACCCCAGAAAATAGTACATGGCATAGAGTGTTCAATAAATATTTGTTAAATGAACAAATGGACAAACACATCAATCATCCTTGGCCTAGGAGAAGATATATGAATTACCAATATGAAAACACTCAGAAAGATACTGAATGTCATTAATCCCTCTGAAAATGCAAATTAAAATTTTACAATGGTACACTATTCCATACACACACTAAAATGGCTAAAAATAAAAATTTTAAAAACCTACAATGTCGGGGCGCCTGGGTGGCTCAGTCGTTAAGCGTCTGCCTTCGGCTCAGGTCATGATCCCAGGGTCCTGGGATCGAGCCCCACATCGGGCTCCCTGCTCCGCGGGATGCCTGCTTCTCCCTCTCCCACTCCCCCTGCTTGTGTTCCCTCTCTCGCTGTGTCTCTCTCTGTCAAATAAATAAATAAAATCTTTAAAAAAAAAAAAAAAAAAACCTACAATGCCAAATGTTGAGACTGTGGAGCAGCCTCCCCCACATTACTGGTGGGAATATAAATTGGTATAATAACTTTGGAAAATGATCTGGCTATTTCCTTAGAGATTAAACCTACACTGATCATATGACTCAACAATTCTACCCATAGGTTTTTCCTAAGAAAAATAAAAATGTATTTCCTCATAAAGACTTACATTCAAATATTCATTGTATCTTAATTCATAAGAACCAGAAACCACATCAACAAGTAAAGAGGGAAAAAAATTGTGATATATCCATACAGTGGAATACTATCAAACAATCAAAGAGGAATGAACTATAAGCAATAACATGTATGACTATCAGACACATTATACTGAAAAAAAAAGAAATCAGATATAAAAGAGTACTGTATAATGTAGTATCATCTAATTTATAAGAAATTCTATAACAGACAAAATTAATGCATGGTGTCTGGAAATAGATGTCTGCCCAGAGCTGGAGGATTGACTTCAAAAGGGCATGTGAAAGGAGATGTCAGTAAGATGGCAGACTAGAAAGCCTCAAGCCCCTTCTTTCCCACAGAAACATTGAATAAACAACTATAAACTGAATATAATGACTGTATAGGGGCTCTGAAAATCAATCAAAGATCTACAGCAACCAAGCAATGACCAATTTAAAAAATGCATTATTTTGATAAGAAATTTTTTGGTGTTTTTAGTTGCCCTTGTTCCACCCATTAACAGTGCAGTGCAGTTTGGGAGAAGAAATGGCCTGGACCTCTGTCCAAACTAAACTCAAAATTAACAGAACAAAGGAAATGATGGATATTGGACCAGAGATCAGTGAAACAGAGAATAGAAAAACAACAGGTAGAATCAACAAAACCAAAACTTAGTTGTTTGAGAAGGCTGCCTGGCTGGCTCAGTCATCTGATCTTGGGATTGTGAGTTCAAGCTTTATGTCGGGCATAGAGATTATTTTAAAAAGTTAATTTTTTAAAAGATTAACAAAATTAGGGCATCTGGCTGGCTCAGTCAGTTAAGCATGTGACTCTTTATTTTGTCTCAGGTCATGATCTCAGGGTTGTGGGATCAAGTCCTGCATCGGGCTCCATACTCAGCGCAGAATCTGCTTGAGATTCTCTCTCTCCCTTTCCCTCTCCCCTCCCCCTCACTTGCATGTTCTCTCTCTCACTCAAATAAATAAAATCTTTAAAAAGGAAAAAGATTAACAAAATTAACAAACATTTATCTAGACTAAGAAAAAAATACTCAAATAATCAAAATAAAAAATGAAATAAGGAATAGTAAACCAATTTTACAGATATAAAAGAATTATAAGAGAGTACTATAAATAACACTATAACAACATATTAGATAATCTAAATGAAATGAACATTCTTAGAAACACACAACCTACTATAATGGAATCCTGAAGAAACAGAAATTCCGAACAGATAGATAACTATGAGGAGATTGAATCAGTAATCAAAAATCTCCCAGAAAAGAAAAGCCCAATACCAGATGGATTCACTGGTGAATTCTACCAAGCATTTAAAGAATTAACAATAGTCATCCTCAAACTTTTCCAAAAACTGAAGAGGAGGTAACACTTCCAAACTCATTCTATGAGGCCAGGATTGTCCTAATACCAAAATCAAACAAAAAAGAAAGCTACAGACCATATTTCTTATGGGCATTGATGCAAAAATGCCCAACAATATACTAGGAAACTGAATTCCACAGTATACTGAAAGAGTGTATACCATGACCAAGTGGAATTTGTTCCTGGAATGCAAGAATTGTTCAAGATATAAAATCAATATAATACACCATATTAGCAGAATAAAGGGGAAAGATCATCTCATTGATGCAGAAAAAGTATCCGACAAAATTCAACACTCTTTCATGGTAAAAACTCAACAAACGAAGAACAGAGGAAACTACATAAACATAATAAAGCCCATAAATGAAATGCCCACAGCTAACATCATACTAAATAATAAAAAACTGCATCTTTTCCTCTAATATCAGAAACAAGGCGAGGATACCTGCTTTCATCACTTCTTACAACACAGTACTAGAAGTTCTAGCCAAGAAAAATGTAGGCAAGAAAAATATCTAAAAGTCCTCCAAATTGGAAAGGACGAAGTAAAATTATCTTTGTAGATGACACAATCTTATACATAGGAAATCCCAAAGATTCCACAAAACTTGTTAGAACTAATAAATGAATTCCATAAAATTACAGGATACAACATCAACACATAAAAATTAGTTGTGTTTCTATGCACTAACAAAGAACAATACAAAATTAAAATTAAATAATAATTCCAATTATAATAATATAAAAAAATAAAATACTTAGGAAAAAATTCACCAAGGAGGTGGAAGACATGTACACCAAAAACTTCAAAATGTTTCTGAAATTAAACAACACAAAAATTGACGGAAAGATATCCTGTGTTTATTGATTAGAGAGCCATAAACATAAAAATAAGTATGATATTTTAAGACGTCATTACTACTTTAAGCTATCTACAAATTCAATGCAATCCCTATTAATACTCCAGTGTGGTGTTGTTTTGTTTTGTTTTGTTTTGTTCTGCAGAAATAGAAAAATCCATCCTATAATACATATGGAATCTCAGGGGATCCCAAATAGCTACAAGAATTTTGAAAAAGAACAAAGTTGAGGTCTCACATTTTCTGATTTCAAAACTTACTACAAAGCTACAGTAATCAAAACAGTGTGGTACTGGCATAATGAAATAGAATAGAAAGCCCAGAAATAAAGCCTTGCATAATGTTCAAATGATTTTCAACAAGAATGTGAAGACCACTCAATGGGGAAAAATAGTCTTTTCAAGAAATGATGGTGAGAAAATAGCATATCCACATGCAAAAAAAAAAAAAATTAATTTGGACCTTAGCTTACACCATATACAAAAATTAACTCAAAATGGACTAAAGACTTAAATGTAAGAGCAAAAACTATGAAACTCCTAAAAGAAAACATACAGGAAAAGCTTCATGATATTGTATTTGGCAGTGATTTCTTGGTTCTGACACCGAAAGTATAAGCAACAAAGGAAAAAGAGAATGCACTACCTCAAAATTAAAAACATTTGTGCGTCACAAGACATTATCAATAAAGTAAAAAGGCAATCTACAGATGGGAGAACATTTGAAAATCGCATATATAATAAAGAATTAATATCCAGAATGTATAAAGAATTCCTACAACACAGCAACAAACAGATGAACAACCTGGTTAAAAATGGGCAATCAACTTGAATAGACATCTCTTCAAAGAAGATACGTAAATAGCCAATAAGCACATCAACATCATTAATCCATAGGAAAATGCAAATCAAAGCCACAATAAATAACACTTCATTTATCCGTTAAAATGGATGTTTTCAAAAAAATAGCAAATAAATGTTGGCTAGGATGTAAATAAATTGGAACCTTTATGCACTGCTGGAAAGAATGTAAAATGGCGTAGCCACTATGGAAAATGGTGCAGTGGTTCCTCAAAAATTGAGCAGAATTACCATATCATCCACTTCTGGGTACATACAATTCTACTTCTGGGTATATACTAAAAGAATTGAAAACAAGGACTTGAATAGATATTTATACACCCATGTTCATAGCAGAATTATTCACAATAGCCAAGAGGAGGAAGCAACCCAAGTGTCCATCAACAAATAAATGGATAAACAAAATGTGATATACACATGCAATAGAGTATTATTCAGCCTTAAGAAGAAATCCTGACACGTGCTACAACACTGATGAATGTTTAAGACATTATGCTAAGTGAAACAGGCCACAAAATGACAAATACTGCATGATACCACTTACATGAGGTACCCAGAGTAGTCAAATTCATAGAGACAGAAAATGGAATGGTGGTTTCCAGATGCTGCGGGAAGTGGGGGATGGAGAGTTCATGTTTAATGGGTACAGAGCTTCAGTTCGGAAAGGTGATAAAAGTTCTGGAGATGGATGGTGGTGATTGTTGCACACAATGCAAACGTATTAGGTGTCACAGAACTGTATACTTAAAAATAGTTAATGGGCACCTAGGTGGCTCAGTCAGTCAAGTGACTGAATATTGATTTTGGCTCAGGTCATGATCTCAGGGTCATGAGATCGAGCCCCCCATTGGGCTCCGTGCTGGGTATGGAGTCTGCTTAAGATTCTCTTTCTCCTTCTCTCTCTGCCCCTATCCCCACCATCCCGCTCTCGCACACACATGCACTCTGTCTCTCTCTGTCAAAAAAAAGTCAAAAAAGGTAAACTTCATGTTATGTATATGTTACCATAATAATAATAATAAAAAAAGACGCCATTGAGGGTAATAAAAATGTTCTGTACCATTTGGAGTGGTGGTTACGTGGGTGAATACGAATGTCCAAGTTTGTTTAAGTGGACACTTTATATGGTTAAGTTTAAGTAAATTCTCTTTCTCTTCTCCCTTCTTCTCCTTGTCTTTTACTTCCTGGTCAGTGGGCCCTTTATCCTCTAACACATTCACTGGGATGTAAGTGTTTAAAGAGGAGAGTCTAGGATTAATTCAACTTTATAATATTCACACTGCCTAGTGTAGTGCTTGGCATATAGTGATTCATAAAAGCTTCTTTCTTAAATTGTTAATTCAGTAACTTTTTTTTTTTAATGTAATGCTACTGTTTATTGAGAACTTATTACATGTCAGACTTTAAGTTCTTACTAACTTGATGCCATGTATTCCTCTCCAACAACCCAATGTAGTGGCTACAGAATCCCCTTTTTTTAGTCATGAAATTGAGTCTTAGTCATTTGTCCAACCATAGAGAGCCAACAGTATCAGAGCTGGGATTAGAAATGAGCTTTTTTGACTTTAAAGTCTGTGTTTCTTAACCTCTTGATAGGGGTTATGCTTTACCTTATATTTCACTAAGCATCCACTGACTAGCCAATTGTAAATGGAGTATATAATCAAGAACATGCTGTACATTGGTCCTGCTGCACAGGTATGGCAGGATATGGGCTGCTGAGACATATTCATGGATGTTACAGGGAGACCTTATCACAGAAACAACTGCACTTCACAGCCACTCTAGAAAACAGTATGGAGTTTCCTCAAAAAGTTGAAAATAGAGCTACCATACGATCCACCAATTGCACTACTGGATATTTACCCCAAAGATACAAATGTAGGGACCTGAAGGGGTATGTGCACCCCGATGTTTATAGCAGCAATGTCCACAATAGCCAAACTGTGGAAAGAGCCAAGATGTCCATCGACAGATGAATGGATAAAGAAGATGTGGTATATATATACAATGGAATATTATGCAGCCATCAAAAGGAATGAAATCTTGCCATTTGCAACGACGTGGATAGAACTGGAGGGTATTATGCTGAGCGAAATAAGTCAAACAGAGAAAGACATGTATCATATGACCTCACTGATAATGAGGAATTCTTAATCTCAGGAAACAAATTGAGGTTTGCTGGAGTGGTGGGGGGTGGGAGGGATGGGGTGGCTGGGTGATAGACATTGGGGAGGGTATGTGCTATGGTGAGCACTGTGAATTGTGTAAGACTGTTGAATCACAGACCTGTACCTCTGAAACAAATAATACATTATATGTTAAAAAAGAAGAAGAAGAAGAAGATAGCAGGAGGGGAAGAATGTAGGGGGGAAATCAGAGGGGGAGATGAACCATGAGAGACTATGGACTCTGAGAAACAAACTGAGGGTTCTAGAGGGGAAGGGGGTGGGGGGATGGGTTAGCCTGGTGATGGGTATTAAGGAGGGCACGTTCTGCATGGAGCACTGGGTGTTATACGCAAACAATGAATCATGGAACACTACATCAAAAACTAATGATGTAATGTATGGTGATTAACATAACAACAACAACAAAAAAGAAACAACTACACTTCAAATGGCCAAGGAAATGGGTTCATAAATTCCTTCATTCAAAAATGCTTCCTGCAATTTTCGAAGATTACTCACATTGTCATTTCTATCCCCTAAAGTTTGCAGATATATTTCCAGAATGTGACACCATTTCTTTTGTAACCTTGATAAAAAGGGAGGAGGGAGTCTCACCTCCCTTGCAACTGATCAGAATTTCCTGCCAGTGGCTTTAAGAATATTGTGAAATTCGTGAATACAGCAATTATAACAAGCAGGAGGAGACAGGACAAGTTAAATACCAAATATCTAGGGGGAGATCATTATCTCAACTAGGATTCAAATGTCAGAATCTCTGGTTGTAATTTCAGTGACTTCCCAATTACCTCAAAATGGGTGAAAACATCTTCATTAGAAAAGGTAGAAGCGTGTGCAAGTGTGTGTGTGTGCGCACACGCACACGTGCCTGTGTGTGTAAGGGTAGAAAGAGAGACCAAGGGATAGAAATAAAGGGCAATATTCATCTTTTCAACAAACGTGGAGCAACTACTACATGTTAGGTATTGTATTGGACACTGGGGATACAAAGACCAAGAGTGGATATTAATATATTTAACAAAAGACATGTAAGAAGCAATAAAAACAACCATGGGAAGAGGAATATTTTCAGAGATGGCCTAGAAAGCACAGCAAAGTACAAAGGTGAATACCATTATTCCTTTCTCTTTCTTACACAGCGTCTTATAGAAGGTATCTCAATGTGAGCACAGCCACTCCTATAAAACACCTGACTGACTGAATTCTCTGTGTCACAGATGCTGGCTCTGCCTTTTAGCCACCATGGGAAGTCCCAAACAGTGACCAAGAGACCCTATGTTGTGATGGCATCAATCACAACCCATCCCAGTCAAAGTAGACAAACATCTGACACAGCAATCTACTGAGAATAAATGGTTTAATTGCACAGAAGCAAGTGTGACTTGGCCTAGACCTCACACGCTCCCTGCACTGAGGTGATCTCCAAAACGGACATTTGGGTGGCAGGCAAAGGGCCAGCATTTGGAAAGTTCATGAATCCCTAGGCTTCCAGGAGTGGAGTCAAGTGTGGACCTGGTCTGTTGGAGAAGAGGTCCTAGCAAGGCAAGCCGGGACTCTCAATCACCCCCAGCCTAGGGTAGGTCCCACACAGAGTAAT
Organism: Halichoerus grypus; assembly: GCF_964656455.1. NCBI lineage: Eukaryota > Metazoa > Chordata > Mammalia > Carnivora > Phocidae > Halichoerus > Halichoerus grypus. The sequence goes on along the minus strand of NC_135722.1, from coordinate 84,147,531 downwards.
AAGACATGGACTAAAAAGTCAATGACAAGAAGGGGACTGATAGCTGGGGGACAGGTGGGAAGCAAGGTTCTAAAAGAGCTGAATCCTAGCAGCCAGTGAGAATCTGAGCACTATGTGGCTCTGTACCTTGACTTAGCATGGGCGCTGGACCGCTGTGTGTCTGGTCCTATGACCTGGATGAAGGGAGGGAGACATTCACACACCAGATATTGTGGGACATGGTAATTCTTGTCTATGACTTTCTTCCTTCTTTGCTCGACTTTTGACTACCAGGTAATCCCACTTCAGGCGATTTTTTTCTTCATACATACACACTTCCCCCTCCTCTTTAGCTCTGTGTCTTCCTTCAACTCTTAGCTGACACCTTGGGAAAATCTCTCTTGTGTTCTCTTCTCTCCATTTTTGTCTTTCATTTCCTTTATCTATATTCCTTTCTTCATCTATATTTATGAAAAAAAAATCCAATCATCAGAGAAGTGGCAATAGTATACATGTACTTGAATCCAATAAAATGAAAGCTATACATCTTAAAATTGAATTTGGCACAAGAGAAACAAGACAAACTCCAAAACTTTTGAACATTCTTTGAAAAAATGTTTCCATATTATCTTCCTCTTGCTATGCCTACTTTTCTTCAGCATTGGCATTCGAGATAAATAGAAAATTATATTCATTTTTCTCTCGCTTTTGTGTAATCACTTCTTCTACAACAACGTGGCTCCCTATTATTCTTTATTGCCAGTGTGTCGCATTTTGGATAATTATGAGTTAAATTATCTTCTGTGGGCTAGCCGGAAAACTTAACAACCACTTAGAATATTCTTTGTTCCTATTATGCAGTGGAAAGTTGGTTAATTGAGATGCCATAAATTTTCAGAACCACTGAAAATGTTTAATATTCAAAACTAATTTTTAAACATTTTATTGATCAGCACTTTTATGGGAAGCCAGGTCAGGTCCTTCAGCATCTCTTTGATTTAAGCAAAATGTGCGGTCTCCAGGGAACAGGCCAAAAGGGGTCACATGATTTCCTCTAGGGTATGAATCAGAGGCAAGGTGAGTACAAAGCTTGTGGTTCTCTTTTTTCACAGCCGAATGGTTTAAACTAAAATACAAATATAAGGACAGGGACGGGGATTATAGAAGGACATATATTTTAGGATTTAAAAAAGTAACTTCCCTTCATTCTATACTTCCATCCAGATCACTCATTTCCTCACAGTTCTCAAGGAAGCACTCTGGCATCGGTGGGCTCTTGTCAAGAATCCCCTGCCCACCTGGTCTTAGTTTGCAGGGTCCGTGGAGATCCTGGCATACTGCGGGAGGTCACGTAGCAGGGGGGTACAGCACGTAGGACAGGTTCAAAGTGAAGAGCACCAGTGATGGGCTTGACAGTACCCTGGACCCTCCTGGTGGCTGTCACATTGTGCACTGTTCGCAGCATGCATCATGTCCAGCCCCAGATGACAGAGCAACCTTTACTCGAATGCAGGTGAGGGCAGGTAAGCAGCAGAAAGCAAAGAGGACCGCTAAGGGAGATCAGCTCAGCTACAGCCCTTGATTGCAACGCAGATTTTCCTGACCTTTCGTCAGGTGTAGGTCTGGGGCACGGAAAGGGTGCTTTTGTTTTTTCTGCTGGCAGCACATGAAAGCTTTCTGTGTTCTCTATGCCAGGTCTGGGGAGGGGGGTTCGGGGCGGGGAGGGTCTTATAAAACTGAGAAGAAGAAAACAGTCTTCCTGGACCAAATCCAGACACCTGATAACCACATAACCAAAGGTAAGTGACTTAACTCTTCTAAACCTCAATCTCTGAGGCTGTTAATATTTAGGGATAATAATATTCTGAAAATCACATGACACACTAATTGGCCTGGCCTCTGACACACACTTAATCATGGATAATAGAGCGTGTTTGTTTTAAAAGCTCCCCCGCCTTGCCAATTTTACAAAAGGGTCTATGGTGTGATCCTGTAGGAAGAGTGACATGAGGCTCAAACATGTCCCATCTTTAACCTTCTCTACCAAGGAAATGACACACAGATCGAGGCAGGGTAACTGCTGAGCTGCAGAGACATTACAACTTCAATTTTCACATCTTAAAAAAGATACACCAGGGTTCCAAGAAACTGCAGGAAGGTGTCGTTTACTGGGAGGTGGAAAGGGCTGATAATGCGGCCTCTCCCCCAGTGCCCACCCCATGCCAGCTTTCTCTCCAATTCAACTAGACCCAGAAACAGCAAAAGCATCTTCCTGCAGGGAAAATAATAAACAAACAAACGAATCTGAAACGATCTGGTGCTGTCTTGTCTGGATTAAAAAAAAAAAAAAACTCAGGCAAGGTTAACTCTTGGTTCCTAAGTTAATAGACAATGCAAATTTCTGCCAGCCCTAAAGATGTCTTGGTCCATAATTCCCTCTTATCTCATGACTGTGAAGACTGCTTCCTGCTAATGAGTAATTTTCAAAGTTCTCCCTTGGGAAGGTCAGCTAAGACCTGTTTGGCTCCTCCTCTTGCTGCATCTCACTGCCGGACCCCCTCAGATCTGTAACGCACATGGGCCAGTACTGCTGTCCTCCCCGGAGCCCTCAGAACCAGCCACAGAGTAAGCACGGTACGCAGGTCAAGGGCACCGCCCCTTTTCAGAAGCTGGGAGGAAAGAACAACAGGGCTACACTGAACCCAAGGGCCAAATTTACTTAAAGGCCAAAAAAAAAAAAAAAAAAGAACATAAAGGTTTATGACAAGAGGTGCTGAGTTTTCCAGAGCAATTCAGAAACGCACAGAGCATATGTCATGAATCCTTTAAAATCTCCTGCCCCTGCCCTGACTTGTGCTTCCTGGAGTATGTGTTGGGGGAGGCAGACATATTCTAACTAATCAATGACGTCAGAGAGGGCTAGCATCCAGGCAGCCCTGCTCCCTCAGCCTGCTGGATCCTGCAGCCTCATCCAGGAGCTGACATACCAACTTCCCAAGTGCAGCCACTGAGCAGCCCGTCTACCCCCTCCTGCCTCCTTGCTCCGTGTATCTCCCTGTGTCTACGCGAGGCAAATCTCCACAGACATAGCCTCACTTCTAAATATATTACTCTGCTGCTGCGAAGAACTTTCCTCTCAGTCCTACTGCCTTGCTCAGTGTCTTGCCCTCAGGGATAGTCGTGCCTCTTGCATAGTTTCAGATCAGCTTGTGACCACTGGTGGATTCAACTGTCCCTTCTGGCAAGGGATTTAAGTAGAATCCAAAAGTCCCTCAGGCCTCCAAGATCTCTAACCAACTGCTGTGTCTGAGTGTCCCAGCGTCATATTCCGAAGAGAATGGAACTTTTTAGATATCAGCACTTCGTTGTTGCAGAGGTAATAATACATGATAAGAGACTGAGTCCTGTTAAAAAGGATTAAAGCATTCAACCGATTCTTATTTTTTAATCCTTTGTGTCCATCATGATATCTGTACTCAGTACATAAGACAGGGCTCCTAACCTCCAGGAGCTCCCAGCCTAACTGGACCCATCCCTAAATGCTAGGTCCATGGTGTGCATCTGCTAGAACCGAGATACTTAACAAGTGTCATTGGAACTCAATAATTCTGGGCCTCAAGGAGAAAGCAGGATGCTGAGGGGAAGCGGGAAGAAATCAGCACATTTTAAAGGCGTGTATGGGGTGGGTGTAGAAGGGGGAAAAGGCAGAGCACATAAACCTGGAAAAGACTGAGAGTATTATGGGTTGTTATTGAGGAAGCCCACGCAGGACCAGTGATAACTTGCAGGTATACATTGCTTTGTAGTTAGAATAAGGCCATGTACTTCATCTCAGCTGATGTCACAGACCGAGCAGATACTGCTTCTAGGTGTACACCGTTGGACCGAAGTGCTCAAAACCATGTAGTTAGTGAGTGGTAGAATAAGAATCACATCCAGTTACTCAGGCCCCTGAACCCAGTGCCCTTTCTAGAGCACAGGCAGCCCGTGGGTGGCCAGGTACACGCACGCAGGAGTCAGTCAAGGGAAGGTAGGGTCATTGGAGACCCACTTGCTCAGATGTTCCGAGGGCAGGTTCTTGGCTCTGGTTCCACATTAGAAATACCAGAGGAGATTTTTTTGTCTCACAAGCCCACCCCGGTGCCTAACTCCAGAGAATTTTATTTCATTGGTCTGGGAGACTGGCAGTAGAAGTTTTTTAAAGCATCCCGGGCAACTGCAGTGTGCAGCCCAGGTCAGCAGCGCCGTGTGAGGGGTCCTTTACGGACACATACTTGCTTCTTTTTATGTCTTCATTTCCCCAGACCAAGAGTGAAGACTCTGCCCTTACCCATGACCTTATTCAGCATAGGCAGCTTAAATACTGCAATGTGCAAAAGTGGCATACCTGTTTCCAATAACCTAGTGGCTGTTCTGAATTTTCTAATTTTCACAAACAGAGAAGCTGCTGAGGGTGAGTGCAAAATAGAGAAAAATGCCCAGGCAAACAACAGTATGTTGTCCTTGGGAGCTTCACTGCCCCAGTTGCTTGGGCAAAATCCTGCAGCTCAGATTATTCCTTGGCAGTAGTAAACCCTCAAATACTTGGTTCCAAATGGATTAACTCAGAACTCCAAATGAAAATGTAGGGTCATTTTAGAAAAACAGTTATTAAGCATAATCCCAGATCAGCAAGCCTGGATCAGCAAAACTGATTATCCTGCCATATAAAAAATAAACAAACAAACAAATAAATAAATAAAAACAGTTATGTCGGTGGGAACTTTTCCCACTTAGGGGACCAGTCCCTTAAAGCAACAAGCCATGCCTCCATCCTACCGCAGCCCCTCACAATGTTCATGTACACAGATGACGTGGTTCCACTAAGTAAACCAAATTTAGAGGAGATTGCGGCCCAGGAACAAAACACACTGGGCTATCATCCGCACAACAGAAATGGCTTAATAGGACGCAACTGACCACAGTGAGCATCCTGGGCTCCTTTCCTGACGTGGGCACTGATTCAGACATAGGACTTCTAGATCCTTGTCATATCTAATCTAATGGAAAGGCACAGAACATTTTTAACCCAACAGCAGATAATTGTAATGAAATGATTCTGGCCAAAAGGGCCCATTTGTAATAATGAATTCAAATCAGATTCATAGAAGCTATAATTCAGCCATGGTGAACACCACCTTCATTTCCCATAACATCTCTCTTCCAGGAAGACAAAATTACTCAATATTCAAATAATTATTTTTACTTTTCAAGTAGCCCTGTGAAGTAGTTATGAGGAAGATAATATTGCCTCACTTATATAAAATGAGTTTTATCCACGTTCGAAACTTCAGTGTCGTCTCCCGCACATCCCTTCCTAACGTCCCTCAATGCAATCAAAGACCTATCAAAACCAAACTGATATCTCCAAGGAAAGACATCATCCTTCTCTAAGCCATGCAATTTCTCATTGGAAAATTCAAATGAGGGCCCGGCTTCCTCCACTCCTTTGCTTTTCTACTAGGTCTCTGGCCTCCTTTGTGACTTTAGGCAAGATTTAGAAGCATATGTGAGAGATTTTGATCCAAAGTAACCACATTTGAAAAGACTTTCTGTGGCTCGTGGGCCTGGGAAGCATTCAATGTTTTCAATGCATCCTGCACATTTGATGCATTCTGAACACTAAATTTCCAAACACTGGATTCCCAAGGGAACATCTTTAAGGAGACTGAAGTGTGACCATACTTAGAATCACAGTCTTTTAAAAGCAAAATACAACACGCATAAAACATGATACATTTATCTGAGGTTGAGGCTAAGGATTTCCCGAGACTGGAAGCCAGGACTCTCCCTTGAAGCACTGACAAATAAGTTTTTCATTGACGTGGGCACACAGCTGTTAACCAATAAACCAAAGGTGCACGCAAAACTAGAGAGAGATTGGGACCCCCAGAAAGCTGCAGGAGATTGGGATGTTGTTTTAAGAAACACTGTGACAAGAATGAAATCAAAACCTCAAAAAAATCAGAAATTAATAAGAATTAAATGACAAAGGCAAAAAAGGGTGAAGAGAACGAACTATAGGCAAAAGCATGTAAAATGGAATTACCTGATAAAAACGAAGACTAAAGTAATGAGAGAAGAACACAAGAGGTAAAAACGAGAATATAAAGAGATTAAAATGTGGACAATGTGCTGAATCTCTCTATTCCAGAGCAAATTATACAGAGGAGGAGAGACAAAATCAACACTTTTTAAAAAATAAAAGCATGCAATCAGGTAACAGATAACAGTTATACTCGCGCATCTAAGGGTTTTTTTCCTCCACAAAGCACAAAAAGCAACTATTCAGCTTTTCCCGTTTTTATTCCCATTCCCATTACCAAGCCCAGCTGCTGAACATTTGAATTGAAGATCATGAAACCAGGCCAGCCCCTAATAAAAAAAAAGGCAGAGCAAAGCTGGCCCTCTGCTGGTGGAATCATCTTACTGCATCCTGGAAAGCAGAAAGCTGGAGTTTTTAAGTTTCTGCTTTAACTTCCAGGGTCAGGAACGGGACAAAAGATTTGGAAGGTTCAGCAAGGAGGTTTTATTCGGTGCTGGGCCTCTTCGCCCCCAATACTAGATTAGAAGATAAAGAGAGGTGTGTGGCAGCATCACCAGCCCCTCACACCTGCTAACATTTACCAACATTTCCTCGGTGAACCTGTGTTGTAGCCGGGGTACTACTCCTATATTTGAGCCTACAGCTCTTCGGCCAATGTGCATCCCACAAGTCAATTCTCAGGAGGAGGCTCCGGAAATTTCTCGAGACAATGAAATAGACATATTGCACTCTAGTCTGGGATAGGCTGAGGAGTGCCCATGGGGCTAGAAGGGTTTTCCCTCCTGCAGTCAGGGAGGGGAGTCTGTCCCTAGCATCCCTTTTTCTCTCTTCTACTGGGGCCCCTGAGCACCAGCAGACAGATCTTTGAAACCTGTTCTCTTCTCCAAAAGAAGATGCAGCTAAGAATCTCCCAAAGTGGCAAGAATCCAACCTTAGCCTGGAGCTTGGGAAAGAATAGCCAGTGTCCCGAGAGGCCTTTCTTTCCTTCCCTGGGCGCAGCTTGTTCAGATACAGAGAGAGTTCAACCAGAGCAGCCAAAGGAACAGGAAGGAAGCCCCATCCTCAACTGTTCCTTGGAGAAGCCAGGCTTCTTGGCTGCAGAATCTGGGACAGCATGTTTTATTTTCAACATAACCATCAAAGTCATAGACAGGGCAAACGCATTCAGCCTGTGTACACTGTGAGCCAGAGTTAAGCTGGGACGTCCCTGAATCTGTCTCCTAGGACCAGAACTGCCTCATTAAAGGGATAAAAGATGATATCTGCTGAGCTGGTGGAAAGTGGTGGCTGCATTTTTATTAAAGTCTCTGCTGCAGCGGGCCCAGTCCCCAAAGGTTCATATTCCAAGAATCTCCACCCCTCTGCCTGGAGCATGTAAGTGATTCTCTGTAACTCATTAAGGTAAAACAAAAAGCTTTCTATTGTGCTTTTCGCACAGGAGTGATGTCGTTGCATAAAAGCTACATGTTTCCTCTCCTAGGTCCGAGCCTGCAAAGATAAAACTGCCCTCACAATTTATAATAGGGGTCCCAGAAGCACCACACGTGGTTGGCATGGATGGCTGCGTCTTGAGCAGACTCATAAACGGCCATGGCCCAGCACTGGCAATTCCAGAGCCTGACATTTTAGGTAGGTCTCTGGTAGGAGCAAGCCACCCCATCGGGAAGACTACCTTGCCTCATCACGTACGTTCTGGCCTGTGAGAGAGCCACCAAAGCGCTCAGTGATCTTAGGCTAACCCCCAGTACTGCAATTACAGGGCGCTCGTGTTCTCATCTTGATGCCAGGGCATCAAGTGAATCTAGCCATGTCCTGGCCTCATGGATACATGGAGTCCCAAGCATGGACCTCCGTGTCCTGCATCAGATCCCTGACCAGAAAAACCAGAGCAAATGACAAACCTGTCCAGGAAAATGGGTGTTAGCAGCCACAGTCTGCAAGTGGGCAACTCTCGGGCCTGAAGAAAGGCCCTTCGCATGCCCTACTCCCCCACCCCAGCCTTCTGCTCTCTCTCTTTCTCTCTCTCTCTCTTGTTGTCTTGCTGGCCCCTACCCACACCCTTAACAAGTCCGAGGGGCTCAGTCCCCCGCTGAAGTACAGCTCCCTACCTGAGGGTGGCGCTCTCCCCCTGCCGGACCGTCACGTTGTCCATGGCTTTGGGGAAGGTGGCATCTCCGCTGCGCACGGGCACTCCTGTGGGTACAAGGAACAGCAGCCTGAGAGACACGACCACGAGGCACTTCCAGGGCAGGAACAGGTACCCACAGACCCCCATCCTCGACAGCCACAACTTCCCAGAACTCCGGCAGCGGCGCGGTCCTTGTCCCCCGCCCCGCACACCAGCGGGTCTCGGGTTGTGGTGTGGGGAGACGGGAAAGGGATGGAGCAAGCCAGAAGCAGAGAGGGGGAAGGAGGAGAAACGAGTCCAGGCTCTCCGGAGTCTAATGATTCTTCCTCAAATCCTGCCTCAGCTTTCCAGCCTAGCAGAACCCGATGCCCCCTCCTGCATCCAAAAAGAGCTTTCTTGACGCTCCCCTGGGGAGGAGGGAGGCAGCCGGGAAGGGAGAGGAAGGAGGAAGGTGCAGGGATGAAGGTCACAGATTGCTCTTTCTCTGCCTCTCTCTTCAAGATGCTACTTTAAGATTCAGTTGGGCACGTTCTGCAGAGGTCTGGCATCAAAAGTTTATAACCCAAAGAAGCAAGGCAAGTGTCTCTGACATAAAGGAGATGTCCTAAAAGGCTGCTGCTTCAAGGAGAGGAGAAAATGTTTTATTAGCTCACACACATGTACAGATGTATTTATAGACCAGCCCGAGTCTCGAATCTGGAACCCAAAGGCGGCAAAAAGTTCCAGCGCGGGGACGCGGCCGTCGCAGCCTGAGGATCCGTCGGTGCCGTGGGCGTCCTCCACCGCAGCCCGGGCGGCGACTGCTGGCCAGCCCGGCCCGCGTCGCCAGCCCGCGGAGCGCCGCCCGGCGCAGGCTGCGGGCGCACGGGGAGCTGGCGGACGGCGCCCCCGCCTCCTCCGGGGACGCGGCACGGGACGCGGGGACGCGCGGACGCCACGCTCAGCGGCCGCCCCCGGCCTCCGCGCCGCCTTCCTCCCGGGAGCGGCCCCGACGCGCGCGGGCCCCGACCGCCGCGGTTGTCATGGCAGCAGCTCCATCACTGACCGCCACTTTCTCCGGGGCCGGCGGAGAGCGAGCGGGCGGACTGCGCGCTCATCCCGGCGGGCGGGCGCGGGGCGCGGGGCGCGGGCGCCCACCTTAACCCCTGCCGCGCCGCGCCCACACGGACTCCGCCGCCGAGCGGGGGTGAGGCGGGCGCCGCAGCCGGCTCCACTCTCCCCCTGACACCCGAGCCAGCCGAGAGGATGCCGCGCCCCTCTTGGTGGCTTCCCCTGCAAGAGGCGGGGGGGGGGGGGGGGAGGGGGGAGGGGAGTGGGGGAAGAGGGAGTTCGGGGCGGGGGTGGAGGGAGCAGCAAATGGAAAAGTGATGCTCGCACCTTGCCCAAGCAGAAGTTGCCAGACCCCGCCCCGGAGAACTGAACATCCTTTCCCCGGAGGTAGCTAAACCGGTGTGTGCGCGTTCACCACTGCCGCCGTTTGCCACCGGCAAAGCTATACAGTCCTATGGCGGGGCTCCCCGGAGCTTTTGCAAAAAGATGAAATATGCTTTCTGCTCAGATGACCCACCTCGGAGCTACTCATGGCTCTAGACCTGCTCTCTCTCTTTCCCAAACTGGCAAGTCTGAATTTCTTCTTACTGCACAACATACAGAATAGTCCCCAAACTGCTCCATGCTCTAGTATCTTATTGTAAAAAAGAAAGAGATGGGAAAAACACATGGAGAGCCTAAAGAGTGTTAGGGGTGATTTTCAGAAACTTCATCTATGGCTTATGATCACAACATGAATTGGCACCACAGCGGTATTGGGAGGGGACTTGGGGAATAGGGCATCCTTAAAGGCCAGCCTATCAGTTTCTTTGAGGCTTAGATTAATTTCTTTCAGTTCTTAACCAGAGAGCTCAGGCTTTCCTTGGGCCTGTCCTATTGCTTTTCTTCTGTTCCTTCTGGCAGAAGCCACCTCATACCTGCAGAACCATAGCTTATCCCCCTATATCATAATTCAGTGGTTGTTATGTGCATTTTCTTTACTGTATTCTTTCTCAAATCCTTTTGTTAAATTAGGCAGGGCTCTGGACAATGGAATTTAATTCAAAAATAAGCTTTAAATTCTTACTCATTACTTTAGCTGTTTAAGGATACAAAGGCATCCTATCTGCTCTCCATTATGGGGGACTGAGCATTTATATATACTGCCCCATCTTCCCTTGTAAATGGGATTCCACATATGTTTTTAGGTCTAAAGTTTTTAATGAGAGCATCACACCTCAGGAAGAAAGAATACTGGTCACTAGTCATGCTATGTATGCTTTATCTCTTTTAAATAGCGAAAAAAAACGCGTATCAGCTCCTTTCCAGAAAAGGGATATTAATAAAGACAGGCGTTGGGCAGAACACTCATCCTGAGCTCTTGGGCTACAAGGGTGGGAGAGAAAAGATGCCCGGAAGAGAGGCTCAGGCCTCAGAGAACAGCCAAACTACTTACTTTGGAACCACCTGCCAGTTTTAATGACACACATCTTTCCTGGAGATTTGAGTGTACCTGGGTTTTCTGTATACACATTGTACCTAATCCTCTAAACTCGGAGATGCTCTTATCCATTATCACCAGACTGGAAAGGCTTTCTTTAGTGCTTTAACCTGAGTGAAGCTGAGACTGTGAAGCTGTGCTTATTATTTTCTTCAGCTACAGAGTTTTTGTCTTGAACACTGGGGGATGATGGTATGGGGTTAGGTCAGTCTGCCGTAGGAGTGACACAGCTCTTGCCACTTGGTTGTAGTGGGCTCAGGTGACATTCCCTTGTCATGCACCTGTCAGTCCAGTCCTAGTGCTCCTCAGGAGATGCAAATGGAGCAGCTGCTAAATGCTAACTCAGTCTATGAAGGATTGCTTGAAACGGGACAAGTTATTGGGGAAGAAGTCCAGCTGGGAAAAGAACAGAAGGGACGAGAAAAGAAGAGAAGCAGAGGTAGGTTGAAGCAAGACATTATGTACTCTTAATATTATGTAAGAAATCTTTCTTTTTTCTGGGCTGGCTCCCTCCAGCTATAGGTACCTGGAGTCCTAGAGAACAGGGCCTATTGTGTCTATTTTCTTCTAGTAAGCTGGCTTCCTAGTTCAATATTTGTGGGTGAATAAATCACTGAACTCAAGGGCTAGTGAATCAGAGAAATAACTACAGAGGTCTAATCTTTATGTTAATCTTTGCCAGTCAACAGTTTTGTGGGGGAGATTTCATTCATGTGTAAGGCATTGCTAGGGACCCATATTCCATTTATAGAATAGAAAACCAAATGAATTTGGAATGGGAAAGAGAACAGGATGTGAGGTTCACAATGAGCAAGGACTAAAGTGGTTTATATTGGGGGTTTTCTAAGGAATATTTGGTTGAGTACCATGATGGGGAGTTAAACCCCTCTTGGATGTATATCTGCATATATGAAGACGAATATCTGAGGACAAAGTAAGAGTACTGACGAGGAATGTTGGTTCTGAAGTTGGACTGTCTCTTCGGAGACTGACTTCTCAACCCTTCAGCTATGTGACTGGTGCCTAACGATACCTATCTCATGGGGCCTGGGGGGTGTCTTGAGATGTCCCCAAGATTTTGTTTTGAGGTCTGGTATGTTAACAGACATAGAGACAGCTTCCTTGAAAGAAGAGTTTATTACTTACCATTCCCAAGAGGAGAGGGCATACCATGCCCTGCAGAGCCATGCAGGGAAACATGGGGGGGTGCAATGTCAAGAGGGAGAGGAAGCAAGGAGAAAGCAAAGACCCAGAGCCTTGGTTGCAGCATCTACGAGAAGGAATGGGTAAAGCTGGGTAGGCAAACTAGAGCAAGCTTAGAATCAGATTGTTTGAGTAATTCTGGCAGGCCCTGGGCTACAGTGGTAGTCTCTAGTGTTCCTGGGGTGAGTTAGAGCAGAGGAAATAGCTTGGTAAGTGACAGTTGGATAAAGAAGGCAGTTGGGGATGTGGGCTCTTACTTGATTGGTTTGCCTGCAAAAGGCATGCCGAAGACAAGCTGCTTGCTAGCTCTAGGAATTAGCTAACCCTGGGAGGGGCAGTCTCTCCAGAATTAGCAAGCCTCCCAGATGTCAAAGCATCATAAAATACAGAAAAATTTTAAAGCATGATTAATACAGGGTGACAATTAATGAGGCGATGTGTTACACTTTGCACATTGGAAGCATTTCATAATCATAAATTAGGATTATATAACACAACTCCCACTTCCCTGTGATAACAACTTGTGAATGTAGAAAGACATGAGTGAAAGATTGTAAATGCCCCATGTCCAAACTAGAGCTTTGATTCAGATCTACAGACATCTTGATATTCAGGTGATTTATAATAGAAAAGACAGAGGTGGATCCAGGGCAGGGCAATAACTTCGGAAAACTTAAAACAGGGAGGTGACATGAACTGATGGAGAATGGTTTGCAAGGGTACAGAATGGAAGCAGGGAGATTTTCAAGAGTGGAACAGGAAAGAAATGATGGCAGAAGCAATGATGACAGAGAAAAATAGAAACGTAAGGGGTGTATCTTGGATGTACAGAGTTTAGGACTTTCTGAGAGTTTGGATGTTGGGATTGAGGAAGATCAAGGGACTGAGGATGACTCCTAAGTTTTGGTTGGTAACTGGGTGGTGCAATTTCCTGTGGCGGTGATGTCTCCAGAAGGAATAGATTTTGAGAGGCAGAGGTTGAAAGAGTGAGTAAAAAGCTCCATAAGACCGCCAGATGGAGATATTAGGTTGGCAGTGGGAGAAAGGAGTCTGAAGCTTACCCTACAGGACTGAGGACAACACTAGCATCTCACCAAAACCTGCTTCCAAGCTTACGCTAAAAACAGAAGGTGGTAAAATTCTTTCCAGGTGGGAGGCATGTTATCCATGGAACCCTCATCTCAGATCTAGGCCCCCCGTCTTTGTTTGTACATTAGAAATAGTCCCCCTTATCTTAAGCTTCAGAACCTAAAGTGATTCCACTGATTTCAATTTGTCTCTTAGTAGATTTCCCCTGCTCAGCCACATCTCAGCTTTTGAGAGTAGATTCTAGGATTGATTTAGAATAAGGCCATGAAGTTATCAGTACATTTTTGAAAAAAAAAAAAAAAGTACTGCTCACTTACCCTTAATAAGAGTCCAGTGATCCAGGTTTAAGTCATGCATCTACTGTAACTTACCAGCCATGATCTAGGTCAATTAAAAGCCCCTGTTTTATAGTGTAGTAAGACTAGAACAGGGACAATGGGGTCCGTCTGAATCCTTCCTAAATACTTCCATGTGACTTTTCACAATTTCTTTAACTTTTGCTCATCCTCAGTTTCCCCATCTGTAAATAGAGGCACTGATAATAATGAGTACACACAGTATTTGTGAGTGTTAAATGAAATACTGCATGTAAACTCGTCAGCATCCTGCCTGGCATTCAGTAAGCACTCAATGAATGTTAGTTCTTACTACCTATCGGAAGTACCTAATTCCCCCAGTGCCACAGGTTTCTTCCCTGAAGTGGTGCCGTAGACAGATAAGCTGTATGGCACAAGGCAGGCAAATTCTCAAGTTGTCTGAAGGTTTTATGTGTGTATAATATGGGACGGGTGTTTCTCTGATTTTAAAGAAGAGCCAGTTTTAGAATTAGAGGTCACCTAAAGATCACCTAAGGATCAAAAGTGGTTATTAATAAGGTTTCATTTTTCCATGGAGGAGCTGCCTAGGTGAGGATGGCCACTGGGGAATTCTGGATCCAACAGAAATATCTGAATTTACCTAATGAAGTGTGTATCCAGTTGTAAAAGCAATTTCAAACTGTGTGTTATTCATAAATAAAGAAAACTTACAGCTTGTGTTTATCTGGGAAAAGATTGTACCCAGCTGTTCTGTGTGTGCATTAGGAAAAAACAAAGTAAGAAGCCCGTACATGATGCATATTTATATTACAGAAACCTACCTAAATGGGTAAGGACCCAGTGGAGGGGAATGACTGAGGAGGCTTTGGAGCTTAGCGTGAAGAAGGTTGGCTCTCTCAGGGCCCTCCAGACAAGGTGGTGTAGTAAACTAGAAATGTTCGCTAGTGATCAGAGAGGTAAGAACTGACTAGGCCTTCAGTTTCTAGGGTCAAGGAAGTTCTAAGAAATAGAAACAGATGCCAAACACAGTACTATGAATGAGACACAAGTAGTGTCCTCTGTAAAACCCAGAGCAGTTCTCATATGATAGCTGCCCACATGATCAGTGCCAGGTAGGCATGAGGAACTTCACTTCCCATTGTCTCTTTGCACCCTTGCAAATGAGGCAAATATATGTCAAATTGTTTTCCTCGTCAGTGGCTAACTTGAGGCCAGAATTCAGGTCAGTTGAATCTTAATCGGTTCTTCTTTCATCATAGACCACTTCACATCCTTTCCAACACAGGACTCCTCTGCTTGAGCTAGTGAAAAGAATCGATGGTTGGCATGAATTAAAATTCATGCCTCATAGCCCAGCTCTGCCATGTACGAGCTCTGTGATCTTGGGCACATTACTTATCTTCACTGAGTTTTTATCTCCTCATCTGCAAACAGGGTTAATAAGAGCTTCTTCAAAGCTTGCTGTGTGAATTAAGACAGATGATACAAGTGAAACCTCCTATTACAGCACCTGACACAATGGCAACTGTCAGTGAGCATTCAAGCCCTCTTCTCTTCTCTATGCCAAAATGACTGAAACTGACCAAACCCAAACAAAACAAATAAAACAACAAAAATAGCCCAAGGGATGCACAAAAACAACAAAAGCTAAGATAAGCCAAGCCAACAGAAAAACATAAGGCACATAAGATTTGCATTTTAAAAATATATAGATGAGGTGTTCGCGAAGACTTATAGAGTGATCTACTGATAGCCATAGAATCCGGTTGATGTATCATCCCCCTTATTTTACTCTCTTTTAAAAATGTGTGTGTGTGTGTGTGTGTGTGTGTGTGTGTAGGCATGGGCACACACCTATAACCATCTTTCTCCCATTAGAATTGCAAGGTCCCTGAGAGCAGGATATTTGTCTTGCTCATCCCAGATTCCTCTACTATGGACTAGAACTTGCCACAGAATAAATACCTGCAAATATTTGCTGCGTGAGAGAACTGATGTCCACTATCCATAGTCTGTAGAAAATCAGGGAGGTGGACAGCAGAGGGTTCAACTCCATCCCCACTAGAGACTCTCTTTACCACACTCTCATTTCTTCCCTGGCCCCCAAACTTGTCAAGGGTGGGACATCATAGGGCATCTACCACATTACATTACCTCTTCCTAGAAAGGATAGAGACTCCTGTGAAGGGACCAATTTCCACAAGATGTACAATAAAATCATCCTCATTACTTAATAGTCATACCTCATATAGTTCTAGAAATCAAATAACAAAAAAACATTATATTGAGAACTACAAGCCATAAAATGTGTTTTTTAAATGCTCAATAGGAGTAATTATAGTCTTCCTCCTCCCTGGTCTCACTCTTGCTTCCACTGTGACAGGTGGAAAATGGATCATTCCACTCAGGGAACCAAGGTATGAAGGAGAGAATGCCTGCCAATTTGTCTGGCTCCTAAATCTGGACCCACCACCTAAGAGCTGGGGACCTTGAGCAACGGGCCAGACTTCTCTGAGGCCAAGTTTCCTCAATGGTTAGTTGGACAACATTAACGCTATCTTCTATCTTTGAAGAACTGAACAAGTTTTATATGAAATATCTAGCAGAGGGCTTGGCACATAGTAAGTGCTCAATAAGCAAGATGCTACTCTACCTGGACTCCATCCCCTTCCTCCTAAAATGAATCTGATCTCTCTTGGTCTTAGGAACTAGAACTTGTGTTTTATATTATATGCTGGTTACATGCAGTCTTATCTCATTGGCCAATTTATTTTATATTATTTGTTTTGTTGACAACTTCATTCAATCATTCAGTGTTGTGCTGTGAGTTTTGGGGGTTCTTTGACCAATATTAATTGAACATCTCGGCACTTTCCTGGGCCTGTGGATACAAACAATATAATATATTACCTACCCTCAGGGAGTTTATAGTCTAGTAAGGCAAATAAATCAGATATTGTAGTAAAATATAAGATTCAAAATAACAATATGCAAGGATGCCTTGCTGTCTCAAGAGTTGGACCATCTAAACTAGATTTGGGATGTTGGAAAGCTGCTCAAAGGAAGTGAGTCCTAAATTTAGTCCTAAAGCCTGAAGTTTCAGGATTTAGGCTGCCACTTGGTTTCTGATGTTGACAGCTGAGCAGATGATATTACCAATCAGAGAAATAGCAAGAAGAGTTGATACTGAGGGGAGGGTGATCAGCGTAAATGCCAAGTGGAAAGTGCTGGTGAAACATCCAAGTAAAGATTTCTGCCGGCATTGGGATATTTAGGTTTTAAGCCTGAGAAAGAGACAATGTTTACAGTTATAGATTTTGGAATCATCTCTGTAAAAGTGGGAGCTGAAGCCCTGGGTACTAATGAAGTCAGTCAACAGGAATAGTAGAGTGAGAAGGAATAAAATGTTAGTGTGAATTCTGGGCAACAAAAACATTTAAGGGAAGAGCGGAAGAACCCGTGAAGGAATCTGTCAAGTAACTAGAAAAATAGAAGGAAAATCAGGGATTGATGATTTCATAGAAATCAAGGAGGAGGCTAATCAGGAAGAAGGGAGTGGTTAACAGTGTCAAATACTAGAGAATTCAGTTTGGTGAAGGATGGACAATCAGGCTTTTGGTCTTGCACAATGGAAGATGGTGGAGACACTGGTAGAAGCAGTTTCCCCACCGGAGCTGTGGAAGTTAGGTGCTGAGCTTGGGTAGGACGGAATACAAGGAGTGGAGAAAGCAGATGTGGCCAGGTTTTCAAGCCCACCTGCAAGCAAATGAGAAAAGAGAAAGTGCAGCTCTAACTGGACAGAGATGTGGGTCTGGGGAAGGCTAGTGTGTTTTGTTATTTCCCTTCAGCATGAGAGACTTGAATATTGATATGTAGTGTCTGAAGATTCAGAGTTCCCTGAAACTGCCATAGACCTGCCTATGCTAATAACAATATTTTGTACATGGTTAATGATTTATAGATATGTTAGGATGAATTGTTTCAGGTTAGAAGTTCCATCTCTGGACCCACTCAGGGACAGATCAACCAACTAACATTTAAAAACTAACAGTGGCCTTCATCATCATCACCATCATCATCCTACTGTGTGTTAGAAACCAGAATATACAACACACAGTTCAATATAATTATTTTAACACCTCTATTAGTAAGGTATTATATTATTAGATTAAGAAACTGATGCATAGAGAAGAAAGATTATTCCTAGTCATTTCTAGAAACTCAAAGTAGAAAATGCTAAATCTTGGGGCACCTGGGTGGCTCAGTCCGTTAAGCATCTGCCTTCGGCTGGGGTCGTGATCTCAGGGTCCTGGGATCAAGCCCCACATCGGGCTCCCTGCTTGGCGGGGAGCCTGCTTCTCCCTCTCCCGCTCCCCCTGCCTGTGCTTTATCTCTCTCTCTGTTTCTCTGTCAAATAAACAAATAAAATCTTAAAAGAAAAAAAAAGAAAACGCTAAATCTTTTCCTGTCCCCCCTCATGGTTCCCTGCTCTGTCACCAGCATCCATAACAGTTCCTGGGATATAGCAGATTTTCAATAAATATTTATTTAATAAATAATAAAAAATAGTCCTGTATCTCCAATCCTTACCCTGCAATCTCACAGATATTATAGCTATTCAAGAATCACATACCAAATATTACATAATTGAATATATTTGTCCTCATTTAGACTTTGGATACGATTTTATTGGTAGCAATTTAGCTTGAGGTGAAGAAAAAGAATTAGAATTATATGCCCTGTGCCCATAAACTACTGATGCTGGAGCACACTATTATTTAGATTGTAAAAAGCTCTTCATGGGAGGAAAATGGTGGCTGTACCACATGGCTAACAAGCTATGTGGATGGGCTTCAGATATTAATATCCTAATTAATAAAACATAACCATATTAATCAGAAGCATATCTTGTGATTTACATAATCATTGTGATATATGGTCACTTGGCATAAAGAATAAGCCTCTCATAAAGTATTATGACATCAGAGAGTCTAGACTATATTCATTTATTTGTATGAGTTCTCAGGCTCTCATGGGTGCACTTGTGGTGTGGTGACATTTTAAAATGTATTTTTATTGTGGGTTTTGGGCAACAGTCTGAGTTGCATTGGCCTGGCCAATCTCTAAAATTCTGCAGGGCAATAAGCATTATCACCCCCACCACACAGAGATCTGGGATTTGTCTCCAAACAGCTTCTTTTCATCACCAGGAATGCTCCCCCACCCACCTCTTAACTTGGCACCAAAATTTTTCTCTGACTGTAATCCCAAAAGTTCTCCCTCATCTCCTCCCAGCTGCTCTAGCTCCAGGTCATCTTGCTGGATGGATTCAGTGTCCCAAAGAAAGAAGGGAAGGAAGGGAAGGAAGGGAAGGAAGGGAAGGAAGGGAAGGAAGGGAAGGAAGGGAAGGAAGGGAGGAAGGAAGGAAGGGCAAACCTCTCTGGGTCATGAGGCTCTAAAATGCCTGTGGTGGTGAGAAATGCAGTCCAGTGGTCTGGGAAGGGATAACACAGAATCAACATTTGACCTTCCCTCCTCCAGGCATCAGGAAGTCTTGGGAAAGAGAAAGGGAAAGGAAGCGGCAAAGCAAAAGCAGAAGACAAGGAAAGAAAGGGGAATGACAGGGAGAGAACATGGGTCCAAGAGGCTTGTAAGAGTCCGAGTTCTCCAAAGAAATGGACTCGGTAGGATTTTACATATATGTCACCTCTTTCTCTGTATGTGTGTGTTTGTCTGTCTTAAAGAATTAACTTATATGATTATAGAAGCTAGCAAGTCCCAAGTGTGTGGGGTAGGTCAGCAGGCTGGAGACCCAGGGAGGTGTTAATGATACAGTTCAAATCAGAAGGCTGTCTCCTAGTGGAATTCCCTGTTTCTCAACGGAGGTCAGTTTTTTCTAGAATAATGTTTGACTCTATCTGGGTACTGTGGCCTAACCAAGTTGACATTTAAAATTAACTATTGCACATCTCAATTTCGCTTTGAAGCAACCCTTCTGAAATGTTTAAAGCAAGTATTCCCTCAGGGACAACATAGAAAACAGAGGAGAGGGAAAGTCCCCTCTACCCCTCCCCAGATTGTTTTACCCTGGGCAAGGTAATGCCTAACTTCTTTCTCAAAAGACAAAGCTCAGTTAGAGATTAAGGAATTCCAATCGCAAAACACTTGAAGAGTTAGTGTGTTGGTGTGAATGGATTTTATGGAGAATGCAATTTGTTGTTCCCTTTTGTAAGTGGGGGAAGAGGCCCTAAAGCCATGTGGTACAGAAACAAGGACTCAGAAGCCACAGAGAAAGAAAACGGAGCACAGAGAGGTGAAAAATAACTTTGGAAGAGGCATAAGTGTGCACACAGCTTCAATGTATCCAGATCTACTTTAGGAAAAACTCAGAATCTGCATACACCGAGACTACAGGCAGGCGCAGATTCACAAGTGCTACCTTGAATCTGGGGAGGAAGAGGGGAAATTAGGAGAAGATACTTCAAGGAGAACTGTTGTAATAGAGGGGGGAAAAATGAACCCAGCCCAGTCTCATCTTGCACGTAATGATCAGTTGTTCCCTCAAAATGAAATTGGGTGATTGCCTGTATTATGCTCCAGAATGGAACATCATCCAACAGACTTACTGTTATGTGGCAAAACTCCAACCATCAATTAAGGAATGGAAGTAGGGAAACATGTGTCCATTTTGGCTCTAAAACTGAGTTTAAACACACTGCTTAGACCTCTTGACTTGTATCAGAAAGATCGAACTACTAGGTATCAAACATCAGAGAGAGAATTTAAAATCTATTACTCCTACTACTGCTATTAATGGTAGTAGTAATAATAATAATAATGATACGAACTGAATGCATACAGCATACCAGATTCTAAGATAAATGACTCACAGAATCTCATTAGCTAGCCAACAATCCTAATTTGACAGGGAGAAAAGCTGAGGCTCAGAGAGGGTGATTTGTATCAGACCCAAGTGTCAGGAGGTAAGTCCTCCCTCTAAAGTCCCTTCCTCCCGACCATGCCTGAGCCAGAAGTTTGGTGCTTTTAGCCTCACAAGAGTCCCCTTATCAAGAAACTGGGAATCCCACGCGTGCAAAAAGCACAACTGTGGGGGAAGTGGGAGGTTGGAGTGAGGCCAGGAGCAGGGGTTGCTGATGGTGGATGGCGGAGGTTAAGGGAGGAACATGAGATGAAAAGCGTAGCGGGATCCCTGTAAAAGCACAGGCTGCTTCAGCTGAGGGTAAAGCAAGCCCATGAAAGAAAGCTGTGTCTTCTGCTCTATTTTCCACCATTTCCCTCCCCCTCTCCATCTGTCTCTCTTCCCTTTTCTCTCTTCCTCTGTCTCCACTCCCCTTGCAAATCATCATCTGCTAATTTCCACCCAACACGTTTATGAATTAATTCCAACACTTTTCTCTCTCTGTCAAGATATCCTGCTTTCTAACCTCCCCCACCCTTTCGACAATGTGTGCATTTTATTCTGCAGACTGTTTTTCCGACAGCTCCCAGACGTAGTTATTTGCTCTGACATCTTTGTGTATGCAATCAACCCATGTCCCTGCAGGCCTGCAGAGAAGAGAGACCAGGTCTGCAGCTGGACATCCTTGGAACTGTGTGGCCAGGCTGGGTGAGAGTGAGGTGGAAGACACAGGGGGTGTAGGGGGAAAGCAGCAGGGGAATGACATACACATCATGTGCAGCCCGGCTGCAGGCAGCCAAGCTCCCAGATTCCAGAAGAGGTCATAGGCGACTTACTTCTGCAGGTGGCAAGGGTTTATCAGAAATGATTCGTCCTCATTTTCATCTTAATTAACTTAGACTAACGGTGCTGGGCAGGGGCTCCTAAAAATAGTTTTCTTGGAAATGTATAAACTGGAACACACATAAACAGCACACCAAGCTATATCCCAGTGTCTTTTCAGCTCTGAAATACCTCTGCTTCTCGGCACGTTGAAACGTTGAAGTATAGATTCAGATTTTCACATCTTATATCAAGAATAAGTGCATTTTAAGGATAAGCAACACAAACAAACGGGTAGTTCTAAAGAGCAGAAGAAATAAACAGTGTATAGAGTGCCAGGCAAGGTAGTTTCTATATACATTTTTGATAGATGGATTGATTCGTGAATTGATGGATGTATTTAAGGTGGAAGAGCAAGAGAATGCTATTTGTAGACTTGGCAAGGGGACAAAAGCCAGTGCAAAGCACCCAGAAATGAGATGTAAGTAACTCCATCCATCGCATAAATACGTCCAAAGCATGGTAGATTCAAATACAGAGAGCTGGTGTGAAGGGACTGAGCAGATCAGTTTCAAACTTTGGAGAAGTCAGTTCAGTGCTCCTGCCTGCGGGTTCCTCAACTGCAAAATAAGCCATTGAACCAGATCATTTGCAAATCCCCTTTCAGATATAACAGCCTATAGATGCATGACCATCATTGGACCACTGGCCCTTCCAGAATAATGTTCACATTTGCACCTCTGTGTATTATCCCATGGTGCCTCTCCTATCCAAAATGCCCTTCTCTGCAGATTAAATTCCAAAACTCCTCTTTAAGACTCAGCTCCAAGGGCGCCTGGGTGACTCGGTCAGTTAAGTGTCTGCCTTTGGCTCAGGTCATGATCCTGGGGTCCTGGGATCGAGCCCCTCATTGGGCTCCCTGCTCAACGGGAAGTCTGCTTCTCCCTCTCCCTCTGCGCCTCCCCACCCCCCACTTGTACTAGTTTTCTCTCTCTCTCTCTCTCTCGAATAAATAAACAAAATCTTTTTAAAAAAAAGACTCAGCTCCAATGTTGTCTTGCCTGGGCACTTTCCCACTTTCCTAAACATGATTACTCCTGCCTCCTCAGAATTTTACCATTCTTTACTGTAACCTTACACTATATTTGGCCTAGTTGAGTACAGGACACTTTCTTTTTGCTAATTTATTGACAATCATGTCTGTCTTTATGCTCAGCACCAAGCCCAATGCTTAACAAAAAGTAGGTGCTCAATAAAGATTTGCTAAATGAATGAGTGTGCCACTTTTCTGCAGGAGATCAATTTTCATAGTGGCATCGGCTTTTAACTGGATGCGTATAGCACAGCACAATAGAAAGCCAAGGAGGCTTCTTGGTGAATCATCTCAGGAAGGAAACTGAATGAGAAGAAAGCAAAGCACAGAAACTAGCCCAGTTATTGTACCCACTCCAGCCTGGGCTCTTCCTGCTGGTACATGCTCCCCTGTCATGGCAGACAGCATCTCACAAACAAAGGAGAGTGGGCCTGCGAACTCACGTTTCTTCGCAATTAGCAAGCTCCTACATGGTAAACAGACTAATTTTGCTCATACATCAGCAGTTTGCCTAATCAGTGATTTCCACTCAGAGCTTGAGGAAAAGATTTGAAGTCTAGACCAGAGTGTGAGAGAATGAAAAAATGTGGTCCAAAGGAAAACCCTGGCTGTGATTCTTACATTTGTCATAGAGGGGGCACCAGAGATATGGGCATTTATTTCTTTAGAGATATTCCTTCAGTGTGCAAATCCATCTTTCTTTCTTTTTTACCATAATCATTTTAATATCATAGTAGGGTAAAAGTAGTAACTAGATACATGCAACAAAATAAAGACTCCGGAAATAGTTTTACAGTATATTATTCTGAATCTCACTTTTCCCAATATTACATCAGGGGATCACCTCAGGGTTAATGTATGCAGACCTAACTCTTTTATTTTTTATTTTTTATTTTTTTAAAGATTTTATTTATTTATTTGAGAGAGAGAGAATGAGAGACAGAGAGCATGAGAGGGAGGAGGGTCAGAGGGAGAAGCAGACTCCCTGCTGAGCAGGGAGCCCGATGCGGGACTCGATCCCAGGACTCCAGGATCATGACCTGAGCCGAAGGCAGTCGCTTAACCAACTGAGCCACCCAGGCACCTCTAACTCTTTTAAATGACACAAAATGCCAGAATGTAAATCCATCTTAAAAACTCCTATTTTAGCTAAGACTACTGTTGCACTGTTCTGACTTTAAAGACAACCCACCTTCCAGGGAAGGCCCTGACAAAGATTGGGGGAAGCATCATTTGGATCTGTTCACAGGCAGGCACTTAACTGTATTCGATTTTTCCGTCTTTGCCTTGTTTTGTACCATGTGTACTTTAAAACAGGAGCTCTCCACCAACTTAGCTTTTTCCTTCAGCCCCTTTGACCTCAAGAGCATCGTCCCCCCACCGGTGTGCCTTCCCCAGGTGGGTGAGAAATAAACACAGAGATTGTTTTATCTGTTACAACGACAGCGCTGCTTGACAGACCACATGGAGATCCATAAATGCGGACCTACAACCCCGACACTCGATACTGCTCCTGAGCCTCAAGACTTGGGAAATTGGCATGACGTTACCCACCCCATATTTAGGTCCTCAAAGGCATGACAGAGCTGCTTCAGGTTGGGAAATGGACACTTAGGAAGTCACTGTATCATAGAATTTTGGATTAAGGAGGGGTCTTAGACATCATCTTTGCTGCCCGGCAGTTAATGCTAAAAGCTTCTATGTGTGATACCTGGCTGGTGGTCAACAGGTTTCATTTGGACATTTCCACAGGCACACGGATCACTGCACCCCAGCTGGTCTTACAGTATTGACAGGCAGCGCGTGCTGTTAGAATGTTCCTCCTATTTCCATTTGTTCTACTATTCTGACCTAGCAGAAAGGAAATGTGAGGCAGTGAGGATACCAAAGCCTGGGCTGTCAGTGATTATTAGTTCTTCTTCCTATCATAGTTACAATATCATTATGACTAGCTGTTGCATGGTGGCTGTTGTGTTTTTATCATTATTGGTACGATTTTACATTTGAATATTGTCTCTGTCCTAGCTACACGTTAGAGTTAGACCCCCGAGATTTCAAGGCCACCTGCTGTGTCTGGATGCCACCCTACCCCCCACCCCCCGCCTCTGGCTTTACACACTTGGAATCGAGTTTCATTTTTTGTGCATTGGATTTGGGTTCAGCTCAGTAAAGGTACACTGCAGAATCAAGCCTGTGCCCACTCTGCGAACAGCGGTCGTGTGTGGGAGGGAGGCCTCCAGAGGCTGGCAGATAAGCCCGTCAGTGCTGATCCCAGAGGACATGCACACCACTGTGAGAGGAAAGGTACTGTCCAGGGCAGGGAAAGAAATGGCAGATGAAACTAGAGAAGGAAGAAACACAGCTAAAAAAAAAAAAAAGGCTCCCTTCTGCACAGACCCTGTCAAAATAGGACTCTGACTCCAAGAACACATGGAAATGCTCCTTGAGAAGAGAGCCTCGCCAGCTGGAAGCTGGATTCACCTTCCCCTCCCCAGTGCTGCTTTTCCTAACAGAAGTGCTATGGACAGACATGGACCACACGTTAACAGGACAGTAGGGTAAGAGCAGGGAATTGGAATCCTCCAAATTTGGGTTCAAATCCTGGTTCCACCACCAATGGAGGGCATATATCATATCCTCTCAAGCCCGAGTCTTCTGATCTGAAAATGGAGGATAGCAGTAGCACCTACCTCATTGGCTGTGAGGTGATTTCATGAGATGGCATAGGGGATGTCTAAGACCTTTGTCAGCAAAGTCATTGTTCCTTCCCAACCTCTAAAACATCTCACCAGTCCCTCCCGTTTCTGTTTCTCCTCCTTCTTCCTTCTCCAGTACTATTCTCAAAGCCCAGCCTAACACTCTTTCTTCCGTGGTCTTCCCGTCCTCACTGGGCTCCTCTGAACGCCTCCAGCACATAATGCGGATGGCAAGGTTCAACACGTGCCGTCATGGAACATCACTATCTGCAATGCAGATGCTATGACCCTTTCTGAAGTTCAGAGAGGAAGTTGTTCTCGTGCCTATTTTGAAAAGGAGAGAGGTGGGGCTCGGTGGGTTTGTGTGACTTGCTCGAAACCACACAGCCAGAAAGTGGTGGATTCAAACTCAAGTCATTTGACTTCCAGTCCCCACTCTCTTTACATTGCAACATGCCATATTTTACATTCTTGCTTATCAAGGATGTTATTCTTACCTGTCTAATTAGATAGTTTTTGTTTTTTTTTTTCGGATATTAATGGTTCTCTGTACTTTTCTGTAGCTCTCACTGCGTGGGTGATTCACTACCAGAAAATAAGCTTAGATTACCAGAGTTCAAATCTGGACACTATCACTTCTCAGCTGTGTCACCCAGGGCAATTTGTTTATCCCCCTAAGCCTCATTTTCCTCACCTGAAAAAAGAAAAAAAAAAAAAGAGCAGTAGTCCTACCTTACTAGGTTGCTATTAGGATTAAATTCATTAATCCTTCTTAAGCACTTAGTACATTTTAATTCCCAAATTGTGGTGGACATAGAGATGAGCTGGTCGTGTTCTTCAAGGAAATACTTACTGGCCCAGCTGTTGGCAGTACTATCAGAAGACAGTCGGGGTGCCTGGGTGGCTCAGATGGTTAAGATCTGCCTTTGGCTCAGGTCATGATCCCAGGGTCCTGGGATCAAGCCCCACATGGGGCTCCTGGCTCAGTGGGGAGCCTGCTTCTCCCTCTCCCTCTGCCTCTTCCCTTGCTCATGCTCTCTCTCTCTGTATCTCTGTGTCTCAAATGAATAAATAAAAATCTTAAAAAAAAAAAAAGAAATCAGTTGCTTTAAAAAAAAAAAAAGAAGAAGACAGCCTTCAGGGATTTCCTCTTCTGCAAGGAAACCCCTCCCCAAGTGCACACCCTTCCCAGGGGACCCCCCTCCAATGACTGATCAATGCACAGAATAAAGGCCTGGTTATTTCCACCCAACAAGAGACCACCCAAATAGGAGAGGACTGTCACACCATGACCTCTGTTCATTCTGCTCCTGCCTACCCCCCACAGTTGTTGATCCAAAGGGAATTTCCTAACAAACAGTCTGTGCACTAAAACCATCTCAGAGAACCCAGTTTGGAACAGCCAAATTCTTTATCACCACCACGATCATTATCAGCTCCTCCAAGCAGAGGAGCTTACTTTACTTGCATTTAAGTTCCCCTCACAGGATTGTGGTGAGTATTCAGTGAACCATGGTGTGTTGGTGCTCAATACAGCCTCCCCCCACCCCACCCGCTCCTCGTAGACATTCAGTCTCAAGGCTGGGACAGCTGCAGGTGCCTACTAAGCAGACAGTTCTATGTTTATTTGACAGTTGTTTGACCTTAAGTGCAATGGGCCAGAGATAGCAGAGTACAGAGGCGAGGTCTGTGAGCAGGGAACGGCATGATCACCAGGCTTTCTGGACACCAGAAGAAGTTGTTATCCCAGGGATCACTTCTGCTTACGCCTGCATTCTACAGCAGGCCTTTGCTCTCACTGCACCGGACTGGTTCATAGGTATTCAGAAAGGTCCTGAAATTATTTCATATACATGGGTTTTGTATCTTTACTACACATTATTTTACTCATGGCTGAATTTTTTTATTTTTGTAACTGTTATTATTATACTGTCATACTAAGAGCAATGTTTTAAACACTTGACTAAATCTTTTGTCAAAAGAAGAAACATAGTATTTCAAATATATATATATTCATTTCCATCGATAGTATATATATGTATTATATATATATGGTTTGTGCACGTGTATATATATATATATATATATATATATATATATGCCTGTGTGTGTGTTCTATATATTATAGATGAAAATGAATGATTTGGCCATAAAATAGGTCCTCAGATATATATAGGTCCTCATGTATATATATAGGTCCTCAAATATATATATATATTCATTTTCATTTATAGCATATATATATAATGTTGTGTGTGTGTGTGTATATATGTGTGTGTGTGTGTTCTATATATTATAGATGAAAACGAATGATATGGCCATGATTGGTCCTCAGTTTGGGTTACAGATGTCGTGTGTGTCTATCCTATTCTACCACGGCCAGTACTCTTTAACTCCATGTGCTCAAAGGAAAAACAATCGTCACCTCTGAGTGACATTTCCCAGAGTGCATACCTACCAAAAATTCATCTCACTTTACCTGACAGCTTTTCAGTTTGTCTGAAATCTCCTTCTTCCCCTTGGTAGAATCATTAAGTTCTGCTCACCATCATCATGAAGAGGAAAGCAAAACAAACAAACAAACAAAAAACAAAAACAAAAACAAAAACAAAACACCTCTACCAGACCAAGCACAAAAACTGAGCTGACCTTGAGCTCTGCCTAAAGAAAATGAGTCCCAAAGCCATTGCTGAAGGCCAAGTAGGCCTGACTGAAACCAAGTCAGCTCCAACCACATAAACTCAGTCAATATACAATGGGCCCTGGTCGAAAACTGTGGGAATTGAAGGAAAGGCATGAGTGAAACACAGGTTTCCAAGACAAATGAACCTATAGTCAACCACAGTGCAAAAAAGAGAGAAGTCAGTGAGACTCTCCCATTCTTTCAATATTCAAGGTTAATGATGCCACTGTCAAACAAGAGAGTAGATATCCTAATGGCATGAGATGATTCACAAGAGTTTAGTGGATTGTTTATGGCACATGGAATTGGAACTGTCTTCAACAGGAGCAAAGTTAAGATGAAGAGGTAGTGTAGGGATATCTAAGACTAGAACTGGTTGTTAATGAATGACACAATTGTCTAATAAATACAGGAACAGAGAGGACAGAAGACAAAACCTTGATGAGCAGTGGCATCCATGAAGAGAGGCAAAGAAAATGAACCTATGAAGAAAATGGAGAAAGTAGCCTCAGCAGTTTAGCCTGAGAACTAAGGCAGTGTCAGAGAAACTAAGAGGAAGAAAAAGGCAAAAATGCATGGGCAATTCTATCCTGTGACGCAGACTCCAGTATAAGGGACACGTATTAGCCTCTATCTTTGGCAATTAGCAGGCCAGATTTTTGATCTTGGAAGGAGGAGATAACAGTGCTGGAGAGGCCAGATTCAAATGGGTTTAAAAAAGCCAAGTGTAAATGGAGTATGGAAGAACATATAAACTATATTTTCAAAAGGTTTATAACAAAGAGAAAAAGAAATAGACAAGCAACGTGAAAGTGAGGGAGTACTGAGAGAAGTTTGTTATTGTCATCCCTGCTGTGTGCTTGGCTTTTAATTTGTTTTGGAATTTGAGTGTATTTGTAGATGAAGAAGAAGGAATCAGCAGCAAAGGCATTATAAAAAAAGAAGAAACAATAAATGAGGCAAGATTCCAGATGGAATGAGAGAGGGAGGGAAAGAAATTGGAAGGAACAAGTTGGATAAAATTAAGGGAATGCCTTCTTACAAGGAAACAGTAACCCTTTTGTCCCATAGAGGGCAGCTCAGCTTCCCCATCTCACCTGATAGTCATGCTGTGAGTCAGTGGGGAAGGGAAGGGAGAAATGTATGTGAAATCCAGGTGATTCGCTTGGATGCCTCTTGGCACTCCCTTGCCCAGTTGTGATAATGAATGGATAAGTGCAGTAGCCCTGGGCTATACAAGTGATGAGTGTCTGAGTCACACCACAGTGATGAGTGTCTGGGTCACACCACCAGGTGAGCCATGGAGAGGCATTGGAGGCACTAGCTGAAGAGTGAGAGTATGTAGAATGAAGTGTGGACAAAAAAGATGATGAGTATCAGTTGTGATCTCAAAACCAGCTGGAGATGTGAGGGCTGCAGTTCATCTCATTAACATTGATCTTCTAAGTTTCCTTCAGGAAGAAAGTCCAATGGAATCCTGGAGATGCTTCTCTCTCAACATATATAAGGAAATGGAACGGAGTGGCATAAGGGTGATCTCTGAAGGGTGTAGAGAGGTGCTGAGCAGATGATCCTCCTTTAAAGAAAGATTTAGCAGTATTGCTCTGCTATGGGGAGTATTAGCAACCCCTTCAGGGATTTCCTCTGCTGCAGAAAACTGCCCTGCAGTAAGCCATGACTTCCTAGAGAGGCCCTCAACCAATGACTGATTGAGGAAGAGTTGAAAGGCCAAGTCATTTTGGCCCAATGTTCTTCCAGGCCATTTTAGCTTCAGAACTCCTTGTAGGTTTGGCTGAAGCTGTTGGTTCTATACTGTAGCTCAGTCTTTACTGCTTCCTTTTCTTTCATCCCCTCTAAATGGCACTCTCTAAAAACATCCTACAAACTCAACTTTGATGTTAAGTGAAATATTAAATAGACAGATGGAAATTGAAATAATTTGCATGTGGTGGTTTCTACTGTCTTGAAATTATTAGAATTAAGATCATTTTTTAATAATGTAAGAAAAGGTCAGGGGCTTGAGAAGGGAAATACATGTTTGGAGGAATCACTATGGGGAATAAAAACGTGAGCTATTGACGTGACAGGGATGAGGGTTTGTGCTTCATATTTGTTTATGTTTTCATTTAAGTAAAGTTGCCAATTATATTAAAGATCAGTAGAAGAAGAAATCTCTAAATAGCCACCATGGAAATCACCAGGACTTTATCAATTTTATGAAACACTCACACCACAAAGCTTTATGTTCTCAATACATGGTCCAAACCAAGGTAAAAGAAATCCATGTGTTAATGATTTTATGATATCAGCTTTCATCTCATCTATAGCAGAAACTATTAATGCCCCACCATATACATTGGACCCACCATTTCAGTGTGATCCACACCACTTCCTACTTCTAGTATCAGCATCTCTGTGCCTGAGGGCCTCTGTGAAGCCACAGAAAGCCATTCTCACAATGTATGTAACCGGTCAAAAGTGCCAAGGGCAGCCTTCAATCAACAATTGACAGGTATAACTCTATAAATAAACCAGCTCCTAGCCTTCATTGGGAATAATTCAGAGGCCCATATTCCACATCATCTCCTAGAGTACTTCTGAGGGATTATCTTTAGTTATACACTCTGGTATGTGGCTTAATAACACATTCTTTATTGGGTGCCTTGCCTTCTCTTATCCCTTCTTTACTTCCCTAAGACTGTTTCTCCCAAGACACTCTGCACTCATTGCTTTGTATCCTTACCACATTCCTTCTCTCTCTCTCTCTCTCTCTCTCTCCACACACACACACACACACACACACACTCCTTTATTGAGATATAATTCACATATCCTACAACTCAATGGTTATTGGTACATTCAAAGAGTTGTGCAATTATGACCACAATAAATTTTAGAATTTTCATTGTCCCCCAAAGAAAGGCCATACCATTTAGCTGTCATATCTAAAAAGGATTTGCCTAAACTAAGATCACAAAGATTTACTCCTATATTTTCTTGTAAGAATTTTGTTGTTTTAGCTCTTACATTTACGTCTCTGATCCATTTTGAAATCATTTTTCTTTATGGTGTGAGTAAGGGACCAACTTCATTATTTTGCATATAGATATCCAGTTTTCCCAGCACCATTTTTTTGGTAAAGAATATTTTTTGTACCCTTATCAAAATCAGGTTAAGGTAAAGTGAGGGTTTTATTTCTGGATGCTTAATTCTATCCCATGGATAATTATGTCTCTCTCTTTTTAAAAAATATTTTATTTATTTATTCATGAGAGACAGAGAGAGAGAGAGATAGGCAGAGGCAGAGGGAGAAGCAGGATCCTGGCAGAACAGGGAACCCGAAGCAGGACTCGATCCCAGGACCCCAGGATCATGACCTGAGCCAAAGGCAGAGGATTAACTGACTGAGCCACCCAGGCACCCCTAATTATGTCTCTCTTTATGCCAGTACCACATTATCTTTATTACTATAAATGGGAAGTGTGAGTCCTCCAAATTTGTTATTCTTAAAGAGTGTTTTGGCTATTCTGTGTCCCTTAAATTTCCATATAAATTTTAAGAACAGCTTCTGCAAAGAAGCCCACTGAGATTTTTATGTGGATTGTATCGAATCTGTAGATCAGTCTGGGGGTATTGCCATATTAACAATATTAAATCTTCCAAACCATGAACATGGACTGTCTTTCCACTTATATAGCTCTTCTTTCATTTCTTCTAAAAATATTTTGTAGTTTTGAGAGTAACAATTTTATAGGGGGGGCGGAGCAAGATGGCGGAGGAGTAGGAGACCTGGATTTGGTCTCCTCTCAGGAATTCAGCTGGATAGGGATCAAACCATTCTGAACACCTACAAACTCAACAGGAGATCGAAGAAAAGAATAGCAACAACTCTCTGAACAGAAAAGCGACCACTTTCTGGTAGGTAGGACGTGCGGAGAAGTGAATCCGAGGCGTTATTCGGGAGGATAGACAGCGGGGGAAGGGCCTCCGTCGGCTGCTTCTGGCAAGTGATAGAGCCACTGAGCACAAAATCGGAACTTTTAGAAGTCTGCTCCGCTGAGGGACGTCACTCTGGTGGCGAAGTGGGGGGTGGAACCCTCACGGGACAGTGTGGTCTCAGGACCCTCGGGGTCACAGAAAGACCGGGGGTGCCTGAGTGCGGCAGAGCTCCCAGGTATCAGAGCAGGGAAGCCGGCTGCAGAGACGGAGCCCAGGCGCGGGCTCTCAGCTCGGGGTTGCCATAAACCATGATCTGCGGCACAGTCGGGCCACTGCTCCTCCAGCAGGGACCCAACAAGCGGCAGATTCGGGGAGACTCACCTTCTTCCCCTGGGAGGAGAGGTGCGGGAGCGCACCGCGGGGATCTGCTGGGTTTGGAGACACCACACGGGGTCGGGTGCCAGATAGAAAAGTGCGGTCACAGGCCGGGTGAGCGCGGAGTGTGGCCGGAGACCGGGGAGACGGGAGTGACTGACTGCTTTTCTCTGGGGGCTCACTGAGCAGCGGGACCCCGAGTTCTCGGCTCCTCCGGGGCGGAGATTGGGAGGCCACCATTTACACTCTCCGCCTCCAAAGCTGTACGGAAAGCTTGCAGGGAACAAAAGCTCTGGAGAGCAAACCCGAGCAGATTACTTAGCCCGGACCGGCAAGGGCGGGGCAATTTTGCCTCCGGCAAAGACATTTGGGAACCACGGCAACAGGCCCCTCCCCCAGAAGATCAGCGAGAACAGCCAGCCAAGACCAAGTTTACCGATCAATGAGAACGGCAGAACTCCAGCGCTAGGGGAATACTGCACATACAGTTCATGGCTTTTTTACCATGATTCTTTAGTCTTTCAAAGTTAATTATTTTTTTTAACTGTCTTTTTTTCTTTTTTCTTTTTTTCTTTTTTTTTGAATTTTTCTTTTTCCCTTTTTCAACCAACATCTTATCAATCCCTTTTTTAAAAAAAAAACATTTTTCTTTTTCATTTTTAAAGTCATATTCTATCCCTTCATAGTAGTTACCCGTATTTTTGGCATATATATATAAGTTGTTCTCTCTTTAAAATCTTGAGATAGTTTCTTCTAACAGATCAAAATATACTCTAAATCTCTAGTGTATGGTTTTTTTCTACTCCCCTGCCTGATCACATTCTCTCCCTTTTTTCTTTCTTTCTTTTTTTTTTTAATCCTCTTCTTTCTTTTTTCAAACAACTTATCAAATCCTTTTATAAAATTTTTTATAATTTCCATCTTTACAGTCATATTCCATCCCTTCATCATATCAACCCTTATTTTTGTACATATATAAGTTTTTCTTTCTTTAAAATTTTGGGAGGGACTTTCTTTTAACAGGCCAAAATACACCCAAAATCTAGTGTGTGGCACTGATCTATAAACCAGACTGATCATATTTGATCACATTCTGTTTTTGTTTTGTTTTGTTTTGTTCTGCTTTTGTTTGTTTTTATCTTTATCTTTTTCTTTTTCTTTTCTCTTTTTTTCTTTCTTTTTCTTTTTTCTCTCTTTCCCTTTCTTTTCCCACTGCTTCAGGTCTTTTCTGATTTGTTTAGAGTATATTTTCTGGGGACGTTGTTACCCTGTTAGCATTTTGTTCTCTCATTAATCTATTCTCCTCTGCACAAAATGACAAGACGGAAAAAATCACCTCAACAAAAAGAACAAGAGGTAGTACCGACTGCCAGGGACCTACTCAATACGGACATTAGTACGATGTCAGATCTAGAGTTCAGAATCATCACTTTAAAGATACTCGCTGGGCTTGAAAAAAGCATGGAAGTTATTAGAGAAACCCTTTCTGGAGAAGTAAAAGAACTAAAATCTAACCAAGTCGAAATCAAAAAGGCTATTAATGAGGTGCAATCAAATATGGGGGCGCTAACTGATAGGATAAATGAGGCAGAAGAAAGAATCAGTGAGATAGAAGACCAAATGATGGAAAATAAAGAAGCTGAGAAAAAGAAAGATAAACAACTACTGGATCACGAGGGCAGAATTCGAGAGATAAACGATACCATAAGATGAAACAACATTAGAATAATTGGGATCCCAGAAGAAGAAGAAAGAGAGAGGGGGGCAGAAGGTATAATGGAGCAAATTATAACAGAGAACTTCCCTAATTTGGGGAAGGAAACAGGCATCAAAATCCAGGAAGCACAGAGAACCCCTCTCAAAATCAATAAAAATAGGTCAACACCCCGACATCTAATAGTAAAACTTACGAGTCTCAGAGACAAAGAGAAAATCCTGAAAGCAGCTCGGGAGAAGAGATATGTAACCTACAATGGTAGAAACATTAGATTGGCAGCAGACTTATCCACAGAGACCTGGCAGGCCAGAAAGGACTGGCAGGACATATTCAGAGCACTAAATGAGAAAAATATGCAGCCAAGAATACTATATCCAGCTAGGCTGTCATTGAAAATTGAAGGAGAGATAAAAAGCTTCCAGGACAAACAAAAACTAAAGGAATTTGCAAACACGAAACCAGCCCTACAAGAAATATTGAAAGGGGTCCTCTAAGCAAAGAGAGAGCCTAAAAGCAACATGGACCAGAAAGGAACACAAACAATATACAGTAACAGTCACTTTACAGGCAATACAATGGCACTAAATTCCTATCTTTCAATAGTTACCCTGAATGTAAATGGGCTAAATGCCCCAATCAAAAGACACAGGCTATCAGATTGGATTAAAAAACAAGACCCATCGATATGCTGTCTGCAAGAGACTCATTTTAGACCCAAAGACACCCCCAGATTGAAAGTGAGGGGGTGGAAAACCATTTACCATGCTAATGGACACCAAAAGAAAGCTGGGGTGGCAATCCTTATATCAGACAAATTAGATTTTAAACCAAAGACTGTAATAAGAGATGAGGAAGGACACTATATCATACTTAAAGGGTCAATCCAACAAGAAGATCTAACAATTGTAAATATCTATGCCCCTAACATGGGAGCAGCCAATCATATAAGGCAATTAATAACAAAAGCAAAGAAACACATTGACAACAATACAATAATAGTGGGGGACTTTAACACCCCCCTCACTGCAATGGACAGATCGTCTAAGCAAAAGATCAACAAGGAAATAAAGACTTTAAATGACACACTGGACCAAATGGACTTCACAGACATATTCAGAACATTCCATCCCAAAGCAACGGAATACATATTCTTCTCTAGTGCCCATGGAACATTCTCCAGAATAGATCACATCCTAGGTCATAAATCAGGTCTCAACCGGTACCAGAAGATTGGGATCATCCCCTGCCTATTTTCAGACCACAATGCTTTGAAACTAGAACTCAATCACAAGAGGAAAGTCGGAAAGAACTCAAATACATGGAGGCTAAAGAGCATCCTACTGAAGAATGAATGGGTCAACCAGGAAATTAAAGAAGAATTAAAAAAATTCATGGAAACCAATGAAAATGAAAACACAACTATTCAAAATCTTTGGGATACAGCAAAGGCAGTCCTAAGAGGAAAGTATATAGCAATACAAGCCTTTCTCAAGAAACAAGAAAGGTCTCAAGTACACAACCTAACCCTACACCTAAAGGAGCTGGAGAAAGAACAGCAAATAAAGCCTAAACCCAGCAGGAGAAGAGAAATAATAAAGATCAGAGCAGAAATCAATGAAATAGAAACCAAAAGAACAGTAGAACAGATCAACGAAACTAGGAGCTGGTTCTTTGAAAGAATTAACAAGATTGATAAACCCCTGGCCAGATTTATCAAAAAGAAAAGAGAAATGACCCAAATCAACAAAATCATGAATGAAAGAGGAGAAATCACAACCAACACCAAAGAAATACAAACAATTATAAGAACATATTATGAGCAACTCTATGCCAGCAAATTAGATAACCCGGAAGTAATGGATGCATTCCTACAGATGTATCAACTACCAAAACTGAACCAGGAAGAAATAGAAAACCTGAACAGACCTATAACCACTAAGGAAATTGAAGCAGTCATCAAAAATCTCCCAAAACGCAAAAGCCCAGGGCCAGATGGCTTCCCAGGGGAATTCTACCAAACATTTCAAGAAGAATTAATACCTATCCTTCTGAAACTGTTCCAAAAAATAGAAATGGAAGGAAAACTTCCAAACTCATTTTATGAGGCCAGCATTACCTTGATCCCAAAACCAGACAAAGACCCCATCCAAAAGGAGAATTACAGACCAATATCCCTGATGAACATGGATGCAAAAATTCTCACCAAAATACTAGCCAATAGGATGCAACAGTACATTAAAAGGATTATTCACCACGACCAAGTCGGATTTATCCCTGGGCTGCAAGGTTGGTTCAACATCCGCAAATCAATCAACGTGATACAATACATTAACAAAAGAAAGAACAAGAATCATATGATCCTCTCAATAGATGCAGAAAAAGCATTTGACAAAGTACAGCATCCTTTCTTGATCAAAACTCTTCAGAGTATAGGCATAGAGGGTACATACCTCAATATCATAAAAGCCATCTATGAAAAACCTACAGCGAATATCATTCTCAATGGGGAAAAACTGAGAGCTTTCCCCCTAAGGTCAGGAACGCGGCAGGGATGTCCACTATCACCACTGCTATTCAACATAGTATTGGAAGTCCTAGCCACAGCAATCAGACAACAAAAAGAAATCAAAGGCATCCAGACTGGCAAAGAAGAAGTCAAACTCTCACTCTTTGCAGATGATATGATACTTTATGTGGAAAATCCCAAAGACTCCACCCCAAAACTGCTAGAACTCATACAGGAATTCAGTCAAGTGGCAGGATATAAAATCAATGCACAGAAGTCAGTGGCATTCCTATACACCAACAACAAGGCAGAAGAAAGAGAAATTAAGGAGTCGATCCCATTTACAATTGCACCCAAAACCATAAGATACCTAGGCATAAATCTAACCAAAGAGGCAAAGGATCTGTACTCAGAAAACTATAAAATACTCATGAAAGAAATTGAGGAAGACACAAAGAAATGGAAAAACGTTCCATGCTCATGGATTGGAAGAACAAATATTGTGAAGATGTCAATCCTACCTAGAGCAATCTACACATTCAATGCAATCCCCATCAAAATACCATCCACTTTCTTCAAAGAAATGGAACAAATAATCCTAAAATTTGTATGGAACCAGAAAAGACCCCGCATAGCCAGAGGAATGTTGAAAAAGAAAAGCAAAGCTGGCAGCATCACAATTCCGGACTTCCAGCTCTACTACAAAGCTGTCATCATCAAGACAGTATGGTACTGGCACAAAAACAGACACATAGATCAATGGAACAGAATAGAGAGCCCAGAAATGGACCCTCAACTCTATGGTCAACTAATCTTTGACAAAGCAGGAAAGAATGTCCAAGGGAAAAAAGACAGTCTCTTCAACAAATGGTGTTGGGAAAATTGGACAGCCACAGGCAGAAGAATGAAACTGGACCATTTCCTTACACCACACACAAAAATAGACTCCAAATGGTTGAAAGACCTCAATGTGAGACAGGAGTCCATCAAAATCCTAAAGGAGAACACAGGCAGCAACCTCTTCGACCTCAGCCGCAGCAACTTCTTCCTAGAAACATCGCCAAAGGCAAGGGAAGCAAGGGCAAAAATGAACTATTGGGACTTCATCAAGATAAAAAGCTTTTGCAAAGCAAAGGAAACAGTCAACATAACCAAAAGACAACCGACAGAATGGGAGAAGATATTTGCAAATGACATATCAGATAAAGGGCTAGTATCCAAAATCTATAAAGAACTCATCAAACTCAACACCAAAAGAACAAAGAATCCAATCAAGAAATGGGCAGAAGACATGAACAGACATTTTTCCAAAGAAGACATCCAAATGGCCAACAGACACATGAAAAAGTGTTCAATATCGCTCGGCATCAGGGAAATCCAAATCAAAACCTCAATGAGATACCACCTCACACCAGTCAGAATGGCTAAAATTAACAAGTCAGGAAATGACAGATGTTGGCGAGGATGCGGAGAAAGGGGAACCCTCCTACACTGTTGGTGGGAATGCAAGCTGGTGCAGCCACTCTGGAAAACAGTGTGGAGGTTCCTCAAAAAGTTGAAAATAGAGCTACCATATGATCCAGCAATTGCACTACTGGGTATTTACCCCAAAGATACAAAAGTAGGGACCCGAAAGGCTACGTGCACCCCGATGTTTATAGCAGCAATGTCCACAATAGCCAAACTGTGGAAAGAGCCAAGATGTCCATCAACAGATGAATGGATAAAGAAGATGTGGTATATATATACAATGGAATATTATGCAGCCATCAAAAGAAATGAGATCTTGCCATTTGCAACGACGTGGATGGAACTGGAGGGTATTATGCTGAGCGAAATAAGTCAAACAGAGAAAGACATGTATCATATGACCTCACTGATATGAGGAATTCTTAATCTCAGGAAACAAACTGAGGGTTGCTGGAGTGGGGGGTGGGGTGGGAGGGATGGGGTGACTGGGTGATGGACACTGGGGAGGGTATGTGTTCTGGTAAGCGCTGTGAATTGTGCAAGACTGTTGAATCTCAGATCTGTACCTCTGAAACAAATAATGCAATATATGTTAAGAAAGAAAAAAAGAAGAAGAAGAATGTAGCAGGAGGGGAAGAATGAAGGGGGGGAAATCGGAGGGGGAGAAGAACCATGAGAGACGATGGACTCTGAAAAACAAACTGAGGGTTCTAGAGGGGAGGGGGTTGGGAGGATGGGTTAGCCTGGTGATGGGTATTGAGGAGGGCACGTTCTGCATGGAGCACTGGGTGTTATGCACAAACAATGAATCATGGAACACTATATCTAAAACTAATGATGTAATGTATGGGGATTAACATAACAATAAAAAAATTTAAAAAATAAAAATAAAAAAAAAAGAGAGAGTAATAATTTTATACTTCGTTTGTTAAATTTACTCCTAAGTTTTTAATTATTCTTCTGCTTTAGAAATGAAATTGTTTTCTTAATTTCATTTTTGGATTGTTCATTGGTAGTGTATAGAAATACTAATGATTTTTTTTTTGTATTGTTCTTGCATCCTACAACTTTGCTAAACTTTTTTATTAGTTTTTTAACTAATTCCTTAGGATTTTCTCTACATAAGATAATGTTATTTGCAAATAGATAGTCCTACTACTTTCTTTGCAATATGTATACCTTTTATTTATTTTTCTTGAATAATTTACCTGGCTAGAACCTCCAGTACAATGTTGAACAAAAGTGGTAAAAGCATACATCCTTGTCTTGTTCCTGACCTTAGGGAGAAAGCATTCAGTCTTTATGCATTAAGTATGATGTTAGCTCTGGATTTTTCTTGACAAGTTGAGGAAATTTCCCTTTATTTATAACTCATTTCGTGTTTTTATCATGAAGGTATTGGATTTTGTTGAATGCTTTTCGTGCCTCTATTATAATATTCTGTATTTTTTGTCTTTTTTTCTATCAGTATGGTACATTACATTAATTGATTTTGGAATGTTAAACCAACATTACATTCCTGGTATAAATCCCACTTGGTCATAGTGTATCATCCATTTTATATATTGCTTGATTCAATTTGCTAGTATTTTGAAAAGATTTTTGTATGTATATTCACAGCAAATATTGGTCTGTAGTTGTATTTCTTGTGATGTCTTTGTCTACTTTTGGAATCAGAATAATACTGGCCTAAAGGAATGAGTTAAGAAGTGTTTTCCCACTTTTATTTTTGGGGAAGAGTTTT
Organism: Halichoerus grypus; assembly: GCF_964656455.1. Lineage (NCBI taxonomy): Eukaryota > Metazoa > Chordata > Mammalia > Carnivora > Phocidae > Halichoerus > Halichoerus grypus. Next base: position 84,108,236 of record NC_135722.1, on the reverse strand, counting down.
TAAAGAAGTGGTATGAATTCTTCTTTAAATACTTGGTAGAATTCACCAGTGAAGTCATCTAGTCCTAGGTTTCCTTTGTGGGAAGTTTTTGAATTAATAATTCAATCTCTTTACTGTCCACTTACATTTTTTATTTCCTCTTGGGTCAGGGTTAGTAGTTTGTGTCTTACTAGGCATTTCTCTATCTCATCTAAGTTATCTAATTTATTGGCCTAAGCTATCTAATTTATCTAATAATACCCCCTTGAAATTCTTATTTCTGTGAGGTCATTAGTAATGGCCCTTTTCTTATTTCTGCTTTTAGCAATTTGAGTCTTTTTTAATTTTTTCCTTGTCTGATCCAGCTAAAGTTTTGTCAATTTCATTGATATTTTCAAAGAACCAATTTTTAGTTTCATTGGTTTTTCTCTATTTTTTTATTCTTTATTCCTCTGTCTCATCTGCAATCTTTATTATTTTCCTTTTCTGCTTGCTTATGATTTAGTTTGCTATTCTTTTCCATTATCTTAAAGTGAAAAATTAGATTATCGATTTGACATTTCTCCTTTTTAAAAAAAATACAGCTTTTTACACCTACAAATTTATCTCTAAGCAGTGTGTTAACTGCATCCCATATATTTTTCTGTGTTTTGTCTCCACTTTCATTCCTCTTTACATCTTCCTGATAGATTGACCCTTTCATCATTCTAAAATGTCCCTCCCGGGGCACCTGGGTGGCTCAGTCGTTAAGCGTCTGCCTTCGGCTCAGGTCATGATCCCAGGGTGCTGGGATCGAGCCCCGCATCGGGCTCCCTGCTCGGCGGGAAGCCTGCTTCTCCCTCTCCCACTCCCCCTGCTTGTGTTCCCTCTCTCGCTGTCTCTCTCTCTGTCAAATAAATAAATAAAATCTTTAAAAAAATAAAAAATAAAAAAATAAAAATAAAAATAAAAATAAAAAAATAATACTAAAATGTCCCTCCATCTGTTGTCAATTTTTCTGTTTTAAAGTCAATTGCCTGGAATAGTTAACTCCATCTTTTTTATTATCGTTTGCATGGTATATCTTTTCCATCTTTTTACTTTCAGCACATTTATATCTAATGTGTGTCTCACATTGATAAAACATAGTTGGATCTTGTTGTTATCCAGTCTAACAATCTTGCCTTTTGATTGGATTGTTTAATATATTCACATTTAATGTTACTATTAATATAATTAGATTTATATATTCTATATGTCTCATGTCTTTTTTGTTCTTTTTCTCCATTACTGCTTCCTTTTGCAGTAAGTTAATATCTTCTACTGTAACATTTTAATTATTTTAACAATTTACACTTTACTTTTTGAAATGTTTTATTGGTAATTGCCCTAGGGCTTACCATGTACACCTTTACTTGTCAGAATTTACTTCAGTTTTATACTAACTTAATTCCAGTAGATACAGAAACATTACGCCTATATAGCTCTAGTCCCTCTTTCTACTGTTTGTGCTATTATTCTTACACATATTATACCTGTATATATTTCAACCCAACAATACATTGTTATAAATTACTTTAATTAATTTTATGGCTTTTATAGGAACTGAGAGAAGAAAGGAGAGCATGCATGTATTTATAGAGTTTGTCTTGTTAACCATTTTCTTTACTATTCTGGTTGTTTTTATTTGATCTTATGGATTTGAGTTACTCTCTGGTGGCATATCCTTACTCCAATACAGTTTTCCTTCCATCCACCTCTTACACTGTTGTTGTCAAATACACCACATTTCCATATGTTATAGGCACAAAAATATAATTACATATACAACTTTATATAATTCTTTTAATATCATTTAATAGAAGAAAGAAGGAATAAGCATCTATACTATTTTATAATTACGTAATTAACTTTATCAGTGATATTTGTGTTTGTGTGTGTGTATAGATTTGCTTATTGTCTAGAGTCACTTGCTTTTAGCCTAAGAACGTCCCCTAGTATTTCTTATAAGACGATCTACAAGCAACAGATTCTCTCAATTTTTGTTTATATAGGGATGTCTCTTTTTCACCTTCATCTTTAAATGTTAATTTTGCTAGATATAAGATTTTTAGTTGAGGGCGCCTGGGTGGCTCAGTTGGTTAAGCAACTGCCTTCAGCTCAGGTCATGATCCTGGAGTCCCAGGATCGAGTCCCGCATCGGGCTCCCTGCTCGGCAGGGAGTCTGCTTCTCCCTCTGACCCTCCTCCCTCTCATGCTCTCTGTCTCTCATTCTCTCTCTCTCAAATAAATAAATAAAATCTTTAAAAAAAAAAAAAAAGATTTTTAGTTGACTTTAAAAAAACACTTTGTATATGTCATCCTATTGCCTTCTGACTTTCACTGTTTTTAATGAAAAGTCATCTATTAATCTTATGGTGGTTGCCTTGGATGTGGTGAGTCATTTTTCTCCTCTGCTTTCAAGATTTTCTCTTTGGCTTTCAACATTTTTACTATGATGTGTATGGGTGTGGAACTCTCTATCCAACTTCGAGTTTGTTAAGCTTATTTGACGTGTGGATATGTGGATTTTTCATCAAGTTCTTGAAATTTTCACCCACTGTTTTGTCCAGTATTTTTTTCTGCTTCTTTTCTTTCTCCTCTCCTTCTGGGATTCCTACTTCACATATGTTGATGTGCTTAATGGTATCCTGTATTTCTTTAAGGTTCTGTTCATTTTTTAAAAATTTTTTTCCTGTGTTTTTCAGATTGTGTGATTTCTATCAATCTGTATTCAAATTCAATGATTTTTTTTTTGCTAATTGAAATTTACTGTTGAGCACCTTTAATGAATTTTTAATTTTAGTTATTTTAGTTTTAAACTACAGAATTACCATTTGAGTGGCACCTGGGTGGCTCGTCGTTGGGCGTCTGCTTTCGGCTCAGGTCATGATCCCAGGGTCCTGGGATCGAGCCCCGCATCGGGCTCCCTGCTCAGCGGGAAGCCTGCTTATCTCTCTCGCACTCCCCCTGCTTGTGTTCCCTCTCTAACTGTGTCTCTCTCTGTTAAATAAATAAAATCTTAAAAAAAAAAAAAAGAATTACCATTTGATTCTTTTTTATAATTTTTATATGTTTTTTTATATTCTCCATTTGGTGAGACATTTTCATAACACTTTCATGTACTTCTTTTAACATGGTTTCCTTTAGTTCTTTGAACATGTTTATAATGGCTGCTTCAAAATCTTTGTTAAATATGACATCAGGGCCCTTATAGGCAGTTTCTGTTGCCTGAATTTTTTTCTTTGTAGGGGCCACCTCTGATTCTTTTTATGTCTTACGATTTTTAATTGAAAAGCAGATAGATCATATATTGTGGCAACTTTAGATGCCGATTCTCCCCACAGCCTCTCTGGGACTTGTTTCATTTGCTTATTTACGTGCTTACTGAATTGGTCATTTCTCCCTTTATGGCCCCCAATTCTTTGTACCTTTTCAACTTCCATCATAAAGGGGCCAGGTGCACCAAGGCACCTTCTCTTCACACATCCCTTTCATGGTTTCAAAGCACACTTTTTCCCTTTCAAATTTATCTTAGCTTTAAAAGTCCTCAACACTGGGGCACCTGGGTGGCACGATCAGTTAAGCCTCTGACTTGGTTTCAGCTCAGGTCATGATCTCAGGGTCGTGAGACCGAGCTGGGCATTGGGCTTCACACTCAGCGAGGAGTTTGCTTGAGACTCTCTCCCTCTTCCTCTGCCCCACTCTCCACCCCCACTGCTCTCTCTCTAAGATAAATGATTTTTTTTAAATCCTCAAGACATATAGACACATACAAAATATTTTATTTATATTTGGAGATGTTTTCATTAAAACATAAGCACTCTTTTGGGGAGGGTATGTTTTAATAGAAACAAACAGATAAAATACAAAAGGTAGAAAGTTTTTTTTAAACCCTGGTTCTTGCTTCAATTCAAAAGGAAATCAAACTGTTATCATGGTCCAAAAATTCCAGAATCACATACACTTGATTCTGGACGATATCAAGTGGATCTCTTTTGGAATGTCAATATTCCCAGTGCCTACAGAACATATTGCAAATTATTTCTCTTGACATTCATGGCTCTTTATTAAGAGTCCTATTTTTCCCAGCTATTAATAGTTTTGTTTTTAATGAAATAATTTTTCAATGAGTATCCTATAAACTTTCATTTTAGTCAAATATCACACACTGTCTCTCATACATGTTTTCCTTGTGTTATTTCCCCTACACAGGATAATTTTACTCTTCCTTTTTTTTTTTAAAGATTTTATTTATTTGTCAGAGAGAGAGATACAGAGCACAAGCAGGGGGAGCAGCAGGTAAAGGGATAAGCAGACTCCCCGCTGAGCAGGGAGCCCAATGCAGCACTCCATCTCAGGACCCTGAGATCACAACCCAAACTGAAGGCAGACGCTTAACCTACTGAGCCATCCAGGCATCACTTTACTCTTCCTTTTTATCAGAGAGAGTTCTCCCTTCTTTCAAAATTTAGCTTAAATTTTACCTCCACTAAGAAAACTTTTTCAGCACTCCAAACTGAAATAATTTTTAATTTCTCTCATTTACTATAGCATTTACTCTGTATACCTTCCCTTTGGCAGTTAGAAATTCTATTACTTTGTGTCCTCTGTTTTACTAAGTCTTTGCCAACTAAAATGTGTACCACTTTCTTCCTGGTGTGTTCTACCTCCTCAAATAGACTATCACCTCCGTGGGTATAGTAATACAGTCTTTACATATATATATATATATATATATATATATATATATATATATTCCTTACAGCAGAGTGCTATCAGACTTCTAACTCTTTACACGTAATGACCAGCTATAACAAAGAAGTCTTATCTTCTAACTGCTGAGAAAGAGTACAGGCTGAAAAATTGTATCCTTTAAATCCCTCCATGTAATGGCTTTCTCAAAATCAATGAATATCTTAATTCCCTTGAGGACACAGACAAAATATTATTTTGAGCATTATAATTGAGCACACAGTAGGTGATAGGTAAATATTGAGTCAAACTCCCCAATGGCTGACATGTACTTTGCTATGCCATTTTCCCCCATTTTGTTCCATTCCACTAACTATTCCTTATGCCCCCAGTGTGCTAAAACAAACAATGGCAGACCTTCATGGCTTTATCTATGTGATGAGCAAGTCCTTTAGTCCCCTTGAAACACTACATTTCTTCCCATGATTCCAACTACGCCCATATGTTCAACCCCACCTCATTCCTGGTTCTTCTGCATTGTTGATGTATGTTGCTACTATAGCTTTTCTTCATTTGCTACTTCTAACCCTGAACGGTGATTTGGAATGACACGTTTGCGGAACTTTCAATGGCTAAGGGCTTCCTCCCCCGTGTGACTGCACAGAGGTGACAAGACAGTAAGTGATCTATGAAGCCACATGGTTATCAAAACTCCAGGGAGTCCCTGTCCACTCCAGGCTGCTTTTCCCTGCACTCTCACTTTCCCACCCTCTTACTTACTCTCTATCCCTCTTCCTTCAAACCATACAATAATGGATTTATCAGTATCAAATCTGGATTTGTAGGATCCTAAGACCACCAAACCCTGCCAGCCCCAACTTAGCCCCCACAACTCGTGTGTAATGTATTGTACTTCAGTTACCTGTGTAGGAGTCATCATGCTGTCACTACTGTTGTTGCTATTCTTCTCGAAAAACACTACACTTGCTTTTTCTGGGCAACATTAGCAGGAATTCACAGGCCCAAGCATTTGCTGTCTCGGGTATCCAGAGACAGGGAAAGGGTCATCCTTGTTGGTGTTGGTCACCTAGGCAGGCGTGGCTTCCTGCTCAAGGCAGCTTCCTAGAGGTAGTAGTTTCCTGTCAGTAGTGGCTTCAGGATTTTGTGACTTTGATTGGGAATGGTGGCAGCTTCTAGGTTATAAAACAGGATCTGTTGGTGTGGCTTTCTGAAGTTTTTCAACCTATTTTGTCAGCCCCCCCACCCCCCAGTGATTGAGCAAATCGTCTAATGCCACACACCAAAAACCTCTCTGCTGAAACCAGTTGCACTGTATTCTGCTTTCTGCAAGTGAAACTGATGGACACAGGGCCAACCACCTACCAGGGGTTGCCTGAAAGCAACAGGCAACACACAGTTCCCAAGGTCCTATTCATTGCTGAGTGAATATGCTCCACAACATGCCAGGATAGAAAGCTCCATTATTCATTTTCTGGTGCTGCATCTCCTTGTGTGCATTTTTATTAAAGCCATCGTTTGTCATGTTAAGCAGCTGTTGCAACATAAAGAGAAACTGTCAAATAATATGGCATTTGGAAATGGTGACATTTTCCTTTTAATGTCATTTTCCTCCATCTCCCTCTACCCTCTTTCAAACTATTGCTGCAATGGCAATGGACAAGGACCATCAGCCTGACAAGTGGCTCTGTTTGCTGTTGAATAAAAACAGAATGGGGAACAGGCTCTTTCTTGTTCTCAATGAGTTCTGCAATCTTCATAGGAAACTGTAGTCCTCTGCTCTCTCTGCTGTAGGTACCAAGTACTCATATCACAGATAAGAGGTTGGTTACCTTTGACACATAATTTTGTTGATGAGAAAGAGCACTATTCACTCTTTAGAGCTGCTTGCCACCTGGAACCATGGGTTAAGAAGTATGGGTGTCCCCAGGTCTAAGGAGCTCCTCATAAAGCCCATGGCTGGCACTCAACCTCCAGCTATCTCTCTGCCCCAAACAGTAATCCTAAGTATGACAGTATTGCATTTGTTGCTTATTTGTTTTTAATCCACTTGTTTACTAGTGTCAGAGCCTACCTTGGCAACTCATTAGTGAGGTCTCTTCATCCCCACTTTGAGCTCAGTACTGGCCTAGATTTTAAGATAAATGTCCTTATTTTGAGGGATTTAAGGAGTGCATGATGCCAGCCCAGTTCTGAGCAAATGGGCCTTGTCAGAAAATATAATCACCCACCTTCTGCAAAATTACTAATTCAAATATTTCATGCTTATATCTCAATTCCCTCTCCTACCAGGGGCTAGTCCCACCATTCCCACCATGATGCATCTTTGACTACTTTGGGACTTCCTGACCATTGACTCCTCTATTCTCTGTCGAATTCTAAGACCTCCATTATCTGTGCTTCCCTCCTCAACAGCTTAGATATCATGGTCCCTTATTCCAATAGGTCCAACACCGTGAACTTCCTTGCTCATTACTCTTTCTGTCACAAACTTTTTACCAAATTCTAACCCTGGATGAACTCAACTTTCTGGGCATGGTTAAGGACACAACAGGGCAGAATGATTCTTTTATTAGCTCATGCTCACCACAGTCAAGTGGCTCCTCACAACTATCCTACAATTTTTCTACTCTTCATTAGTCAACTCATGCTACTACTTTCCACAATGTTTTTTTCCCTTCTCCATTCATCTACATCGTTTGAATGCCCACCTCATATTGTTGTTGCAATCAACAGATGATCACCTTCTACTTTAGAGAAGTAGAGAAACCACTAAATGGGAATTGCCCTAACCTTCCCTTATCAAGCACATAAAACTGTCTATATTTGGATTCTCCTTTCCTCTAGTTGCTACAGAGACCCCGTCTTTCCTCATGTATTCACTAATCACTCTACCCATGCTTTGGATTTCATCTTTCTTGATTCCTCAGGAAAATAATCCTAGGGAATATTCCATGTATCTATTGTATATTCAGTCTACCATGTCAAGTTGATCCTTCCCATTGGCTTTTAAATATATGAAAAATTAAATGAAAGTAAGAAAAAATTACTTAGACCTTCATCTTCTTGCAGCTATTTCTCTATTACTCTCCTCATTTCAGACAAGTAACTCAGAGTTTTCCAAGGATGTTCTTTCCCATTTCCCATCTCCTCATCACACTTGCACACATACACCAGTACAGCCCTTAACCCATCACTCCACCAGAGCAGTTCTTCCTGTGGTCACTGGTGACCACTGGATATGCTTAAGTGTTCATTGTCTTGATTACTCTGTGTTTTTCAACACTTTCTTCTCCTACAGATACTACTTTTCCTTGTTTCATCTTTGTTTTCATTGCAAGTTCATCATCTTCCACCTGGCTTTCAACTGTTGGAGTTCTTCAAGGCCTTCTTATCTTTTTATTCTATTCTTTCTCCAGAGCCTATGGCTTCAGCTATTACTCATATGAAGATAACTCACCAATTTGTTTTATAAGCCTAGAGCCCTCTATATATCTATATCTATCTATCTGTCTATATAGATAGAGATCTGTAGATATACAATTGCCATTCTGGGACTTATTTGTTCATTCTCTCAACCGTTACTGAGCACCCACCATGAGCCAGGTACTGTTCTAGGCATTGGTAATACAGATGTGAACAAAATACACAATGTTGTTGCCAGCTCAAACTTAATGTGGCCTGCAGTGGGATGATAAACAATAAATAAATAAAATATAAAAATAAAACATAATAATAGGAAACAATAAGTGCTCTGAAGAAAATTAAAGCAGGCTTATAGAATAACAAATGAGAAAAGTGAGGTTATAGAAGTTCTCTCTCATGAAGTGATATTTGAACAAACACTCAAAGTGAGGGAATGAACCTTGTGAAGTTCTGAAGGAAAATAATTTCAGGCACAGAACATAGCAACTATAAAGACAATCATGTAGGAGCATATAAGGTAAGTATATAAGCACATAAACTCATCATAAAAATATAACTTTTAAGATTCCCTCAATTTAATCAACTCCTTCAGCTTGGATATCCATTCAGGTTTTCTAAACAAGAAACCACACTTTCCATATTCAGTCCATTACTAATTCCTGTAAAATTTATTTCTCTGAAAATTCTACTTCATTCTCCTAGTTAGACATTTGCTGTTATCAGCAGCTGCCTCTCTTCCTCTCACTCTGCTGCTCCTACTCCAGAATCTCCCCCAACACAGCAGGCATATTTTTTAGGTAATGGCCTCTCCTGGTTGCCTCCATCAGATTGCACTTAACCATTACCTGGCCAGCTAATTCTTGAGCCATAAAGCCTAAGTTGTATTCAAGGACGTAGTGATATCTGCTTCTGACCCTTGTTACTTGCCCAACAGAAGGTGTTATTTCTCTGGTCAGAGAAGAATGAGTCCTTGGAGGTATATTCCATTGTAAAAATCAGAAGGAAGGGTAATAGTGCCAACAATTTCCAATGTAGTTGGTATATAGTTGGTTATTTGTCCTGTTCATACAAGGGATGGACAGCTGCTGGATTTGGGTATAAGGCTGGATTTGGGTATAAGGATTTGGGTGGACAGCTGCTGGATTTGGGTAGAATGAAGCTGAGGGAAGGACTCAAATTCAGAACACAGGATTTGATGATATCTCAGATACTTTCCACTTAATGAGGTGGCATTTGCTAAAGGAAACTATTTCTTTCTTCAGATATATCCCTTATAAAATGTAGACAGTCATTTATTAATCCCTAACACTTGATATGACCAATATCATGCCAACTCTGACTTGTGTTTTTTTTTCCTTTTTGGAGGCCAAGGATGAGGTTAGCACATATAGTAACAAACAGCTCCAAATTCCCATCAGGTGTTCAAGTTGATTTGCAGAAAAATGGGATGATGATTTTATAATAGCTAATAGAGTTTCTGATTTAATGCAGCTGCTAGAAATTAGCAACGACTCCACTGAAAGCTTCCCAGTCACTTATAATAACAGGATAATAAATCATTCCCAGCACTTTCTGGCATTTATGATTCTGTTAGAAACATAAACTCTGGTCCAGCTACTCTTCTCAGTTTGTTTCACATTTATTTATTAAATTACCTTTTAAAGCTTAAAAAACCCCTACATTGCTCTCACATTCCTACCAAATATATGAATGAATGATAGTGTCTCCATAGAATTTCTTATTTTGAAAGGAAGTAGGTAAAGAGACAGAATCTTTAGATGAAGCCATCTAAACTTTTTGAAATTTCCCTTGTTTTGGGAGCAATGTACTACACTGCAGAAAGCACTGGGTATTAACCCTGAAGATCCTTGTCCCCTATACTTGCTCTTCTACTCCCTGCCTGGGTGACACTGGACCAGTCTCTCAGTAACTAAGGGCTTTAATTCTCTCATTTAGAGAAATGGAGATTATCTTTTCTCATCATCTAGGTAGTTGGTGTGTCTAATAAAATAATAAATGTGAAAGTGTTTTGTTAATTGTCAGGCTCAATGGATATTAGTTATTTTTGTTTATAAAGGGCTTTGTTTTTTGCTTGTTAGAAACACTTATTCAAACATGAAGCACTGATTGCTAAGCTATTTACAGCTGCTTTGTTCCCCCTGCCCTAGGCTCCTAAGAAAGATCTATCTCTCTTTCCCTGTTGGATCTCTGAGCTGAATTCTCAACTGTGTCAATAATAACTAAATAATACCCCAAAATACCCAGAGTGTGGAACTGGGCCAGCATCCTCCTAGATTTAGCTCAGAGATAGCTATCTATTTTTACTGCATTTCCCAAATCACGAGAAATCATGTATCACACTCACTACACATGAAGCCACAAATTCAAGCTCATGTGGCCATAGTTTTTCATATTCTTATAAATACACTTTGGCAGAATCTGTGTCATTGAGTCCATGGATTGTAAATATAAGGAAGAGATATTTAGGAGCAGTGGGAGCTGCTGTGCCCAACAACAGCTGGTAGACAGAATTATATAGAGCATGTATAGGAGTCTTTGGTGACCCGCCTGATCTATGAACTTGTTAAAATAGGAAGCAGGTTCAATATATTTAATTCAATTCAAAACTGTGTTTATTAAAATGCCTCTCTGCTGCTTGGTGCTATAGTGAATAGAAAGAAATATGGTACAGTTTCTTGCCCTAAAGGAGCTTATAATCTCATTGGAGAGATAAGATATGCACACAGGAAATCACTGGAGGACATCATGCGATGATACATGATTGATTAAGAACTGAAATGGGCCAGAGTACACATGGAATTCCTGGTGGAGATGTAGGAGCTGAGCTGAACTGAAAATGTTTTGTAGACTTGGAGAGACTCAGAGGAAAGAATAGGAATGGAGAAATGATACTGTCAGATTGGTAGAGGTAAAAATAAATGCTGGATGCAGGCGCAACACTAGCACTCCTGTCTGGCAGATAGGGACATCACATTCTGAGCACAGGTGGTACAAAGAAATGCCAGCAGGTGATAAACAATGAGTGGTCAGGTAGGAAATAAAGATAGGGAAATCATTTGCACCAAGCTCGGGAAGGCTTTAAAAGAACATCTTTAACCTCAAATAAGCAAGAAGACACAAAGGATTTTAAGAAACCAGTGGTGTGATCAGCTTTTGGTTAAAATAGTTACTCTGTTGTCACAGTGGAAAGAAGAGCTTGATAGCACGGAGACCAATCAGGAGGCCTTTGCCATTGAGGGGACTTAAAATAATAAGAGTTTAAACTAAACTGTCTTAAAGCAGAGACAGCACTGGTGCAAAATAGGTAGTCTTCATATTGTAAATGTGTTCCGGAGACGTTCCCTTTAAATAGCTTATAATGTGAGGGCTGACCCCTGGAGGTGCTTAGATCGTGGCTCTGAAGAGCGTATTAAGAAAAGATATTTCTGGGATCAAATTGTCAAAGCTTTTTAACTAAGGCAATATTCAGGATGAGAGAGAAGGCACCAATCCTTGAATCTCTTCTCTATCTATAAGCTCTCCCCTAGAGACCTCATCTGGTACTATGGCTTGAGAGATAATTGCTATCTATGCTCATGACTCACATGATATATATATATGTGTGTATATATGTATATATCTTTCTCCAAATTCCAGAATTCTGCCTACTTACCCTCTCCACTTGGGTTTCAAGCAGACATCTCAAATTTGAAGTGTCCAAACCCAAACTCCTTATTTCCGCCCCTTTCAAACTTGCATCTGCAAGCTTCACATCTCAACAAATGTTACTTGATTTTTTTCAGGTGTTCAGGATCAAAACTTTGGAATCATCCTTGACCCCAATCTACCTTTCATATCTCACATCCAACCCACCAACAAATACTTCCCAACTTACCTTCAACATACATTCAGAATCCCATCCCTCTGACCACCTCCGCTGACCTCATCCTGCTCTAAATCCTCTTCCTCTCTCGCCTAGATCATTATGATAGCTTCTTGGTAGTCTCCTGCTTCTGTACTATGTGCCGTACAGTGGATTCTCAGAACAGCAGTAGAAATAGTCTGTTTAAAACAAGTCAGATCCCAGCATTCCTCTGGCCCAAAGCCTCCACTGACCCCATCTCAGGGCAGTGCAGTGCCGTGGATAGCCTAGCCTCCCCTCCTTTCACACCACACCAGTTTAGCCATATGTCCAGGCCAGGCACGCTCCTGCCTTGAGGCATGTGAGGCTACAGCTCCACCTTCAAGAGAAGCTCTTCTTCAAACATCTGCAGCGCCAACACGGTCCCAAGGCTTTCACTCCGTTGTCAGCTTCTACGTGTCATCTTCTCTGGCTGTGAGAACCCCTGTCTCACATTCTCCCACCGCTTCCCAGCCTTCATGTTCTAGTGTGTATTGCCGTTCGGTACTGTATTTTTCTTTCTGTATTTATGAATTAGTGCATTTATTGTCTCTTCCACTGGAACAAAAGCTTGCTGAATATCGCTAGCACTCAAGAAAAACATGGCAGCTGGACATGCAGACTTGATAGAAATCAGAATGTAAGTGACATTTGAGGCCAGGGAAGTAAATGTATTTAATCAGGAAAACTTAGAGAGGGAGAAACCAATATTTAAGAGAAGTAGGAAGGAAGGGAAGCTAATGGAGAAGGAGCAGGAGAATTATAAAGTTAGGAAAAAAACTGGTTATTCTCAATGAAAGAGTAGAGGGTTTTAAAACACAAGATTTAGCCATTTTGTCAAATGTCATTAAGAGGCTAAGTAAGATAAAAGCTAAACACTGAACCTTGAGTCTGGACTTTGGGAAGATGTTGGCAGCCTTTAGGAAATCACTTTCAGCTGAGCAGAAGCCACAGTATGAGGCTCGAAAGGAGAACGGGAGATAAAGACATATGGATGACAAAGGTAGCTCTTCCCTTTTATGAACTCTGTGAAGGGACGAAGGAAGGCAGGGTGGATGCTGAGTAAAGGACAGGTCTGTGAGCAGACAGGGTGTTTCTTGAGGTCTCACCAACTTCTAGCTATGATCTGGTGGTAGGAAAGGAAAGCCAGAGAGAGATCTTACGTGGATAATCAAAAACTGACATACGATGTCAGCAAGAAACTCCCCTTACTTTCTTAATTACCAGTTTATATTAAATTCCTGCAAGAGGAATTAAAGAAAAGTTTGGCATTTTGTGTTATTATTAAAAATTCTATATTAATAATAGGCTGACATTTTTAATCCATTCAACTAGAAATTACTTGTTTCCCCTAAAACAAAAATAGTTCTAAGAGTGGGAACAAAGATGTTTTTATTTGTTCTGAGTATTTCTTATTTTCTTAAAAAAAAAATAGGCCCTGTGGATTTATTACTGATAAGTACCTTATAATGAAGTGTTAGCATGGAAGGCACTTGAAATGCCTTTAGCAAATTTAATTTTTAAGTGCATAATATAGTCAGAAAATTGACTCTAAAAACAAGCATGTACATTTCCATCTTTAGTCTCTCTCAGTGGTGTCTGGGCCATCTCTGCTCAGTTCATAGGCAAGAGATAATTTGGAAAATGACACATCTTCAAACTCTGTCTGGAACTGGGAAAACAGGCCCAAGGGTTTCCCTTCAGTTTGCTATGTCCCTGTGGGCAAGAAAGAAAAGTCTGCTGTCAATTTGAGGCCTATGGTGACTTTATGTATCTCACAAGCTTATATTAGGCATTATTTCATGCCTTACATGGTGAAGGATGCATAGAGAATTTGAAAAGTATTACGTTTTAAAGTATGTTCAGAGCCACAGAAGCCATAAGACAGATAACAATGTAGTGGGATAATTGAGAGATGGTCTGCTCTACCTAACAGTGTAACGCCGTGATGCCGTCGGGCCATACTGTGGTTATGGAACACCAAAGATGGCGAAGTTGGGCCCGTATGTAAAGATGAGCACTGAGTGGTCAAGTCCTGTCTGGATTAGTAGGTGAAAGGGGAAAGCTACAGACATAATAGATTCATATGTGTTCACTATATCTGAGGACAAACCTTAAAATGGCCTGACATAAATATAGAGGAGGCGTTTGAGGGAGCTGGGAGAAGTACGGAGGGCTGGTGGCCAAGGGCTCTGGTTGCCTGGGAGAGGAATATGGATTTGATACAATAGGGCACAAACAGGAGCCCCTGCACATTTATAAACAGTTAACAATTGACTATTGACTGGAAAAGTGTTTAAGGAAAATTAATCTGACATTACAGATAAGAATAGAGAAGAGAGATTTTTTTTAAAAAAGAAATGAAAACACAGTGATTGTTACAGTCTTGGTTTATGAAGTGAACTTAGACTTAGCTAATTCTAGAAAGAGGGTTAAAGGTCAAAGTAAGTGACACCATCAAATAAGAACAGACAGTAAACCATGATAGCTAAGTCAGGGTTCAATGACAATCCTCAGTTTCTAAACCAAAGTAATGAAGAAACAAAGGGACACATTTTTTTTTTTTTTTAATTTAGCACATATCAGGTGTTAGGTACTGTGTTAGGCATTTCACATTTTTTAATCTTCACACCTTTATGAGAGTAAAAAAAAAATCAAAGTTTAGAGATTTGAGTTATTTGCGTAAGGTCACCTATCCGGGCACTGGTGGAGGTAAGATCCAAACACAAGCCATTCAACCCTAAGCCCAGGGCTCTTTCCACTGATGTAAGGATCTGCCGAGACTTAGCCTTGATTTCGTTGCTCTAACACCCGCTTTTAAACTGTCCACCTCTGCTCTGCCCCCATGCCCCAGGCAAATGCAGTTACTGTTGTTCCTTCTCAAACCCCAGCTTCCTCTGCTCCTGCTGCTGCTATTCCCACCACCCCATCTCTTCCTCTCCTTCCTTGTCTCAGTTAAGATTTAAAGGCTCATTCCTAATATCATCTACCCTATCAAGTTTTCTCATGTCTCCCAAATGTATGTGATCACTGTCTCCTTTGAGTGACCTCTATCTTTCTCTACCTCCTCTCTACCTTTCTCTACTCATATTGCAGTTCTTGGGTGTTTGTCTCATCTATAATATCAGGTTGCATCTTGTTGAGAATAAAATAAGATTTCTTATCTATCCAGTGATCTCCATAATTCCTTTGTAATGGGAATCTGTTGGACAAGAAATGGAGAAGATAAAAAAGGAAGAGAGAAAAGGTCTTGGGCTTAAGAAACAACAACATGTCTTGTAGCCGTACAGGTTTCAGGGGCAGGAGGGGAAGGTGTAAGTTTACCCTGAATCTGGAGGCAAGAAAGCCAGTTTCTTTGGACAAGTCACTTCACCACTCTGGACTGTTTCTCCTCCAAAATATAAGGGGTTTGGGCACCCAACAATCACTAAAACCGTGTCCCATTTTAATATTGTTTCTGATATTTGCAGGCAGAAAGTGAAAATCCAGGCCTGGATCACCTTATTAAAATCAAATATTTTCACTTTTTAAGGAATCAGCTTTAGTCCAGTGGTCAACTTTAATAAACCAGTTCACCATAAGCCCAGCACCAAGACAGCTCGGCTGACCCCTCTAGGGTGGGATGCATGCCAGAGTTCTCTTGGGCCCCTGGGCCCCTTGTAAATCACAGAGTTGATATTCCTGTTCCCAGCCTGGGTAATGTGCTGTGGCTTATTTGCATAACAATTACACGCATTAGGAAGGCTACTGATTGGAGCACTCCTTGCCAAATTATGATGGCTTTTTGAATGAAGCCGCCTTTCTTGTCTGAACAGCTGCTGGTGGTATGCTCAGTCTTCAATCACCACAGGCAGAGGGGCACCCACTCCCTCCCAGCTTCCAAAGCTGCTTTTCCAAGAAAGAGAGTCATCCAGACATCTTTCCCCGTCAAAATCTCTGTTAAGCATTGCCAAGTGACCTTTTCCAAGCAGGGCAGCAAAGACTCTCACAGACCACAGTTTTGGAGAAACAACAGAGAAGTGCCACCCAACAACACTGCATAGATGCCTTCCTGGGTTGGTGCCTGGCCTCTGTTTTCCCAGAGCATTCCTTGCAAATTCTAACCTAGCATTTATCTCTGCAGACTAATCACTAATTTACTCCTCTATCACTGTGGCTTGATTCCTTCAGATCCTAGGAAGTATCTTCCTTCGTATTAAAAAAAAATAATACCCCTACCTCAGGAGTTACCAGATACACCCTCTTTATATGAATGAAAGCAAAATAATTATTTTACAGATGAGGAAACTTAAGATAATTAAGGTTAAGTATGTCACTGAATATCACACACTCAGTAAAAGTCCTAAGAGGAGATAGGAAGCACATCTCCAGCAGACATGGACATCTAGTCATTCAGAACTGGAAGTCTGAGATCAGGGGTTTAGGAATGTGACATGCTTATTACCAAAGCCAATCTCCAAAATTGGAAGAAATATCTGGCATTTTGCCTGGATCATAGGTGGGCTACTTGATAAAAGTTTTTGAATGAAATCAAGGATTGTTCAAATAAATAAATATTTAAATTAGGAAACCATATAGGGACTTGAACTTGTAAAGGTTCTAGGTCTTTGCATCTTTAGGAAGATTTTCTCCTATTAAATGGAAATTGAATCTTAGTTTAGGGTTTGGAATACCAAAACAAAAATGGGAAATGGAGACTTAATTATAATCAGGAAAAAGAAAAGTCCCTATAAACTAAAATCTATAGATTCCATGATCCTCTAGAGGCAAATTAAGTAAATCTACTGAAGATGTAGAAAGAATTCCAATAATGAATCTTGTAAAATTTGAACCTCTTAAGCTCTATCTAGTGAATAATCTTACAGGTTATCCCAATCAGCACCCTAAAAGTAATGAACCCAAATGAGCCAAGGAGACCACGTGAATATTAGAAAGAGCACAGGATTTCAAAAGAGGTTTCTAAATCTTCCTTCAAGGGGTACATCATGGTGGATAAGAACTGACCCCTTGTCTCTAGGAATTTACTGCCCTATGTAGGATTATACATATAAGCTTTAATAAATGAGATGTTCTGGCTCTAGTACATGAGAAGGCTATGAGGAGAAAATTGGGGAGTTCTTTGATAACAGTCTTTGTAGGGGAGAGGGGCAAAGGAGGACATTTGGGAAAAGAGACTTCTACACTGACACTTTGAGGAGCCTGGTGTCAGAGCCTGAGGGAAGACAGCTTTGGAGGTAGAGGTGAAAACATAAACAAAAACCCAGAGATCCTTGCACATGCATTTGGAATAACATGTAGTTCCCTGCGGCCGGACTTTGACAAAATGGAAGGTGACAGTGGGGCAGGCCTGAACTTTCCTCAACTAGGCAAGAGCTCATATGCTAGGAAGTTTGGGCCAATTCTGAAAGCAAGGTTGAACTACTCAAACGTTTATAGCTGGGGAGGGGTGAACACAATCAGAGTTGTGATGTTAAGTGATTTCTTAGCCACGGTTTGGAGAATGAATTCTAGGGAGCAAGAGTAGAGATCGGGATGGTGGCTAAAGTTAAGGCAGTGATCATGGAATAGGTATGGAGAAAAAAGAATGATCTGAAGGCATGTGGACAAATTATTAAACTAAGAATGGGAAAATACAGCCATTTACCTTATATGTTTGTTGTAAACTTAAATAAGACAATGTTTCTGAAACTGCCATATGAGCAATAATGTGCTGCTAGTTATTATCACCAACAAGATGGGACATGGGGAATTTTCTTTCAAACAGTCCAAATAATAAAGCAAAGAGAGTTCACCTATGCTTTCAAAATATTTTTATCTCTCTTTCTGTTAGGAAAAATTTGATTAACAGAACATTTCTGGAACAAGATTCTCCAGGACAGACAAGAGTGGTCAGTGTTCCAGCAAGCAACCATATTGAGAGTCCACCCACTGGTCAGGTCTGTGTTATCCTCCTTATCTGTTTTAACCTCGGGGTAAAATGGCAGTTTTATTAATATTAATACACTTGCATAAAGTGCTAATTTACTCCATCATTTTCCTAATTAGCTCTATTGAATTTGAGACTCATCTGCATGAATAATGAATCCCTATATGCCTTTTCCAATGTCTGTCTCATCTCTGCCAAGGGAAGTACAGAAAGTAAGAACTACTCATTTGTAATTCTTTGATCATTTTGGAGAAAAATAGTCTGCTTTCTGAGAAGATGGTACAGGCATCAAGAAGCCCTGTTAATTAAACCTGGACAGAAATTGGGAGGACTGCTCCACCTTTCTTTTAAAATAAATAAAACAAAGTTTTGCATTAGGTTTTACCAATTCTTCCTCTTGGAATGTACTAATGAATATAGTCATCTTTCTAGTTCTGCCACAATCCCATTCATATGCTAGTATCACAGGATAGAAGATTAAGGTGATGAGGTGAGGTCAAGAAGAGTGGGTTTATTTGATCAAAGAATAAAACAAATCCATGCTTCCTTTATTCTCTGGACTAATTATCTCAATTGGATTGAAAATGGAGCTGTTCATAAAACTGACAAAAATCAATGTCAAGAATATTTAAAGAACTCCCAACAATAAGTCAATGAGAAGAGCACAGCAAACCAATAGAAAAATGGCAAATAAAATGAACAGGTACAGCAGAGAGGAGGAAGCACATATGAAGAGATGTCCTACAGATTCCAAGTTAAAACTATAATTACATACCATTTTATGCAATTTGAATCAATCTGTAAAAATTAAAACGTCTGATACCACTAAGTATTGGAGAAGATGTGATTCCTCTGTATCGTTAAACATTGTCAGTGAGAGTATAAATAGGCGCTTTGGTACACATTTTGGCAATACCTTTCATATTTAAACGTTCCCAAACTCTGTGAGCTAGAAATTTCACTCCTCAGTATGTATGTAAATAGCAAACTTGTTCATAATAGGAAAAAATCGTGAATTCAACCTAAATACCTATCAGCATAAAAGTGGACAAACCAACTGAGGTATATTCACAAATTAGAATAGTATACAACAGTCAATGCAAATGAACTACAGCAAAACACAAAAATACAGATGATCTTAGAAATATAAGAAGTGAAAATCCCCAACATTACATATCTGAGAATTGCATGCCCTTTTTATGAAGATGAAAAACAATAAAATAAAAAATTTAATTTTAGAGACTCATATATATGTAATGAAATTGTATAACAGTGAAAGCATGAGATGAACACAGAATTCTGGATGATGGTTGCCTTGGGGTAGGAAGGAGGCAAGAGGGGGGATTGGAGGAGGAACCATTTGGTTGAGATGTAGACTGATGCCAAGGACTTAGCCTTTGTGGTTTTTGGAGAGGTTGTGGATCTGAGTTTAGTTATTATAGCTTTTAAAAATTAAAAACTAAAGGGCACCATACATAGAACACTAAAGAAAAGTGTATCCTGGACTAATGGTTAAAAAATAATCCGTCTGTTCACTTAGAAAAGGAAAAACTTCAACCATCAACCATCTTTTACCTTTATAATGGTTGCTTTTTAAAGAAAAAAGTCCTTCTACTCTGTCATTAATTTAGATAAATCCCTAACAAAAACATTTATTTTATCACCCTTGGATGTTTTTCCTGATTTACCAAACTTGTAGCAAGAAAAGAAAGGCAGGCAGAATGGCAGTATGAAAGGTTACATGAGGATTAGAATGGCTGAGGTTAGCTATCTTGAAATACAGGCCAAAGGGCGTGGCATCCCTGTGTGGTAACACAAGAGCTGATGAAGAGGAAAAGCGAGATCAGATGGATCTCCATCCCAGCTATAGAGTCATAGATTGGGTGATACCAGAAAGATGTTGTCCAGGGGGACAGAATTTCAGGCACAGGGTGGATAGTTAAAGGGGGAGCAGAGTACCTCATTTACCTTTAAGCCCAAACTCACTGCAAAGAAATGCATTAGTCTGGGGCATCTCTGCCCCCAGCATTCCTGTCGGTGCATCTGGGCACAAAATCCAGACAATGGTCACCCGCATCGACAACAGTACTCCTGTATCCTATCCAATTGATTCTCACAACAACCTGAGTAAGAAGGGTAGGTGCTCTGTTTTCCTATTGTCCTAGGCAAGAGCTGAGGTCTAGAGAGACTTCACATTGGCCACCTAGGAGTGAGAACTCTGGTCACTGGCCTGCCCTGTCCTCTCTATGATGCCATCCAGAAAGGACGGAGCCAGGTGGAAACATGGAATTCAGACGAACATTCGTAGAATACACGTGTCACTGCATTACAACCTTTATCTCATTTAATATTTAAAATATCCCCCAGGAGGTAGGCAATGCCATTATGTCCCTTGCAAGAAAAATAAAATGGAAACTTCAGAGAACTTAGATTGTTAGCTGCGTGACCCAGAGCAAGTCGATCCACACTCTAAAGCTCCACCTCCTTATTTGTATAATAGAGCCTGTAATATTAGCTAACCTCACGGAATTATGGGCAGGAAGAGTGAGGTAGCTAATGTGTTTTCTTTGCTTTAAAAAACTAAGTTGCACGAAGCTTATAAATGGTGTAAGTATTGAACACATGGTATATGATCCCAAGTCCTGCCCTTTCTGCCAAAGCCAAGTTGACCGACAGGGGAATGAGAACACATAATATAGACAAGTCAAGCTTAACCAGATAGGCAGCACACCACTGAAGCTCCATTCTGAGACCCACTGCCCCAAAGATTGCCATAAGAAAAAAATCCACCATTAATTCTCACCGCATGCCCTTCTCCACACCTGCCAGAACTCTGCATAAGGCATCGCTCCACTACTTGGCTATTCTTACAACCACAAACTAAAAATCTTTTGACTGACAAGAGACCAGGACATCAATTTTCAGCCTGCATCTGCTTTAAAGAGTAGGAGTGAAGTTAGATTACCAGTGACATTTTCTCAGTGGAAAGATTGCCTGGATCATATTTGTATTCATTTTCATAAATGCAATATACAAGCCACTAATAGAACAAAATCTACTAATTAAATTTCATTCAATAATGCATTTTTCACCTTAGCTTAGCGGTGTCCTTGTACGTTTCTACCGTTATTGTGCTAATAATATCTTATTTAGCTTATAAATGGTGCTTATCATTAAATTTGAAATATTAACAAGCATCAATGAGCCCAAAGTGACAGCATAGTAAATAATTTGAAAGGACTCTACACTGTAGGCCTATTTTTGCTTAATTTAATTTATTTATTAAAAACTAAACATATGGATTTAGAAAGATGCTAGCTCGGCTGCCATGGCAGCCCAAAACTTCCATATATGCCTAAAATAGGAGATACAGAAGCAGAGGCAAACCTGAGGCTCTTGCCAATGAAGGAAAGGCTCTTTTTACAATCCCTTTGTCTCCTGGGATGGACAAACTGTTCATTGTCCAACCAAGATTGATCTCTGATGCCTGTTTTCATTGTGGTCTAGTTTGAGAGCCAAGATCTTTGGGTCAAGTGATTTATTTCGGAAAGGTTTATAAATTCCATATTCGTCTTTGGAAAAGGATTATAATATTTATATTGTCAATACCATGGGTACAGGCTTCAATGTTTACAGCATGCGTGTGGGAGTTTGGGGAGAATCTGGCATTTATTAGCCAAAGGAAAACATTTTGTACTAACACTGTGACGTTGGATCTCATAAAACCCTTAAAGGGTAGGTGGGACCAATATTATCATGATTATCCCACTGTATTGACAAGGAAGCTAAGGCTCAGAGAGTATGTGCTATCTTCCCAAGTGAACAAAACAAGGTAGAAGCAGAATTTGTCATTAATTTAGATGAAGCCCAAAAGTCTTGCCTTGAAGTCTCTTCCAAGCTTTATGTTCTGTGAGTTTAGACACCTGCCCTTTATCTAGCCATCTAAGCCTCTTCCAGAGAAAAAAAGGGAACTTCTATCAGTATTGGAATAAGTTCTCTATTGCATTTGTATTTATAGGTCAAATTTCATTAATTCCCTTACATATTATTTATTCAAAATGAATATTTATCAAACACTGACTTCATGCCAAGCAGTGTGTCAAGCATCAGAGAGCACAGAACAAAGAGAAAAACTCCCTCGTCTTCATGGGATTTATGTTCTAGTGGGCGGAGACAGGCAATAAGCAAAATAAATGAGAATATTATATGGCATATTAGGAAGTGTTAGCTGTGGGGAGTAATAAGTTAGGGAAAGGGAATCGGGAGTGCTGGGGGAAAATGTGGTGGTTGTGATGAAAGGGGAACGGGACTAATTTAAAACTGGATAATTTTCCCTTTTGGACTTTATCAGAGGATGGGTATCCAGTCCTCCTCCTCCCCAGTACACTCATAACATCAATGCATTGCTGTTGCCTAAAGCTCAAACTCTCCTTTCACAAGACAGAGCGTATTGGGATTTCTATTTGTTCTCTAATTGGCTAGGGCAACGTTGACATCCAGTGGTGAATTAGATTAATCACAGGTGGCACACTTGTTTTTTCATCTAGGGGTAGGGTGGATGGTGTATGGGAAGGATAGCAGGGATAGGAGTACTAGCTAATAGGTTGTTAGCACAGTTCAGTGGGAGGTCCTCTGTAGATCAACACCCTCACCAGCTTCAGCTTCCCATCACCCTCCTTACATTGTTCCTACACTGGCTTGATTTGGTTTCAACAGCTTGCATCTTACCATATGTATTTTTTTTTGTCTCTAACGATTTGGATATACATACATGTGTTTACTAGGTATCTATGTGAATCTATGTACATGTGTATTTCCTATGTTGCCTACACATAATCAGTCTGATGGTATGCTGTCCTTCCTTTCTGTCCTTAGGAGCTTGGTGTTAGGAATGTGGAGAGATAATGACCCTGCATCCTGATTTTGTCCTTTTCCAGCTGGCTGGTGTTACACTGTCTGTTTCTAATGGAGCAGAAATAAGCATGGCTGCCTTGGGCTTACTTCTTGGTCAGCTGGCAGCCGCTTAGAAATCGGCAGGGGCGTGCTGCCCTCTATAAAGCACCAGTCAGAAAGCTGCCCTTCCATGGTCTTCATTCACTGCAGGGAGCAGGGGGCGCCGTCCCAACTCCATACTTAGAAAGGGCAGAACACACCGCACAGAGCCCCTGCCCTCTAGGAGACTAGAGTTTAGAAATACAGTAGATTAGGCAAAAAGACTCTGGAATCTGACCTTACACCCATGTTCATCTTTGAATTCAGCTTCCATCAAGATTATATTATTAATTCACATATCTTATGTGTTAAGATGATTTTTATTCAGTATTGACAACACGCAATTTTCCCACTGGAGTCTGAGGCTGAGGCCACCCCACAAAGCTGTACTTTGAAATCCTTTTTTACCTCTGGGTATGGGAAAAGCGAAGGAAAAAAGAGGCCCTCTAACGAGTTTAACACACTGCACAATTAAATATTGATTGGAAATTCTCCCTGAGTATTTTTCCCTCCATCTCTCTGCCTCCACTGGGATATGTCTAGATGTGATTCCTAAGCTGTCCCCATCCAGTGATTACGTTCATTAGGACACCAGCCTTGTGGTTAAAGCACTTTCCTTACTGCTGCACGTTTAATTAGACAACTCTTCCCCAGAAATTATTTATAGCCCGGCTCCAGAGCTATTGTTAGTCCGAATGTAAATAAGATTCAGGGCGGGAGTCCCAGCGCGCTGCGGTGGCTGGCGCGCTCCTGCCATTAGCCGGAGCCCGGCGCGCGCGCTCGGGACCACGTCCAGGGCTTTACGGCCAGAACACAGGCTATTAAAAAGCCCAGGCGCGATTTTCTAATTAAACTTTTGATACAGAACCACTCAAAAGACTAAATCTAGCAGGTCAGCGTAAGTACAAGGAGGAGGAGCATAGGAGA